>NC_089826.1:77797060-78098599 GCF_035046505.1 Tiliqua scincoides
ACTCCCAATTGGACTTTTCAGCCACACTAGACGCTGTTCCAGAACCACCTTTCAGAGCGCGATACCAGAGTCTTTCAAGACTAAAGGTTGCCAACAGCTAAGGTTATGGAAGGTTGGATGAAATCGAACAAAAGAGGAAAGCAGGTGGATAAAATTTGAAATGTGGTTATAATTGACTTCATGGACGTATTGACCCTGTTAATTTGAGGGTATTCCAGCTTGTACCTGACAATTTCAGCTATACGGATTTGTGGGCATGAACTATCTTCTGCCCTTGGGGAATGGTTAAATTGGGAACTCTATGGGAATTCCCATTTGGGAATGGGCAGCCCAATCCTGAGCTCCCTGGTGTGCAGGGCTGCCACGGCATTGAAAATGGCTGCTGCAACAGCATCCTTTGCACACAGGGCAGCTGCAAATGGGACTTTCCCCGGGTAAGGGAATTAGCCCCACAATGGACTACTTGATTCTGCAGCGGCACTTTAGCTGGTGACTCACTAGATACCCTTTGGTCAGCAACCTTTCTCTCCATTCCAAGCCTCTGTCTGTAACAGACAATGATACTGATCAACCTTACAGTCGTTGTCAGGATTGCTGAGATATTGTATGTGAAACATTTTGAACAGGTTGCTAAATGGGAACACTCTCAACCAAACATGTTCTTATTCTTTTGTGTTGGTCTCCAAACATTACATTTCCTATGATAAGTTCTCAATTTAGCAGAACAGTCTTATGCATGGAATCCTTACTGCTCAGAAGTAAACCCCATTGCGCTCAATGGAATTTACTCACAGGTAAGTGCATATGTTGGAGATCGTTGAGCCAAGGTACACAAAGTCATGGACAACCTCCAGTTCATGCGCAGAGATTGTAATGCAGGGAGGTGAGTCCACATCCTGAACCATGACCTGTGTTTTCTTCAGGCTGATTGTCAGTCCAAAATCTTGGCAGGCCTTGCTAAAACGATCCATGAGCTGCTGGAGATCTTTGGCAGAGTGGGTAGTGACAGCTGCATCGTAGGCAAAGAGGAAGTCACGCAGACATTTCAGTTTGTGTACCTTGGCTCAACAATCTCCGACACTTTTTCTCTCGATACCGAGCTAAACAAGCGCATCAGTAAAGCTGCTACCATGTTTTCCAGACTCACAAAGAGAGTCTGGTCCAACAAGAAGCTGACGGAACATACCAAGATCCAGGTCTACAGAGCTTGCGTCCTGAGTACACTTCTGTACTGCAGCGAGTCATGGACTCTTTGCTCACAACAGGAGAGGAAACTGAACGCTTTCCACATGCGCTGCCTCCGACGCATTCTCAGCATCACCTGGCAGGACAAAGTTCCAAACAACACAGTCCTGGAATGTGCTGGAATCCCTAGCATGTATGCACTGCTGAAACAGAGACGCCTGCGTTGACTCGGTCATGTTGTGAGAATGGATGATGGCCGGATCCCAAAGGATCTCCTCTATGGAGAACTCGTGCAAGGAAAGCGCCCTACAGGTAGACCACAGCTGCGATACAAGAACATCTGCAAGAGGGATCTGAAGGCCTTAGGAGTGGACCTCAACAGGTGGGAAACCCTGGCCGCTGAGTGACCCGCCTGGAGGCAGGCTGTGCAGCATGGCCTTTCCCAGTTTGAAGAGACACTTGGCCAACAGTCTGAGGCTAAGAGGCAAAGAAGGAAGGCCCATAGCCAGGTAGACAGACCAGGGACAGACTGCACTTGCTCCCAGTGTGGAAGGGATTGTCACTCCCAAATCGGCCTTTTCAGCCACACTAGACGCTGTTCCAGAACCACCATTCAGAGTGCGATACCATAGTCTTTTGAGACTGAAGGTTGCCAACAAAAAGTGCATATAGAATTGCAGCTTCAATATCATTCCTAGATTTCAATGTGTGTACTTTCCCCAACTTGTATATTAAATGTGTCAGGAAACCTAACCTGAGAACTAGGCTCGAGTGAGATCTCCAAACTGGTCCTGAGGTCTCCAGACAGGTCCTGTGGGAAGCATTTTATCTCCTGCCTCTTCTCTCACCAGTTTCACTGAAATTCAGTTCCAAACCAGTGGATTGGGTCCTTTCTAACAAATTTCCATATAGATTCAAGGAGATTAAAAGCAAGCAGCCCAACATAGCATAAAAAACAGAAGTACAGGTGTGCCCCAGTATCCGTGGGAGTTCCATTCCATTCCACTGATACTGGGGATCTGCAGATAACATCAATGCCCTTTAAAAAGATAGTGAAAGTAAACAGGAATGCTAAAAAATAATTCTGTTTACCTTAGTGCAGTGAAACTGTAGTTTCAATTATCTGTGATTTCAATTATCTGCGGATGCTGGGGGTGCCCTTTAAAAAGTTAGGGAAAGTAAACAAGAATGCTAAAAATAGCTCTGTTTAACTTAGCACTGCTTAGCACTGCTTAACCGCTGCGTTTTCAGGGTAGCAGGCAGCCTTCTGAGCTGCCTGCAGCCTCTCCCAGTTACGCTGAAGCTACTCTTTTCCCCCAGTGTAATCCCTGCGACCAAGAAGAGACCTGTGGCAACACTGGGGGAAGGGAGAAGCCTTGAAGCTATCAGGATGTGGCTGCAGGCAGCTTGGAAGGCTGCCTGCAGCCCATTAAACTCAGCAGTTTTGCTGTGCTAAGGTAAACAGAGCTATTTTTAGCATTCTTGTTCACTTTCCATATCTTTTTAAAGGATATCCCTGCTATCAGCGGAACCATGGATAATTGAAACAGCGGATACTGAATCTGTGGATACTGGAGTATGCCTGTATTGCCAAGAATTTCCTGGCAATTGCATGTCTGGGTTCAGGATTTGTTTGTGTGTGTGTTTATTTTTAAATGAAACACACAATTTTAGTCTTAAGATTTCCTTCTAGGCTGGGAAAAAATGTGTCCAGTAGATCATGCCGCAGGATTTATGTGGGCTTTGTTTTGTTGGGAAGTTAAAACCATGAAGTAAAAATTCCCTTTGTGTTATTAAGCTTCTAATCCTTAATTAGGGCAGGAGGTCTGGTCTAGAGGGGCAGGAGGTCTGGTCTAGAGGGTAGCGCCTCCGTTAGCATGAAGATAACAACAGAAGGTCGCCAGTTCGCGGACACCAGCAGCTCCCTGAACAGCTGAGAATGGCAAGACCTTGAAGCAGCTGACAAGCCCAGCTGAGTGATTCTACCTGCTCTTGGTGTGAGCAAGAAGCGTCTTCTTCTTCTGCCTTCCATGTGAGAGATGGAGCTGCTTGTCAGCCTGTGTGGGAGAACTGGAGGCCAGAAGTGAGACCAAACCAGGAAGATCCATTCTGAAATGTTGTTGGTTCTTGAAAGAGAGAATCTCTATGATTGTAAAAATCCCCTTGAGGGATTTAGAAATGCCTGCCTAAGTAAACCACCTTGAATAAAGTCACAGGAGTAATCCGATGACCAGAAAGGTGGTATATAAATACCTAGTTATGGTTAGTTATGATTTTCTTCACTGTCCTGCTGAAGCAGGCCTTTGGAACTGCAACAGAAGGCATCTATCTCCGGACCAGATCAGACGGAAAGCTCTTCAACCTCTCCAGACTGAGAGTAAAATCCAAAGTCCAGCTGAAATGTCTGCGTGACTTCCTCTTTGCCGACGATGCAGCTGTCACTACCCACTCTGCCAAAGATCTCCAGCAGCTCATGGATCGTTTTAGCAAGGCCTGCCAAGATTTTGGACTGACAATCAGCCTGAAGAAAACACAGGTCATGGTTCAGGATGTGGACTCACCTCCCTGCATTACAATCTCTGAGCATGAACTGGAGGTTGTCCATGACTTTGTGTACCTTGGCTCAACGATCTCCGACACTCATTCTCTCGATACCGAGCTAGACAAGCGCATCGGTAAAGCAGCTACCACGTTTTCCAGACTCACAAAGAGAGTCTGGTCCAACAAGAAGCTGACGGAACATACCAAGATCCAGGTCTACAGAGCTTGCGTCCTGAGTACACTTCTGTACTGCAGCGAGTCATGGACTCTTCGCTCACAACAGGAGAGGAAACTGAGCGCTTTCCACATGCACATGCCTCTGACGCATCCTCGGCATCACCTGGCAGGACAAAGTTCCAAACAACACAGTCCTGGAACGTGCTGGAATCCCTAGCATGTATTCACTGCTGAAACAGAGACGCCTGCGTTGGCTTGGTCATGTCGTGAGAATGGATGATGGCCGGATCCCAAAGGATCTCCTCTATGGAGAACTCGTGCAAGGAAAGCGCCCTACAGGTAGACCACAGCTGCGATACAAGGACATCTGCAAGAGGGATCTGAAGGCCTTAGGGATGGACCTCAACAAGTGGGAAACCCTGGCCTCTGAGCGGCCCGCTTGGAGGCAGGCTGTGCAGCATGGCCTTTCCCAGTTTGAAGAGACACTTTGCCAACAGTCTGAGGCTAAGAGGCAAAGAAGGAAGGCCCATAGCCAGGGAGACAGACCAGGGACACACTGCACTTGCTCCCGGTGTGGAAGGGATTGTCTCTCCCGGATTGGCCTTTTCAGCCACACTAGACGCTGTGCCAGAACCACCTCTCAGAGCGCGATACCATAGTCTTTCGAGACTGAAGGTTGCCAGTACAAAGTTATGGTTAGTTATGATTATTAATTACTTGACTAGCAAGGTGGCAGAAAGAAAATCTATTGGCAGTATGAAGACATAAAGAGTATGCCAGTTATGATTGGGCTGTTAGGGCCCAATCCTATCCAACTTTCCAGCACTGATGCAGCCATGCCATCAGAGTGTGTACTGCATTCTGCGATGGGGGGCAGACCTCCTCAAGATAAAGGAATGTTTATTCCCTTACCATGGGGCAGCATTGTGGCTGCATTGACACTGGAAAGTTGGATAGGATTGGGCCCTTTGGGACACAATCCTATGTGTGTCTACTCAGAAGTAAGTCCTATTATGTTCAATGGGACTTACTGTCAGGAAAGTGTGGATAGGATTGCAGCCAAAGGGCCAGATCCTATCCAATTTTACAGTCCTGGTGTAGCCATGCCAGTGGGATGTATGCTGTATCCTGTGGTGAAAGGGTAGTTATGGAGGCCTCCACAAGGTAAGGGAACATTTGTTCCCTTGTCTTGGGGCTGCATTGCAGCTGAACTGGTGCTGGAAAGTTGGATAGGACTGGGCCCTTAGTCTGATAAGAAGACATACGTTACTCCATGGTTTAAAGTTTAGATAGTTCCATATTTGCTGCAGCAGGAAGATCAAACTGACCTATGCTTCAGTCTGGTATTAAAGTGTCAGGGGATGCCATGCTGTATTGCTTATGCTTTGGGTCTGCACTGGGTCAGCAGCCCTGATGGTGGCAACATCTAATATCTCACTCAGGAAAACTGTATTCATTTCCCTGGTTCCTTGATGTCAATGTGACCTGCCTTTCCTGTATCAAATGTGAAAACAAGTGTTTGTATTTTCTCAAGGCTATTAAACAAACAAAATCCTCTCTAGGATAGCATCTTAAAATACATGATGGAAAAATCACTTGCAGGATTGAAAGGTTTGCAAAAGCAGATGCTTAATTTAAGTATTAGCACTGTTATAAATCCCCTTGAAGAGTCCTCAGTAGTAATGAATGAGCATCCTTTTATTCACCTAAAAAAATGCTATTTTATTTAAAAATGCATAGTTCTTTTGCAGCTGGACTGGGGTGGAGCAGAATAATCAGTGGTGGAAATGAACTTGGCTCCCTGGATGCAGGCTAGCTAGCCGAACCAGGCCAGCTCAAGAAGCTGAAAAGATGTTTTGGAGTATTCTCAGAAATGTATTTCGGCTAGGATCATGAGCCATGGGCAACAGTAAGGGGAAACTTGCAGGGGAGGGGAGGTCTGAAATTGTGACCCATTTTTGAGGTCCAGATTTGAATGAATAAGATTTGAATCTGAATAAGCCCAAAATGGATTGCAGATTTTGAAGGTGGGTGCATTTTGAAGCCCCTTTCCCTCTCCGAGTACTCATTCTTAGTAAGCTAAGAACTTCAGTGCATGAGCAAGTGCTGAACCTTAGCTCATAGGTAAATGGAAAATTACTCAGGTACCTAGTTCTGAAGCAATTTCTGGAAATCTAGTTATAGAAATGGAGTATGAAGATAGTCTTGTCTGCATAAAAGAAGTTCTGACATAAGAAGTACTCCGAGAAGCCTGATTAGGTAGCTGAGGTAAAATCTGACATTTGACATGACAGGTCATGGATGGTTGAAATCTCAAACTGCAGAAAGGCCAAAACAGTGTGATATTTACATAAGGAGTTGAGATGTACCACACTTGCTTATAAATCGATACGGGGACCTTCAGTGAAAGGTTCAATATTCGTGTAAATATATCGAGGTAAGCTGTATAAGCACCAGCTAAGATATTGTGATGTTATCACTATTATTAATTGATAATGGAATAATCTTTTGATTCTGCAATGAGAACAGCATTTGTGTTAGGATAGAGTTTCCCAGAGTTCTGATACTGGATATACAGGGCTTTTTCCTGAATTAAAACTTGACCCATACATCATTCTCATACCTGAAAGGATTTCCTTTCGGATTACAACCACTTTCAGAAGTGTCCACCCTGTTTCTTCCCCCCCCCCATGAGTTACTGTTCTAGGCCTTTCTCTTTATTATGAGAAAGTAAATCCCAGATTGATGACTCATGCAGAGATCCAGATGGCAACCCTATTTAAAGATTATTTTGCTGTGTTCCTGATTCAGGTGTGATATATGCCTCAGTGAGTCAACTCAGTTCTGCACTAGCAGTATCACTGGCTCCAGTGGGATTGGGTGGATTGAACCTGGAAAGTGGACTTGAGAGCTGTAAAACCCACTCCCTTCACAGACCTATCTGTCCACCTCCTGCATCTGTTGCCTTCCTGTTCTGCTCTCCCCCAGTCCCGTCCTGCCTCCATCATCATCCTGCCTGTGTCGGCAGGCCTTCTCTGGTCCACTGGCATACGTGAGGAGGATCTGGCCTCCCCGCTGGCACTCCGGCAGCATTCAGCTCCGTGTGCCGCCAGAATACGTTTTGTGATTACTGTAAGGCAATTTACGCTGGAGAAACTCTTGTTCCGCCAGCGGGGCAGCCCAGTTGGTTTGGGCTGTTCATTTCCATACTCTTAAGATGGTTGTTTCTTTAAAACTGTGTGTGTGTGTGTGTGTGTGTGTGTGTGTGTGTGTGTGTGTGTGTGTGTGTGTGTGTGTGTGAGAGAGAGAGAGAGAGAGAGAGAGAGAGAGAGAGAGAGAGAGACTTTCATTTATCTGACTGGTAAAGAATATTAATCACTAATTTAATTCAAAGGGTATTTATTGATTCTTTTCTCCTGATTTGATATTTTCTGACATTTTATAACACTCAATATCGATTTATACAAAATCCGTCGTCTGCTATATTCACTTGTCATTTGTGGTTTTCTTCCCTAATAAATATAACAGCCGTGTATACCCTGCCCGTTCAGATTTTGAGCTCAGGTCTCAAAGAAACAACAATCTGTATGAAGTGTAAAATTCAGTAAGAAGCCTAAAAGTTGCAACTAGGCAAGGCAGGGACAAAAAGGAAAAAAGCTGCTTTCTAAAAACTTACTGGAAACAGAGAATCAACTTTATGCAGCAGCTAGGCTAAAGCAGGTAAAAAAATTAACTGGGTCAAACTAGACATGACCTGGATTGGGTAATTCCCAATCCCCTTTGGGTAATTCCCCCCCCCCTTTCTGTTAAATAGCACAGAGCAGTGACAACATCAGTGATGTGCAGTGAAATCCAAGGCTGGTGAGGCATGGAGCTCCAGGGTGATATCATGATGTAGTGCATTCTAGAGGGTACCCAGAAGCAGTGGCATCACTAGGGTTCACGTCACCCGGTGCAGGATGCCAGCGCGTCACCCCCCATGCAGTGGGCGGGGCAACACCCCAGGTGGTGGCCGTGACGATGTACCATCACTCCGCCCCCACTGGTTTTTTGGCTGTACCTTTTGATAGAACAAAGATAGAACACATTCTGCATGACATTACGTATTGATTGATTATAACGTGATGGTATTATTCCTCCAAACTGTGATTTTAGTGATTTTGGTCACTAGTAGTGTCACACCCCCTCCCAGAGTGTCAACTTAGTAACACCTTAGTCCACCAGGACCAGTCTGGTGGCTTCACATTCCCCTTTCCCTGGCCTGACCACCAGCCAAGGCATGTTTGCTTACTTGGGAGTAAACACGACCGTGAGGCTTAGTTTGGCTTTCCATAGGGCTCAATACATTCATCTTCTTAAAGGGAAGGACTTCCTTCTCAGGTGTTTTTGGGGGCTGCATTCATTGGTTCAGGATCATTCTGGTGACTTTGAATTCCTCTCAGCCTGCCCTTTCTGACGGACTAAGGCAAATTCGCCTACTCATGAGTAAACATGCTATATGGCTCAGTTTCACTTTCCATAGGGCTCCATGCATTTTTTATCCTCTGGTTTTTTGGCCATAACCTTTGATAGAAAGGAGATGTTTCACTCTAGTTTTTTGCATTTGCATTTGGCTGGAAATGCCACATCCAGTGGTATATAACATGACAGTATTACTCCTAACCACCATGATTTTAGCATGTCACCCCCCCCGTGCACATCACCTGGTGTGGCCCGCAGCCCCCTAGCGACACCACTGCCCAGAAGCCCCAGAGCCTGCACAATTACTAGGGAGGCTGACATGTTGCTACAGCAAGCTCTATCTCTCAGAGAGACTCAGACGGTCTTGGTGACTTTCTCAGATAGTCTAGAGCACATTTAGCATGAGAATCTGTCAGGACCCACCGGAGGTGATGTCATGACTGGAAGTGACACCATTAAGCAGGGAAATTTTTAACAATCCTAGGCTGCAATCCTACCCACATTTACCCAGGAGTGAGTCCCATTGACTATCATTGTTAAAAGCACATACACAGTAGCTTGTTAAAAGTACAGGTTTAACATTTCCCCAGATGCAGTCACATGGCATGGTAGCATCAAGTCTAATATATTAAAAATAAAATATTGAAATGAATGGGGACCCACCTGAAATTGGCTCACAACCCACCTAGTGGGTCCCGACCCACAGTTTGAGAAACACTGGTTTAGAACATTGTAAAAATAATGGGGCTGAAGTTTTCTTGCTCAGAGATAGGAACTCTTGTGTCTTGCACAGTTCTCTGTTTTTTGCAAGGCTACTACTGGTAGTTCTTGACCATTCACCCCTCCCCAGCTCCTTTGATCTGCTGTCACACTTCCTACAATTTCCTTCCCAGTCACTCCAATCTTTGCTTAAAAAGTAAACATTCAGATTATTAAAAAACAACAAACTTGCAATCAGAAGATGATATGAATTACATTTGTACAAGTTTACTGAACATGCATAATTCTGAATATGATGCCTGATGTGTGCAACTCTCTCCTTCTTCTAGCACAGGGGTGTCAAACTTGTTTCATACCGAGGGCCAAAGTTAGCACGAAGTGACAGATGGACAGAAATCAGCACTTTGTTCTCACATAAAAATGCTTTGGCTACAAATGACAGAAGAGAAATGTGCAAATCTTGTTCATATTTTCAAGATGTGAAAGCTAGGGGAGCCCAATTATAATGGGGGCGGGATAAATTTCTTCCAGGGGCTGCGTTTGGCTCGCGGGCCTTATGTCCGCTCGCTCTAGCAGTTAGATGTTCCAGCAGTTAGATGTTCTGAAGCAGCTGCCACAGTGTCTGTTGCCTTGTGCAGAGAGAGCACTGGAGGCATGTGACATTTTTGTGATATCTGCTTATTTGCAATTATGTTTATTGAGCTTGGGGAAGCAGGCAAGCACCCAAAATGTCACCCTTTAAAGGGTGCACCCATTCCCCCAAGAGCAATTTCCCCCAAATCCCCCTCCCAGTTTATATTTCCTACTTGGCGCAAAGCTCTTGTCACTTTAACTAGCTACATGCTAGTTCCAGCTGTTTTTTCAGTGCCCAGACACAAGCATGTGGGGTGTCTCTTGGTCACCCACAATCCCTGTTCACTTTTTAATACCCTTGGGGTAACTTGGAAACATCGTCTGTGTTACCAGCTTTGCCTTCTTAAAACACTTGTAACACGCGTAAAGGAGGAGGGGAGCAAATCTGTTCAGGAATCCTGTATCAAAGTTAATGGCACACCTGTGGAATTTGGTGGTGAAAGGATGACTGAGGTAAGAGTTAAAAGTGCATCAAGGCTTCCTGAAAGTACTGAATTCAAGAACCAGAAACAAGAAGGTTTGAACTGGAACTTGTTATCTTAACCCACTCACTCTTAAATGATACTGGGGGAATTCTGCTACTAACATGCAAACACAGTGAAGCCTTAAGGCAAGCCATTGGAAGAAGGAGTGAGAAGGAGAAGGAGGGAGAAGAGAGGGACTTCTTAGAAGGAGAAGGGGAAGAGCAAAGAGAGAGAACGTAGGGATGGGTGTGGAAAAGGGATGCCCACAAGTCTCCGAACTAGGCAACTTACAGGCTTAACCTGATTTATTCAGCTCTTGCAACACAACTGTGTCAGGTGCCTTCAGACAGAACAGCACTGAGCAGCTCTCCTTTCTTGGGTGTGTATGTGCACACATTTGAGTAATATGTGAAACCTCTTTAACTGCAAAGTGTTAGATTTGATTCTTTTAGCAAATAAGTGACAGCTTTGAAACAGGGTAAACTGCATTTTCCTTTCATATGATGTTTTTTAATGTGCTTTCCTTGCTTCAGGCTCTTGCATTTCAAAATAATTCAAGCACTCTATGAGTAAAAAAAAGTTTTCTGATTTTCATCAATAAGAAGTAGTGATGGCATCTTGCCTGGATGCCTTTATTTATATTTATTTATACAGGTATTTATATACCGCCTTTCTTTGGTCTTCAGATTTCTCCTCAGACTTTAAACCAAGGCAGGTTTACATAGGCAGGCTGTTCTAAACCCCTTTAGGGATTTTTACAATTGAATAGTTCTCGTCTTTCATAGAACTCCTCGTTCCAGCTGGATTCCTTCCCCGTCTGGCCTCTCTCTGGCCCTTCACCTCCCATGCTCCACTTGACAGCAACTCCTCTCTGCCACCTAGGGTCAGCTCATCAGTATATCATCGTGTCCTCAGTTCTTGGGTACTTCTGGTTGTTTCGAACTGACAGCCTCTGATCTTCAGGTATACAAGGCGGTAGCTCTACTAACTGAGCCAGACCTCCTCCTTTAAGAGGGGATTGGACAAATTTCTGGAGGCGAAGTTCATTACGGGTTACAAGTCATAGGAGGTATGTGCAAGCGGTTTTAGAGGCAGGCTGCCTCTGATTGCCAGATGCAGGGGAGGGCAACAGGTTGCAGGTTGTGTCTGTTTCCTGTGTGCTCCTGGAGCATTTGGTGGGCCACTGTGAGATTCAGGAAACTGGACTAGATAGGCCTTTGGCCTGATCCAGTGGGGCTCTTCTTATGTTCTTACATTATATTTCTAAAGTTCATACACAATTTATACAGCTCAAAAGAGAGAGGGAGAGAGAGAGAGAGAGAGAGAGACAAGCTATAAGTAAATGAAAATGAAGTCCAGTGTTCTACATAACTGCTGAAATTTATGGTTCCACCTGAACTTTTCCCTTCGTGTTTAGTATGCCACCTTAAGTTTTGCTAACCCTCAGTTTGTAAGGCTATATTGGGACCGTTCCATCTATGATCAAGAGGAGACATCAATTTTTCCACTAAGTCTGCATGCAACAGGAAGCGGCAGCCAATCATTGCTATGCCTGCATGCAAATGTTTGTTTCATTTGCTTTACATATTTACATATGTTGTTAAAAATATTTCCTGGGCTTGATTTTGATTGGGACTAAGTATGAGCGAAAGTGGAAGATCTTTGGGAGTAAAGGTGTGTGTGTGTATTTTCCATAAGAGTTCCAAATTTGCTTGAAACTGCCAGTCTCTCCTGTTATGAGCCCCCAGGCACACTTACCTGGGGGATGCTCTACTTCTTAGTTGGGGTGAAGAAGTCTCTCTCCTTCACCTCCTCCATTGCAACTGCTTTGACCACGTTGGAGACAGGGAGGGTAGGCTGTCTTTCTTATCTTGTTCTTTGTTCTTTTTCTGTCCCCCTCCTTCTTTATTCTCTGGCAGCTGGAACATTACCATGGTGGCATTCCAAGTGCTAGTCTTGCGAAGTGCTATTTACCCAGAGTACAATGCCTATACTAATTTCAGGCGCTCTGGAAAAATTAAATTTCCCAGAGCTCCTGATGCCTGGAGTGCTACTGTAGCAATATTTTAGGTAGTAGGGCAGTGGTATTCAAACTGGGGCATCGTGACGCCCCAGCCTGAGGGTCCTGGTCCCTTTCCCTTTAAGGGGCGGGGGCAGCCAGGAGGCAGGGAGGAGGCAGCAGTGCAATCCCCAGGACTGCGCCACTCAGGGGGACTGCGGGGGCTTGGTGCACTTGCCCAAGCCCCTTGGAGCCCCGCAGGGGTGTGGGGAGCCCTGTGTGATCTTCAGCAGGGCTCCCCGGGTCAGGGAAGGTGACAGCGGAGCGATCGCACCCCACTCCGCTAAACCAGAAGCGGTGCGCGATCGCTCCTTTCCCCTTTTGACTGGGCTTTTTTTGCGGACTCCGTTTTTGCGGAGGTGGAGTGCGATCGCCCCACTCTCACTTTCCCCGACCCGAGGAGCCCTGCAGGCACTCACGCCCGGCTCCCCGCAGCCAGGGACAGCTGCTGCAGGGACTGGAGGGTGCACCCCAGTCCCTGCAGCCCGGTCAAAAGGGGAAGAGGAGCAATTGTGCACCGCTTCCGGTTTAGTGGAGCGGGGTACGATTGCTCCGCTGTCACCTTCCCTGGTGTGGGGAGCCCTTCTGAAGGTCGCGCACGGCTCCCCGCACCCCTGGGGGACTGCAGGGGGCTTGGGCAAGTGCACCAAGCCCCTGCAGCCCCCCTGAGCGGCGCGATCCTGGGGATTGAGCCGCTGCCTCCCCCCGCCCCCAGAAAGACTTACTGCGGGATTCAAACTCCCTGCGAGTTTGAAAACTGCAGCAGTAGGGAATGGGAAAGAGGAGGAAGGAGACACAGGGCACAATCATAACCAGGTCTACTTAGAAGTAAGTCCTATTTTGTTCAATGGGGCTTACTCTCAGGAAAGTGTGATTAGGATTGCAGCCACAATGTTGTATCTAGGGAAAATGGCACCCATGTCAAGCAGTGAAATTGCACCCCTGTCCAAACAGATGGGTGGGAAGCCAGACCTGTCCACCCCACCAAGTGAATTTATTCAGCAGGCTACACAGAGAAAGGGAAGTCATGGGGTGGGGAGCCAGCCATGTCCCACCAAGTGAATTTGTGTGCTCAGTAAAACCATGATTTAGATAAGGATGTATACATTGGCACCCTGGACATTACTGCAAAAAAATGATTCCCTTTCCTGCTAGCACTGCATATTTGCAATGCCTGCATTTCGGGTATATAGAAAGCTATTTATTTTTTTTTCTATGGGCATTTATCTCCTTTTGGAGGTCCCCTGAAACTGGTGCAAAAATGCATCACTAGCAGCAGTGAGGAAATGCACCTTTGGTAGAATATGGGTAAGCCCGCGCCCAACGCTCCCCTTTCAAGTGGAACCTCGGGCAGATGTCCCCATCTGCCACACTCTAGATACACCACTGAAGAGACCTCTCATCATCCCTGCTGCCACAAACACCCACCCACCAGATGAGTGGATGGAAGTTGCAGGTAGGATAATTCATAAGTGGTAACGTTAGCTTCCATATTGAACACAACGCTTATAAATTGCAAAGGGTCATGTTCTGAGCTAAGGAATTATGAGCTTAGGTGATTGTCATCTTTCTGTATGTAGTATGTTGGAAAGCAGCAAGGCAGCAGTGTGATTCAGCCAAAGTTAAGGACTTTTATACCTTTGGTTTTTATCCTGCCTAGAATGAAGGTCCATTAACAACAGTTGTACTTGCATTCTAAACATAAGTACGTTTAGAATGAAGGTACATTTAATTTAAATGAAAGTTGGAGATTTAAGTTTTTGTTTTTTGTTTTCCTTTTTAAAAGCAGTTTGGTTTCAGCTTCTTTACAAAATGTTCTTTTATTTTGATTAACACAAACCCAAAGATAGTTGATGGCTGCCTGGTGCTTAGAAATAGAAATGAGCAATGGAGGAATTGACTGTTCTCTTTGACAAGGTACCTCACTTTTAAAACATTAATACTAAGTTAGCATATCTGCAAAAGAACATTTGCAATAAGTGACTTTCTGTGTGTTTCCTGGTGTGTTTCCATGTGTCTTTAAAAAAAATCTGGATTTTTCTTCTGTTCATATTGGTTCACTACTTGCTCCCTTAAACTAAAAATAAAGTACTCCATTCGTGCATCCGACTATCATGTTCATTCTTGCTCTTATTATGCAATCTGAGATCTGAAGTCAAACAGTGTTCTCTGGAGACACACTATTTCACCAACTTCTTTAATTAGAAATAATAATAATAATAAATAAAACTGTGGCTGGTCATGTGTGGAGTTCTGCTTATGGTCCTCTGCTAAAAATAAGAGCCCTACATTTACATGCTGCTTGTCTTGGTGCTTAAAAGAGTGGCTATGCTTCCAGACACTCCAGTGAGGTAACATTTCAACACTATATACCAATTCTAATACCACCTTCAAGTTTTTACTCTGAAATTACATCATTATTTGACTTTCTCCTCAGATGTAGGTAGGACTCATGCACAGGGTTTAGGAAAAACAGGTCTATTTTCTCAACAATCCTATGCATGTGAGGTGAGGACCATTTATTTCAATGGGACTTACTCACATTGAAAAAGTGTCACATACCTGGTCAAGAACTACAAATCCCAGAATTTTGTAGGTACCTGATCCTATGTACAGAAAGCAGAAGCCAAGGGGATGAGTTAGCTGGGGAGAGCAACAAGCCCCATATTAATTGGAAACACTGAGATCCAAAGAGAGTGGGAGTCAGCATTGCTGATATGGGCTTTTAAAA
Organism: Tiliqua scincoides; assembly: GCF_035046505.1. NCBI lineage: Eukaryota > Metazoa > Chordata > Lepidosauria > Squamata > Scincidae > Tiliqua > Tiliqua scincoides. The sequence continues at coordinate 77,812,032 of NC_089826.1, forward strand.
ACCCTTTTTAAAAAAATAGAGTTTTGCCTAGTTATGCCCTTAAACAAAGGGGATTAAAATAATTTAAAAGACAGCAGCAAAATCTCCATTTTTTTCCAACAGAGACAAGGAACCATGGAGAAGGCAGGGAACGAACATATTCCAAGTTTTCCTGGACCCAGAGAAATAACGTTTGAGCACTAAGTGTGCTTCTCATCCACTCCCCAGTCCCTGCTAAGTTCCCTTTTATTTTGGTACCCTACAGCTAGTTCCAAATTCCTTTCCATTCTCTTTTCTCTTCATCTCTCTCTTTTTTTTTTATCTTGCTCATTCTGTGTATCTTGTGTATGTATGCTCTACATACAAACTTTTGTCTATTTAATGTTTTAAAATTATTATGAGCTTTGTAAGCTGCCTTGGGCATTTGTTTCGGCATGAAAAAGGCGGGATATAAATCTCATCATTTCTGGTCAAAAACTCCTCATTTATTTCCTCAATAGATATATCCAATTGTTCATCCTAAAACCACATCTTATATTCTATTTACGCACATAGGAATAGTTATTACTGCTTGATTCTGTGGAGCTCACAATCACTATAAGAACTCTAACCTCAGTAACATGCTTGTATTTTAACTGTGGAGGATGGGGATTCACTCCTTTATCTCCTTGATGAACAAATCTTTATTAAGTAAACCTGTGCTTACTTAATAAAGTAAGTGTGTGTGTGTGTGTGTGTGTGTGTGAGAGAGAGAGAGAGAGAGAGAGAGAGGTGTGCCTGTAATTTTGTTTTCCCAGTCATGGACTGCAGGAGACAGCTATTCTTGCAGCCTAGGTTTTTGTTTGTTTTAATTAAAAGGCACAATGGGGATGAATAGGTTGGGAATTAGTTGTAGGTTTTTTTAAAAAAAATTGATGATCCAGGAGCATTCCATGTTGTGATACAGTTGAACAGGTGGGATTCTGATCTGCAATTTGAAAAAGTGCAGATTTATAAGCCCTGAATAAAATAAATAAATAAATAAGCAAGCAAGCAAGCAAGCAAGCAAGCAAAAATAGTTGTTCTTCAGTTATACATATTCTCTTGCAGAGGTTGACCCCAAATGCTTCCTCCATTGCGAGCAACACATAGCATGAAATTAAATGCATTACTTACATCAACTATCCCTTAAACTACCTTAACTATCCCTATATATTGCACGAATTTATCTTCCCAACTACTATATCCCTCTATTTTGAACTGTTTCTCTGTAGAACAAAAGTTTCTTCTTCTTCTTCTTCTTCTTCTTCTTCTTCTTCTTCTTCTTCTTCTTCTTCTTCTTCTTCTTCTTCTTCTTCTTCTTCTTCTTCTTCTTCTTCTTCTTCTTCACTACAACATGCAATGAAACCCCCAAAATCTGAATGTGTTAGGAAACTGTCCAATCCTACATTAGCCATATGCTGCCAGAACTAGCATTCTGATAGTGTATGTAAGATCCTTTTTGGCTGTCACAAAAGGCAAAACATCATTTCACAGAGCTAGGCCCCTGTGGCAAATGGCTGCAGTGGCGTACCAATGGATTCTGCAAGTCCCCTGGCACTGGTAAGTCAGTGCAGGAGGTGTGGAGGGGGAGAAACTGGAAGGAAACGGGGGGGGGGAGAATGATGGGAGGAATGAGACTTGGAAGACAGTGGTGGCAGCAGTGGTGTTGCTGATATCCTATTGCCCTTCCAGACCTCAATCCTTTGGACTTTTAAAGCCCTTTACAGCTCGGGTCCGGGGTATTTGAGGGACCACCTCCTTCCCTAAAATCCTGCCCGTGCTCTTAGATCATCTGGGGGGGCCCTTTTGACTGTGCCACCACTAAGAGATGTGAGAGGGGCGGCGGCCAGGAAGAGGGCCTTCTCGGTGGTGGCCCCCGAACTGTGGAATAACCTCCCCTTAGAACTGAGAACTGCTCCCACGTTGCTAACATTTCGGTGTGGACTGAAGACCTTTTTATTTCAAAATGCTTTTAATTGTTGACAGGCTGGCTGGCGTTCTTGCTTTTTATATGAAAATCCACGGGGTTTGATTGTTTTTAGATTTTTTAATTATTGTAAATTGTTTTTTAATGTATTTTTAAGGTGTTTGTAAGCTGCCTTGTGTGCCTGCTGGGCAAAAAGGCGGGGTATAAATTAATAAAATAATAAAATAATAATAATAAGCCACCTTCCGAGGTCCACTTGGACTTGTGACAGCTAAATCGCTGGTGCAGGTATGAGTAGACCTGTACACATAGGAGACCTATGGGGCTGCCCCACCTGCAGCATGTAGCATACATTCCAGTGGAGTGGCTACATTGGCGGGGGGGGATTAATAGAATATGGTTGTTAATCAAGGTCCTCAAGCATCTCACAGTAAGGCATCTTAAATCAAGAAGGGAACCTGTTGTCATCTCCCGAGATATTAACAGGCTTTGATCCCAGCTACAATTTGATTTCCCAAAGTGATTCTCTCACTTCTGGAGAATGGGAAGTGAAGGGAGCCCATCTTCTCACTTGGTATCAAGATATTGCCCCCGGCTTCTCATCTGAAGCAGCAGACGATTGCTGGGCAAGGGGGAAGAGTGAAACCAGGAAAGGTTACAGAATAATTTTTGCTTCCTTTCAACAATCTTCCTCCTTCTTGGGTAGTCCTGGATTTAATCTTAGAATGTAGAGCAGGGGTCTCCAATCCCTGGCCTAGGGGCCAGATGCGGCCTGCAGCGAGCCTCTATTCAGCCCGTGGCCAGCCTCTTGTCCGCTGAAAGCCTCCAGCCCACTCGACTGAACAAGACTAGAGCTGTGCTCTGATTGCATCTGGAGGGTGTTCTGAGGGCCGGAGAGGTTGAGTGAATGAGTCCACTCACAGCCCAATCCTATCCACACTTTCCTGGGAGTAAGCCCCATTGACTCTAAAGGGACTTACTTCTGAGTAGGCATGAATAGATTGGGCTGCCATTCATTTATCCATTCATCTAAGTTCCATCTCTAATTTATTTATTTAAACTTTATATTTAAAATTTTTTCCGGCCCTCAGCACTGCGCCAGATATTTCATGCAGCCCTCTAGCCAAAACGTTTGGAGACCCCTGATGTAGAGTAATCCAAGGCAGGAGGTCTGGTCTAGAGGGTTGAGCCTCCGTTTGCCTGAAGATAACATCCGAAGGTTGCCAGTTTGAGGCCACCGGCACCGTGAAGCGAGACCTTGAAGCAGCTGACAAGCTGAGCCAAGTTATTCCATCTGCTCTGAGCATGGGAGGATGGAGGCCAGATCAGAACGAAACATCTGAATTGTTGTAGCTCTTGAAAGATAGAGCCTTCTTTCAATTGTAAAAATCCCTACGGGGATTTAAATTAGCCTGCCTATGTAAACTGCCTTGAATAAAGTCTGAGGAGAAATCTGAGGACCTAGAAAGGCAGTATATAAATACCTGTATTATTATTATTATTATTATTATTATTATTATTATTATTATTATTATTATTATTATTATTATTATTATTAATGGCACCCAGGGGCTGTGTGAATCCATTGAACTGGGGAGATGTGTTGCTTTCCTTTTACTGGTGAAAAAATATTAACACAACCATGGATGGAGTTTAAACTTGGAACATGGAGCTCCAGTTTCAGCATACTGTGTAGTGGTCAAATTTATCCAGTGTTGACAAACAAGAAAACAAAACTCCTGGGAACAGACTCACTGTGTATAGTCTGTTCACAGCCAATTAAAGGGATTAAGTGGTTTATATGGCCCTGATGGGGACTTATGCTGCTGCTGTTTGATAAAAGTAACCGACTCCTGAAGAATCACTTTCTCAAAGGGCTGATTTTCACTTTACATTTTTGCCATGTGAACAGTATGCATCTCCCAGTGAATACTGGAGTACTGTAAATGTCTACCGGAGTGTAGAATATAGTGGAGTGCAGGAATACTGTAAAATGTGAAAGGGAGACACATCTGTGCAAATATACAGGGTTCTGTGGTGTCTGCCTGCTGGGAGTCAGGGACACCATTTTGGAGAATCTCAGAGTAAGAGAGATTATTCTTAAGGAGCACCTATGCCCCTGGTAAACTAATTGGTTTCTACAGATGGACAGATAGTTAGAAACAAACAGGGATGTGCCAGAGGTACTTTCCCCGACTTGAGTCAAGACCTGAGTCTCCGTCCCCTTTGACTCGACTCGTACGTGAATCATAACATGGCGGTCATTGGGATTTGTCCAGAGCCCTTTACTGACTCATTTTGACTTGATTCATGAATCTTTTTGATGCACATGTCAGGCACAGCTCCTCAGTAAAAGCAGAGGTGCTGGTGGGCTGTGTGTGAGGTGCAGCAACACAAAAATGCACCCGGTGCCCCCCCAACCAATACCCATCACTCCAAACACAGAAGTGAGTTGCAATGACAAGTTACAGGTTGTGTGTGACATCACCGCTTGCTTACTTTCAGGTTTGGGACCGCCTCCCCCCGCTCCCTCCAACTCCTTCTTCCCCTCCCTGGGTTTCTGAAATCCGCTTTATTTCTAGGGCCAACCAACCCCCTTCCCTTCCCTTGTCCAGAGAAAAAAGATTAGGTAATCCATCCTTCAGTTAATAGATTGTCTGTTCCTTTGGAGATGGACAAGAGAGGTTGCTCTTGCCTTCATCCCCCCTGAGCTGACTGGACCTGCATTTCCCCCCCCCCACCCCTGCCTTGTGCTTGATTCAGTTATTCAAAACAAAAACCTTAACCCTTCCTCCTCCCCTCATCCCCTTAGTCCCTGTATCATAGCTGGAATGAACCTACCCTGCTGCTTGTACCAGTCAATGCCAGCTTCCGGATCACCACAGGAGGTCTTTCACACAAGGTGGAAATCACAAAAAAATAAGCAAGCGCACACCGAGACACAGACAGATTCGTCTGCATACTTGGGGACTGATTTCCAAGTCAGTGGCCCAAAACTCGAGTTCAGTCTCAAGTCATAGAGATGTGTGACTCGAGTTATGCATGAGTCATGCAAACGTGATTTAGCAACTTGGACGCGAGTCAATTGACTTGAGTTCCTATCCCTAAAAACAAATTCCTTTGTTTGGTGATGGTAACTGTCTTCTATTAATTGCTTTGTTAGAGTTATTATAAGGATTAAAAAGTGTACACAATAAGTGTTCTTTAAAGACTCCCCCCTCATTTTGTTTTTAATATAGCCAAGATCAGGAAATCTTTGAATCATTCTTTAAATCTTGATATGGCACCATGATTACCCGCCTCAACTTGGTGCGTGTTTACCACATGTTTACCTTCATACTTTACAACAGGGGTGTCCAAACCCCGGCCCGGGGGCCACTTGTGGCCCTCAGAGGCCCCCAATCAGGCCCTCAGGGAGCCCCCAGTCTCCAATGAGCCTCTGGCCCTCCAGAGACTTGCTGGAGCCCGTGCTGGCCCGAACCAACCGCTCTCAGCATGAGGACAACTGTTCAACCTCTCATCTGAGCTGTGGGACGAGGGCTCCCTCCACTACTTGCTGATTCATATCTGTGATGCGGCAGTGGTAGTGAAGGAAAGGCTGGCCTTGCTTTGTGCAAGGCCTTTTATAGGCCTTGAGCTATTCCAAGACCTTCATTCATTCATTTAAGTGCCATCTCTAATATATTCATTTATGTAAATTTATTCAAATATTAAATTGTAAATTAATTCTTTCTTTCCTGGCCCCTGACACAGTGTCAGAGAGATGATGTGGTCCTCCTGCCAAAATGTTTGGACACCCCTGCTTTACAACATTGACTTTCAACCAGAATGCCTCGAATGATCCACAGGTGTGCCGCTGGAGTTTGGGGGAGGGTCATTTCTTAGTAGGTCCATTGGAGGATGTAAGCCCCCCTCCCCCACCAGCAGTGAAGTGTGCCTTGGCAATTCTCGAGAAACTGATGGTGTGCCTTGACCATTTTAGCACCTTGCAATTGTGCCATGAGATGAAAAGGGTTGAAAATTGCTGCTTTACAATGTCCATCCTGGCAGTCATCAATTAAGCACAGTTCAAACCTGCCTGCTGTGCAAAAGGGGGATGAACTGCATTTTAATCAGCGATAGTTCACTTCTATCAGCTCTCATTTGTTAGAGGAGGGGTCTCCAAACTTTTTGGCCAGAGGGCCGCATCAAATATCTGGCGTGGTGTGGAGGGCCAGAGAAAAAATTTAAATATAAAATTTAAATAAATAAATTGGGGATGGAACTTGGATGAGTGAATGAATGAATGAATTCATTCAACCTCTCTGGCCCTCAGAACACCCTCTAGACACTATCAGAGCACAGTTCTGGTCATGTTCAGCTGAGTGGGCCAGAGGCCTTCAGGGGACAAGAGGTTGGACACGGGCTGGAAAGAGGCTTGCTGCGGGCCGCATCTGGTGCCCGGGCTGGGCTTTGGAGACCCCTGTGTTAGAGTATAGGCTTGTTGCCTTTCTGCTGGGTGGGATAGGTGCAGGGAGTAGTATTGCTGAGACCACCCTTCAGTCGCCCTGGGGTGTGAAGAGCACTTCTGTATAATCCTTGTTAGGGTGGTTTGGTCTCCATCAAGGCAAGTGAAATAGTTGATTTATTTACATTCTGATATCATTTTAAACCACCATATATGTAAAGAACGCTTAATAAAACTGGATATTGAAAGAATTAAAAAATGCAATTTAAAGCTCCGTTGTCTTTATTTTTACCCTTCTGAGGGCTCACTGTCAGTGATTGCTGGGCATCAAGGGTGGAGGGCAGGTTTTGCCCATACCATAACAGTGTACCCAATGGTAGTGCTTCCCTCTTCCCAACAACCAAATGGCAACCATTTGCTTACGTATGTGGGAAAAATTAAAGGGGTGTTCTCAGGATCACTGCTGAAGTCCAGGTCAAACTTTTCCCCTGCCACTCTAGTTTACGAGAATGTGATATGCTCCTCTCTGCATAGACCTAGCTTGTGTTCTGTTTCAACACAGTGATTTTCAACCTTTTCCATGTCATGGCACATTGATAAGGTGCTACGATTGTCAAGGGGCACCATCCATTTTTGACAATTGACAAGGCACACCACACTGCCAGTGGTAGGGGGCTCACATCCCCCAATGAGCCTTCTAATAACTGACTCACCCCCAAATTTCTGAAGCAAACCTGCAGATCGACCATTCGCGGCACACCAGTGTGCCAAGACACACTGGTTGAAAATTACTTCTCTAGAGTATGACAGAATGTTGGGAACTTGTTTCATATATGCCATTGATTAACTGGTTTACTGAATGCTGAACAATATAGAAACATTTGTTTTAGGAGTCATCTGTGAAAAATAAGTATTCTCTTTACCAATTCCATAGTAATTTACAGAATCTGTATTTATTTACCATCCTTCTTTCCTTTTCCTCCCCTATTTCAAATTCTGTTTTATATCACATGTTAAGAATTTGGGACAGGGACAGTGTGTTGAAATTACTTGGTGAGGATCACGTTCTCTTTCCACATCTAATTAGGTCTCTACTTGCTCCTTTGCCACGAAAGCCTTTTTCATTACCTAAGCTGTCGTGAACTCTCCAGCTATAGCTCTGCTTACTGGACCTGTCAGCACATGTTAGAATGCAATCACACTTTTTTTGTAATTCGGCTTCCCCTAAAAGCAAGCTCTTCATGTCAAAACCCCCCCGTCTTGTGGCATGACATTTTCCTCATGACAGTCTGCTTCTGAACTGTACTTGCTGCTGTGGTGGTTAAAAGGCTTACAAAGAGAGTCTAACAGCCAGTGGCCAATCGAGATTGTGCAAGCCACATCTGCTATGGATGAAACACGCACGAGGGAGAATAAGGACTTGGAAGAAGACTGGATAAAAGGGCTGCGACGGGAACCTAGCTGGCAGGTCAGTGATACAAAGGTGTCTGTGAATGCTTGAAAGTGCCTTATTGTGTCTTAACTGCCAGGGATCTCTAAACTTTGTCGGCTAAGTATAGATGAAATACGTTAAGTTGATTTGCAGCTCAGCAGTTTTTGAAAGCAGATTCACAGGGAATCAGCGATCATTATGTTTTCATTGTCTTGGAAAGAATGGCTAGGCGATTCCAAATCTGTTTAGTTCAAATTGCAGGGGGGGGAAAAAAAGGTTTTGCAAATCTGTAGACATTTCTAAATTTACACTTCCCTTAATAATGGTACTTACATTAACAAGCTGCAGGTGTGCAGTGCACTATCAAAAGAAATGTGTGAAGCTTTTCCCCCCTCCCTGTGCAAATGCAAGTTTATTGCATTATAAAAATGGAATACAACACCTGCCACCCTATTGCTTCCAAAATGTCAAAGCAATTTGTAACAAGGCTTTTGTTGTTGTTTGTTTTAACCTCGTTTAATGACGTGACCCCTTCTTTTAATGCATGATACATGTCTACCTTATTATGCTGGGCTAATAGCAGTTATGTGTGCGTTTCCTGCTGAAGGCAAAGGCAGTTTTCATTAAGGTGAGCAAGGCAATAGTGTTTACACTCTGCAATACCTGTTTCAAATTTGCAGAATTAGATATTTCCATTTCCTAAGCCAATAAATGAAATCCCTTTGCTAAGCACCACTGAGTGGCTTTGATTGCTCTTTACATTACATCCTACACAGCATCTCTGCACTTTTTTCTGCTCTGCTGCATTTTAATTAGACAGTCAACAATATTCAAGAGATATGTCACATGGTAGTTTCTTCCTCCTTTTGACACAGTTCACAAGCGGTGTTTTGGGGGATGCCGTTGTTAACACATTTGGATAAAGCGCTAATGTGATTTCTTTCTATCATGTGAAATTGCTCAAAAGGATAGGGCTAGAAAGGAATACCGCATGCCACGAAAGACTTCCTTCCTCATGAGAAGGAAAGATATATATATAGATATATATATAGAAATATAGAAAATAACTATATAATATATATATATATATATAGTTGTGTGTGTGTGTGTGTATGTATATATATATATATATATATATATATATATATATATATATATATATATATATATATATATATATATATATATAAATAAAGTTGGTTTGCCCTTCTGTGTACCAATGTGTACCAGTTACTCCACATTGAGAAAAGAACCGTAACTAAAATCTCTACTACTGCAGTATGACCTTCATTATCCTGGGGGACATCCAGTACTTTGAGATGATTAAGGATTCAGTGAACAGAGGTTCTATTTATATAGTACTATATGGGAAACTATTGGAGGATTTTAATAACTGGTATATTTGAATAATCAGAAGGTGAATAATTGGAATTTTCATTTTACATCACCTTTATATACAGCTGATGTCTTAGTGTATGTAAGTTAAGGGCACATAACAATTGGATATTTCAGAGACTGTGTGACAGAATACTTCAAATTTAGAATGGATTTATATTACTTAGAAGAGCATTCTTCCATGCCCCTGTGACTTTATCACATGGCACTCTTGCTAACATTTAAATCCACCACTCAACATGTGACAGATTGATTGCGTTGGAAGTAACCAAACCTGTTCTGCACCACATTATGGTATGTTTCATATGGATCTAGCTACCTCATCTGAGCACAGGATTTAAGCCTTACTGAAGTAGCATTGGGAAGCAGAAACCACACTGCTTGGGGAGTATATAAATGGGACCTTACAGATGCTAATTCAAATGGAAGTGCCTGACACTGCTTCCAAAATGCATTTGGATTAGGATGGGTCTCTGGTAAATTGGTCTGTAACTGTTTGAATGCGAGCACCTGTTGTCCTTCATATTTGTTGAGTTTGCTGTGTGAATGGTACTGCTAAGTATGTCAACTGGGAAGTCCTTTTAAATTTCTCCTCTTCCCCAATCTTACAAGCTGGCATAGGCAAGCCATAGGATCAGCCTTCGCACACACAAAACCTGCAAGCAGAGATGGTGTAATGGTTTGGGAGTTGGTCTTAGACCTGAAAGATCCAGGTTCAAATCCCTGCTCAGCCATGGAGCTTCCTGGGTGACCTTGGGCCGGTCACTCTCACTTATCCTCATCTACCTCACAGAGTTGTTGTGAGGACAAAAGGAGGTGAGGAACTATGTACACCATCCTGAGTTCCTTGAAGGAAGGGCGGTTTAAAATATGTAAAAAATAAAAGTAACAATAAATAACATAGACCTACTGTACAAGATTGTTATACAGATTTTTGAAACAATGAAGCTCTTTGAAAGCATTTTATCAAGGCATTTAGGGCCACAGTGGGATACAGGGTAGATGGGACACAATATTTTAACTAGAAGTTGGTTTGCCCAGCCTGTCCAACTCTCTTCCTGCTTCTTTTTTTGGGAGCTGCAGAAAGCGGGCAATTCAAGATCTCATGGAAGCTTGTACTGTCTATGAAAGCAAGCTGTGGCTTTGAAGCCATTACTGACCAGTGGGGAACAACTAACATTCATCTGAATAAATCTGGACCATGAGATTATTATGATGAGGAAACATACATACTCAGTGGCTTATTTTCTATTATTTTACTTACATGTAGAATGACAATCCTTTTCTATCTTCTCAGTTTCATTGCGAGTTTGCTGAATATTGTTCTGAACCTTAGAGACCCAATCAGACATTAAAATGGTTGCCGTTTAGTTTAGAAAGGTGCTATATTAGGAAAGCAATAATTGGGCCAAAATGTTTAAAGTAAAAAAAAAAAAAAAGTGAACAATATATATATATATATATATATATATATATATATATATATATATATATATATATATATTTGGGGATTCTGGTGCTAGAAAGACAGATCGAAATAGTTTCCTCTCCACTTTGCAGGCACAAGGTCAGTTTCTCTTTAAAATCCCTAGACATGCCAGCCTTACTCTAGATGATGCAAAATGTAAGACTCACTTGCATAAGTAGGATGAAAATATAGGCCAAAATGTCCCAAGAGAGGAGAAATATCCCAATCGCAGTGGCTTGTCACTGCAGCAATTTCTCCTGCAGACACTGTGATCATGGAATTTTATAATTCTTTTCCTAGGTCATGGTTCAGTCCATTATCCAAATCACTTTTACTCTGGTCTTTTTTTCTCTGAAACACCCAAAACTGTCATTGGTGAAGGGCAGACATGAATCTGATATCAGTCATTAAATATGCATTTCAGAAACTTAAACCATCACTGACATATACTGGATTATATAGTGATCATTTATTTCAGAGATACCAGCCTTTCAGCAACAGGTGTGACGAGGGGGCAAAACTAAGTGAGGAAAGTGGAGGAATGGGGTGGGGAGGCTGTGGAAGGGGGTGGATTAGGCAGAGATCGCTCAGATCCTATTCTCTCATTTTGCAGCCTCCCTGCCCGCTTTCTCGTTTTGGATATGTGCCAGCTACAGAGCTGGTGTGGGCCTGAGGAGACCCATTGCGGAGCAGGATGCTTATGGAGCGGTAAGGGGATTTAAATCTCCTTCCCCTTCCAAAGCCTCCTGATCCACCCCTGTTCTGCTGACCACAGCACACTCATTTTTAACATGGTTGCATAAGTAGGGGGGAAGGATACGACCCCTGAGCTTATGGGTGTGCAGGCCAAGAAAGTTCACTAGTTTTAACAAAATTCTTTTGTCCTGCTTGAAATTTCTCAAATGTGTCATCGGAGGAACCTCAATATTCAATTTCAGCTCAACTCAACAAACCTTTATTAGATATTTATATGTGCACAGATACATATACATACATTACATTATACGTACATATGTTATCTTGGTTGAGATCCTACACACAATGAGACTCCCTGTTGGCTGCCGTGGGATTTAAGCAGCTGACGTGCAAGATAATGAAGCCAACTTGACTCCTGGTTCTCTCTCTATTTTTTGTGTTATAAGAGCCAAATCCAGCACGGGTGCAGCTATGCCAATGGGACATATGCTGCATCCTGCAGTAGCAGGGCATTCACGGAGGCCACCTCCCAGTAGGGGAACATTTGTTCCCTTTCCTTAAGGCTGCATTGCAGCTGCACCAGCACTGGAAAGTTGAACAGAATTGGGTCCTAAGAAATGCAACACAATCCAGTGTTACTCCATATATACCTGTGTACATAAGTGAAATTATCCAGTTGTAAAATAATATTATTTTGATAAAGAAGTTATAGAAACTGCTCAGCTGAAGTAATGTGTAAATTCATTTGTTAATTCCTGCTCTATGGTCTGTGTAATCTTCTCTAAAGCTTATAAAAACTTCTATTCTTAAATTAATAAGCATTTAGCCTAAAGAAATTCTTCCCTCACATGCAGTGTGGTTTGCAGGGGAAAAAAAAAGTTTATGCTAATAAAGTTGGGGTTTAAGATGAGTTTTTTTTTCTCAAGAAAACAAATGTCACTTTCATTTTAAAAGAATGAAAGCAGTGAATGTAGAAACTTTGCACACGAGCTAGTCAAGCTCTTCGAAATCATACTGAATTCAGTATGAGAGGATTGACTGCATCATATTCTCACTGAAATTCATGGGATTTGTGAGTGTTTAACCCTGGCTGGATTATGTATTTTCATGTTGATTTAATTAGCATTGGTTCCATGAACTAAATACTTCAGGAACAGAGTCCATCACCCTGATGGTACTTCACTGGGTTATTTTGTAGATGGCCCTTCTTCTTGTTGTTCTTGCTCTTCTTCTAGTTGTAGTTGTATCATCAATGACAACAACAGTTTTTATATACGTAAAATGGATTTGCAAAACATAGTTTATCTTATAGGACAGTGGTTCCCAACCTCCTGTCCCTTTAAAACAGGGTTGGGAGTCTTCGGAGGATCTGTAGGCGATGGTGCCTGTCACTTCTGGGTTCTCCCCACCACTGCTGAATACCTGGATGAACCGGGTGAGTAAGAAGCCCTATTTAAAACCCTTTCCTTCTTCCCTGTAGTTATCCGTGGAGTTGGGAAGAACCCAGATGTGACGACCCCAATCTATAGGCTCCACCAGTTCTCCATCCCCTTAAGAGGAAAGGATTTTCCATTCATGACCCCTAGGTTGGGAACCACTGTTATAGAAGGTCCATCTCTTCAAAGTAACTAAAGTTTTAAAAAAAATCAAAATTCAGCGTTTTCCAAGGAAATGTTTTTCATTAGTTCTGCTAATAAAGATCTGAACTGCGTAACCATTTATAATACTTTTAAAACAATTAAGCTATTAGGGCTTTGTGACCATCTGCAGCTGCCCAAACTACGTGGGGCTCTTCAAAGCTGCAGTTTCCCTATTTGATGCTTGGTCATGATATCATCACCAAGTGAGTCAGGAAGCAGAGACACCATCGGCTTCACAGCTGTTGGCAATTCCCAGAGACCAGCACAGACTTAGTGGCAGAAGGGTTTAAAAGGGGTAAGAGAGACACAGAGAGGAAAAGATTCTAGCAGTGCCCAGGATATAAAGTTCTGAAAGTGAATATTGTTTCCTTGACGCATTTCCAGTGCCTTCTATATTGGTTTAGGGCCACTTTTAATCTTATACCGATGAGTCTTATTTTTGTCTTGTTATTTGTAAAAAAAAATCACTTGTAATGAACAAAGTGTTTGGCAACTTTATTCTGTTTGGTCTTCTCAACATCTCTGTGAAGCAGACTGCTATAATGTACCTAAAATGTAGGTGGAATGCAAAGAATGATAAGGACAGACAGTGAGAACGATTGAGCTTGAAACTTGAGGTTCCACTAATTGTTTAACAAAACACAAAGCTAACATAGCATCAAATTCTCCCATGCCAAGATGGAACAACTTCGTGCTGCAGAATGTGTCACCAATTTCTGCAACTGATGACAGGACATTTGATAATAAGCAATATAGATAGTTCAATCTTGTAAAGTGGCAAGGAGTATAACAGAATGAATATGCTTTCTTTTGTAAACACTGTGGGGAGTTGTTCCCCTCCTTTTTTTGTTTTAAAGTAAACACCTTGGGGTCAACAGAAGGAGAATTAAGAGCTTTTGCTTCTGGGAACTTGAGTAATTTAATACCTTGTGAAATGCACAGTTCTTGCTCTGCGCTTTCAAGTCCGTTTGTAACCAGTTGTAGCGGTTGTGAGCTAAAGATATTCCTTCTTTTGAACGGACAAGGTCAATTATTCTCAATTTATTACCAGTTGCAGAAGCATTGGTGCAGTTTTTATTTATGATATTGACTTATGCGGTGGGTTTTTAGTTTAAGTAGTAGAGAAATCAAATCAGGGTGTTGTATTTTATTTATTTAAATGTTTTGCACTAAGACCCGAATACAGAACATATACTGCTTATGAACATATACACACAAGTCCGCCAGTCCTGAAAATGTTTAATCATAGTACAAGCTCTATTCTTTTCACTTATTCCATTCCTATCACATTTATCAGTGATAAATAGCCCCTAAATGTTTACTTGAGAATCCCCAGGGCTGTTTATGTGATACCTATGAAATTCAGGTTGATGAGAAAAGTAAAAAAAGATAAAATATTAAGCCATTTCTGCTCAATGTTGCAAAAAACACAGCCGGGACCAAATGTGTATGCCTGTAGGCTGGGCAAAAATGGGTTAATCTGGTTTTTAGACTGATTCCAAACCAGATCCAAATCGAGTTCCACTTAGAAATGGGTTTGGACATTGAAGGGAGATACTACCAACCATTACTTGGGTATTTGACTGATAGCTTGCCGCTCTTTGTGATTTTGGAAGGGATGTTTGCACAAGGAACATGTTTGGGCTACAGTCTGTTTGCACAGTCTGTTTGTACCCAACTCCCCCACCCCGCATGCAACATCCCCTTGAGATATTCCAGTAAAATTCTGCTAGCTGAATGCACAAGTGTTTGGTCAGTGGTTCTTTGCAATGTCCAGTGCCACTCCTGAGAGGATCTGGGAATGCTTTGAGTTGATAACACAGGCCTACAGAATTGAGGGTCTGAAAACCATGTATTTTGTTTTTAAATTTATGGTGGTTTCATATGAATTTGGGTTGCTGATTCCAAAAATTGCATCAGTTTTGCCCTGTCATGTCTCGTTCACGAGGAACCTGTTTCAATCATTCACTAACAAGGCTATGCTGTATCTCTTAAACTAGACATGATAGGGCAAAACTGGTGTCATTTTTGGAATCAGCACCCCAAATATACCTAGGAATAAGGCTAACTTTAAAGACAACCAAATGTGTGTTGGCCTGTGTAATTTCCTATGTCTTTGCTCTTTGATAATCTCCCCTATTAAGTTAGCTTTCTACCTTGATAAATTGCTCTCTTTGCAAGCAGCATCTATTGTAATCATGTGCTAGCAAGAATCCTGGGCATAGAGTTGTTTAAGCAGAAGTTCCCCGTTGAAATGCGGTTGAAAGTTAAGGTCATTCAGGCCCAATTTCATTTTAATTGCTCAGTTATGCCCCACACACTTCTCCTTTCTCTGTCTGCAAGTATTATCTTGGCTTCTCTTGCTTTCCCAGGACTGTGTTTTAGTGCAAGACAAGAAATGGGACAGACTGTGTCCAGCCTGTATCCAGATCTCCCTTCTTTGGCACTATTCATCTTTCCCCACTTCCTACTAAATTTGCGAAGCAGATTTCTATAGAGACCCTTCCACTGCTTTTTCACAACTTCTGGAGCTGTTTTTAAAGTTCATTTGTTGCTTCCTCTTGATACATTTCAATTTCATATAAGAATTATATAGTAAGTAGAAATTAATGCAGTGCTTTTCACAAAAAACTCTAGCAAACCTGACATCCCACTGCTGTCAGCACTGAACATAAACAATTGTGCAGAGTCCAATTGGTCCATCTAATTGGTCCATCAGATAGATTTTTGCCTATTTTTGTCTTCTCCAGTGTTTCAAGCAGGAATCTATGAGTATTGTCTAGAGGTGCCAGAGACTGAACCTGGGATCTTCAGAATCATCACCACCAAGCCAAGGTCCTTCCCCAATGGTGATTCCTTACAATAATGTTGACTGCCAGATGAGCTGCTCAGGAATATAGCTTAGGAATTATAGTTCTACTATTTCAATAAACTAATCAGTGATGCCACATTCGTGACCCAATCCTATCCCCACCTGTTTATGTCATGCTATGATGGGCATAGCAACACAGGGAATGGGCAGATCAGGCCCAAGATGCTGGTGTGCACAACATCCTGTCCCCCTTCCTGGACCTGATCTGCTGACATGGGGCAATACAGACTTACACCAGCAATTGAGCTCACTCAGGTTCAAGTTGCCCCATTGTGGCTGATGGGGCAAGGGGACAAATGTCCTCTTACCTCCAGAAGACCTCCAGCAGCCAAAATTCCCATATACATTGTAGCACTGGTTGTGCCAATTGGCTGGTCATGCCAATTCCTGTGCTGCATGGGAATTTGCACTGGTTTGGGCTGTAAGTCCTATAGCAAGAAAAGCCCTGCTCCTCGTTTTCTTGCACATAACCTATCTAAAAGTGGCACAGACCACAGGATTTCTCAGAGGATGATTAAATGATTCTTGTCAAGAGAGTTGAATGTGGTATGATGAAGGCACTGTTGTCCTTGGTCTACTCATTTATATAATCCCACTGTCAACTCTGGTCAAATGGGGGTTTGCAGGTTTTTCAAACAATGCCACAACTTTCAAAACCTTTTTAGTTGAAGATAAGAAGGATGAGTGTGAAGTGATGCCAGTTTATCATATTCCCTTTACAATTCTGTTAAAAGCTATTGACTGTCTCCATTGTATATATTGTATTGGCAACCTTCAGTCTCAAAAGACTATGGTATCGCGCTCTGAAAGGTGGTTCTGGCACAGCGTCTAGTGTGGCTGAAAAGGCCAATCCGGGAGTGACAATCCCTTCCACACCGGGAGCAAGTGCAGTCTGTCCCTGGTCTGTCTCCCTGGCTATGGGCCTTCCTTCTTTGCCTCTTAGCCTCAGACTGTTGGCAAAGTGTCTCTTCAAACTGGGAAAGGCCATGCTGCACAGCCTGCCTCCAAGCGGGCCGCTCAGAGGCCAGGGTTTCCCACTTGTTGTGGTCCATCCCTAAGGCCTTCAGATCCCTCTTGCAGATGTCCTTGTATCGCAGCTGTGGTCTACCCGTAGGGCGCTTTCCTTGCACGAGTTCTCCATAGAGGAGATCCTTTGGGATCCGGCCATCATCCATTCTCACGACATGACCGAGCCAACGCAGGCGTCTCTGTTTCAGCAGTGAATACATGCTAGGGATTCCAGCACGTTCCAGGACTGTGTTGTTTGGAACTTTGTCCTGCCAGGTGATGCCGAGGATGCGTCGGAGGCAGCGCATGTGGAAAGCGCTCAGTTTCCTCTCCTGTTGTGAGCGAAGAGTCCATGACTCGCTGCAGTACAGAAGTGTACTCAGGACGAAAGCTCTGTAGACCTGGATCTTGGTATGTTCCGTCAGCTTCTTGTTGGACCAGACTCTCTTTGTGAGTCTGGAAAACGTGGTAGCTGCTTTACCGATGCGCTTGTTTAGCTCGGTATCGAGAGAATGAGTGTCGGAGATCGTTGAGCCAAGGTACACAAAGTCATGGACAACCTCCAGTTTATGCTCAGAGATTGTAATGCAGGGAGGTGAGTCCACATCCTGAACCATGACCTGTGTTTTCTTCAGGCTGATTGTCAGTCCAAAATCTTGGCAGGCCTTGCTAAAACGATCCATGAGCTGCTGGAGATCTTTGGCAGAGTGGGTAGTGACAGCTGCATCGTCGGCAAAGAGGAAGTCACGCAGACATTTCAGCTGGACTTTGGACTTTGCTCTCAGTCTGGAGAGGTTGAAGAGCTTTCTGTCTGATCTGGTCCGGAGATAGATGCCTTCTGTTGCAGTTCCAAAGGCCTGCTTCAGCAGGACAGCGAAGAAAATCCCAAACAAGGTTGGTGCAAGAACACAGCCCTGCTTCACTCCGCTTCGGATGTCAAAAGGGTCTGATGTGGAGCCATCGAAGACAACAGTGCCCTTCATGTCCTTGTGGAAAGATCTGATGATGCTGAGGAGCCTGGGTGGACATCCAATCTTGGGGAGAATCTTGAAGAGGCCGTCTCTGCTGACCAGGTCGAAAGCCTTTGTGAGATCTATGAAGGCTATAAAGAGTGGCTGTCGTTGTTCCCTGCATTTCTCCTGCAGTTGTCTAAGGGAGAATACCATATCAGTGGTGGACCTGTTGGCTCGGAATCCACACTGCGATTCTGGATAGACGCTCTCTGCAAGTACCTGGAGCCTCTTTAGTTGACTCTTCAGATGACTGTCTCCATCGTAAGAACTATGATCCCAATTTCAGGACATCTGTGTTTCTGTTCATCTTTGTTTATGTAAATATGTATATCTCTCTCTATATGCCCAGAAGGCCTTGAAAGTGGCTTACAGAAGTCCTCACAAAAAAAATTAAAAACTAGTTTAGGGAATAGAATAGTATTCAATTTGATGCCAGGATCACTCAGGCAGATTTACTAATTATCCTCCTGGTACTGCACTTAGGCAAGGCAGCAGTTCCCACTGAGGACCTTTGAGGCAAGGGAGTGGGACAGAGCCCTGGAAGTCATTCTTGGTGGAAGCAAGTCTTCCATTATTCATTCTCTTTTTTTCTTTTTTTTTTCTTTTTTTTTTGGGGGGGGGGGGGAGGATTCGCTGCAAATTAACCTGCTTTTGCAAAACACTTTATAAAAGCCTGTAAAGTATAAGCAAGTTTAATTGTCCATTTGAAGAGAGTAAAGAGGAATTGTCCTTTTGCTGCAGATGCTTTGTTACTTAAACCAAGTGAATTGCTAAAGTTTTAAAAAAATTATTTATCATATAGACAAGTCCACAGATCGTATCTACGCCAAAAAGGCAATATATATATCAAGTGCCCTGTCTCTTTATGGCTTGATTTAGAAATGGCCTCAAAATGAATACATGTTTCTTGTTTAATTGAGATATTTCTTCACTTTCCATATTTTATATAGTTGCTTTTCTTAGCATATTAAAATAATATTTGGAGAAAATTGATTTTTAAACTTAATAGCATGGATTATAGAAACTGATAAATCTAAAATTAATAGCTAAGAAAGCAGTCATTTCAGATGGGATAATTTAGATTTTTATCATTTATTAATCATAAAAAGTAAACCTGCTCTATTGCTAATTTTAGTTTTATCAAGAAGATGAATTGTTTGAGCTAATGAATGTATAGATATTCAATGCCAAAGGCATTCGTGGGAATCTGTTAATCATTTAACTGTGTCGTGGCATATGCTTTGTCTTCATAAACCAATTAAAATGCAAAACTTGCAGCACTAAAAGGCTCACTGGCCCTTGTTGCCTAAAGCAAATTAAAGCAGCATTTGTTTCAGAATGTGCTCCAATCCAGTGGGCTAGCCTGTTCAGGTAACGAACTCAAACAGGATAGTAGCACAGTGTTTTTGTTAGGGCCAACCAAGGTTCACAGTGTGTGGAAACTTTTTACTTACCCAGAACTCTTCCTCAGGCTGGATATTTATAAGGATTTTTTTTTTTTACTTACCTTCTGTGGGATGTCCAATCTGCCCCTTCACCCTAGCTGCTCAGCCTTCTTTGGCACAGCTGCATGCAATAAAGTGGTGGGGGATAGGATTGGGCATTTAAGGATCCAATCCAAAACAGACGTAGTGAAGAACAAATGCCACTGAATCAGGGGTGGATTGGGGGGCATGGGTGTGTGGCCCCCCCCCCAAACCGTTGCATCAGCAGGGAAGGGCACCTGCCAGAATGGAGAGCAAAGTTGGGTGCCAGGGGAACACCCACTGGGTGGGGTTTCAGCAGCAAGATCACACCCAGCTGAGCCCAAGTATGGCCGGGAGCCAAAGTCTACCTCCCTGAAAGGGTTGACAGCAGAGTTGTCAGCTCCTGTGTCTGGTTGGGAGCCCAGGCCTTCCTGCCCAGCAAACCTTTGGCCATGGAGGCCAATGTTTGACTGGGAGCCCTGGTCTACCTGCCAGGTTGACCTGGGCTCTGGAACTCATGTAGTGCTCATGGCATCCCCCCCCAAACACAAACACTGGATCCGCCCTTACACTGAACTTAATGGAACATACGTCTGAGTAAATATGCCTGCAGCATGAGTGAAGCAAAATGCACCCAGAGATTACCTAGTTTTCTCACTTTTCATTTACTTACTCTCAGTAGGCTGCCTGATCACCTATGGGTTTCCATGGACGCATGCCAGCCATTTTGCTGGGGTATGTGTGAGGACAGAAAGGGTGCAGGGGTGCAAATATGGGGGATAGGATCTGGCATGCATGACAACCACTGAGATCCTCCCCCTCCAACCAGATCCCCGCCTCTGCCCTCCTCTAGATCTGCCTCAGACAGCCCCTGAGCTTCCCCCTCCCTACCCTCACCATCAACTTCCTAGTGCCTGCAGAATTTCCTAGAGCTGCCACTGTGCATGCCACACTTCTTGCTGTTCGTTGCAGTACCCCAGCAGCATGTGACAGTGACCAGGCTTTCGAGTTTCTGTAAAGGACCATGCGCTGTCAGAACACTAGGTGCTTGAAATGGTAAAAGATAAAGCAAATTAATTATGGGCAGGAGGTCTGGTCTAGAGGGTAGAGCCTCCATTTGCCTGAAGATAACATCCGAAGGTCGCCAGTTTGAGGCCACCGGCACCGTGCAACCTTGAAACAGCTGATAAGCTGAGCTGAGTTATTCTATCTGCTCTGAGCGTGGGAGGATGGAGGCCAGAATGTGAAACCAGATCAAGAAAGTAACACCTGAATGTTGTGGTTCTTGTAAGATAGAACATTCTTTCAAATTGTAAAAATCCCTACGGGGATTTAAAGAGCCTGCCTATGTAAACCGCCTTGAATAAAGTCTTGAATAAAGACCAAGAAAGGTGGTATATAAATACCTGTAGTAGTAGTAGTAGTAGTAGTAGTAGTAGTAGTAGTAGTAGTAGTAGTAGTAGTAGTAATAATAATAATAATAATAATAATAATAATAATAATAATAATAATAATAATAAAAAATTAAACTGAACTGTGCCGTGCAAAAACAGTGCTGGCATCAGGGCCTGGCCTTGCAGGGCAGCTGCTGAGGGTTTGGGCCCTTCTTCATGGTGTCAAAAACTCATTGCTGACCAGGATTCAGGCTGAACCTGACATTGTCAGTAACTATCTAAGGTTCATCTCTCTGTTCACTGTGTCCTTGGCTGTCCCTGAATGTAGACAGAATGATTATTTTTTTAATGCATTCATAATAAGGAACAGTAAAACACTTTAGCAATTTGAGATAAAACCGAGATTTTCCATTTAAATATTTGTG
Source organism: Tiliqua scincoides (assembly GCF_035046505.1). Taxonomy (NCBI): domain Eukaryota; kingdom Metazoa; phylum Chordata; class Lepidosauria; order Squamata; family Scincidae; genus Tiliqua; species Tiliqua scincoides. The sequence goes on from NC_089826.1 coordinate 77,833,215, forward strand.
GAAGGTGTTCTTCTATCTCTTAAGTTGTCTGAAAGTATTGTTGGAAGAAAATCCTTATAGCAGTGGTTCCCAAACTGTGAGTCAGGACTCACTGGCAGATCGCGACCTGATTTTTGGTGGGTCGTCAAAGGGTGATGAAAAGATGGGATAACTAATTGGTTCAAGCCCTGAGTCTTGTCAAAATCAGATTCTGTAGCTGCTAATTACCCTGCAAAGAACTCAATTCCTGTCGTCAGCAAGTTAGCTGCTAACTGCCCTGCAAGGAACTAAGCTTCTGCAGTTTCCAAGCATGTGTAAATATAGGGAGATAAATGTTTGAGGGTCTTTTTCCAGTTATCATTACATGTATGTATAAATAAATAAATAAATATTATTTCTTTCTAGATCTTCCTTTTTTAAAGTCTGGTTAAAATAGATGAGTCCCAAGAGAGCATCATTTTTAAAAAGTGGGTTCTGGTGGTAAAAAGTTTGGGAACCACTGCCTTACAGCAAAAAGGAATGAAACGGTTATTGTTGTGAAGGTGATAGCTTCGCAAAAATGTTTGTTCAAAGTGTTTGATGGCAGCACAGTGGCAAATCACGTTTTTTCATGTCAGCTATTTAACACCAATTTCCCAGCTGTTTTTCATAAAGAAGAACTTTGAGTCTTTTCAGATTTAGATGGTTGTAGTTTGGAGCCCTGTGAGACTTGAAGCCTTGTGTTAGGGTCAACAGCCTGTAGTTTTGTCAAGAACCTTCCCAAGAGTGTTCTTGTGTGTACAAAATAATCAGAAGGAAAAGAAGCATAACTTGTAGCACTTCCAAGTGCTTGTAGAATGAAAATTCTCTTCTAAGACAAAAGAACCAAAGTTTCTTTCTTTCTTTCTTTCTTTCTTTCTTTCTTTCTTTCTTTCTTTCTTTCTTTCTTTCTTTCTTTCTTTCTTTCTTTCTTTCTTTCTTTGGGATGTAAAGAAAAATAATACTTTTCAGGACATATTGCCCTAGATTTAACTCACTTCTGGGAATAAGGAAAGGAAAATGGATCCTTCTAAAGGCTGAGAGAATGCTGCTGATGTGAAGAGAAGGGAACCGGGTCCTTCTGGAGCAATGAACTTGGTTCTAAATGGAGTGTGGAAATGTAAGGAAATGTAAACTTCTAAATATGGGACTCTAGTTGTAAAGGGAAACCTTGAACACAGGAAGCAGCATAGAGTTGTGCTGGGGCAGGGAGTCTCAAACCTTCACCAAAGAGAAGCTTTCTAAATAAAGATTAAAGCCATTTAAACCTGACCAAAGAGTAGTTAAATAACTTGAAGGGCATCTTTTTAAAAAATTCTGTTTAATAAAATAAAAGGGAGTGAGGTTAAGAATTGGCATGTAATTATTCAGTACATTTTGTCTTTTTTTCTGTTTCTGGGTGTCAATGGGCAATTTTCACAATGGAGAGAGGTGAAAAGTGGTGTGCCCCAAGGATCTGTCCTGGGACCGGTGCTTTTCAACCTCTTCATAAATGACCTGGAGACAGGGTTGAGCAGTGAAGTGGCTAAGTTTGCAGACGACACCAAACTTTTCCGAGTGGTAAAGACCAGAAGTGATTGTGAGGAGCTCCAGAAGGATCTCTCCAGACTGGCAGAATGGGCAGCAAAATGGCAGATGCGCTTCAATGTCAGTAAGTGTAAAGTCATGCACATTGGGGCAAAAAATCAAAACTTTAGATATAGGCTGATGGGTTCTGAGCTGTCTGTGACAGATCAGGAGAGAGATCTTGGGGTGGTGGTGGACAGGTCGATGAAAGTGTCGACCCAATGTGCGGCGGCAGTGAAGAAGGCCAATTCTATGCTTGGGATCATTAGGAAGGGTATTGAGAACAAAACAGCTAGTATTATAATGCCGTTGTACAAATCGATGGTAAGGCCACACCTGGAGTATTGTGTCCAGTTCTGGTCGCCGCATCTCAAAAAAGACATAGTGGAAATGGAAAAGGTGCAAAAGAGAGCGACTAAGATGATTACTGGGCTGGGGCACCTTCCTTATGAGGAAAGGCTACGGCGTTTGGGCCTCTTCAGCCTAGAAAAGAGACGCCTGAGGGGGGACATGATTGAGACATACAAAATTATGCAGGGGATGGACAGAGTGGATAGGGAGATGCTCTTTACACTCTCACATAATACCAGAACCAGGGGACATCCACTAAAATTGAGTGTTGGGCGGGTTAGGACTGACAAAAGAAAATATTTCTTTACTCAGCGTGTGGTCGGTCTGTGGAACTCCTTGCCACAGGATGTGGTGCTGGCGTCTAGCCTAGACGCCTTTAAAAGGGGATTGGACAAGTTTCTGGAGGAAAAATCCATTATGGGGTACAAGCCATGATGTGTATGCGCAACCTCCTGATTTTAGAAATGGGTTTTGTCAGAATGCCAGATGCAAGGGAGGGCACCAGGATGAGGTCTCTTGTTATCTGGTGTGCTCCCTGGGGCATTTGGTGGGCTGCTGTGAGATACAGGAAGCTGGACTAGATGGGCCTATGGCCTGATCCAGTGGGGCTGTTCTTATGTTCTTATGTTTCTGCACATTTTTTTTTCTCACCCACAGATCGTTTTATCATTCAGTGGCAAGGGAACAGCACTGTAGAGACAAAAATTTGGAGATGCCTGTGTCTGTTCTCAGTGAAATCAGTGATAGCAACTCATGCTTCCAGTTTTACCGGTTCGGCAGATAGGATAGAAGACTCCTCAAGTCACTTTGCTACATTTTCTCACACCTCTGGGTAGCAACTAAGGGCTCAGTCCGGACCTCAGCCAGAGCCAGTGCTGTGTGTCATGCCCGTGATACCCTGCACCATGTCAGCCCTGGCACCGGACCAGCCAGTTGGCGCTGAGTTGGCACTGAGCCCAGTGCCAGTCGGACATCGCCTGGTACTAGGTAAGAGCTCCAGGTGGCGGTGAGGGCCTCGGGGGTGGGAGAGAGGCATTCCAGGGGCATGGCAGGCAGGGAGAGGAACCAGTGCAGGAGCGGGTGGAACCAGTAGAGCCCTGCTCCACCAGATCCTGAACTCTGCGTCAGGCCGGAAGTCTCTCAAGTCTGTGCCAGCAAAATAGCCAGTACAGATTGAGAAGCCCCATTGTGGGGCTTGGGGCTTTCCCTGGGGGAAGGAGTGAAAAGAGACCTCTGGTGGCTGCTGTGGGGCCACAGGATACCACAGTAGTCAGTTTGGTGCTGCTGCACCCAGCGACGGTGCTGCCTTTAGGATTGGGCCGTAAGGCTGCAATCCTATGCACTCTTTCTTGGAAGGAAGTCCTATTGAATGCAATGAATTGTATTTCTGAGTAGGCATTCATAGGATTGCACTGTAATATTTTTAACGTAGCTATATATTTTTTTATTTGAAAATGTGATTCAAGATTTGATTTAAACCAAGGACAAAGGGTCAACAACATTCCACGTACCCACTGGCTTACTCATGGGTGAACCAAGACACCAGCAAAAGGCTCTTTCACATCTACTGTCCCACACAGGCACAGAGAATCCCACTTGCATCTGAGCTGCTGAATCCTTTGTGTGAGTCAAAACACTGGCAAATCAGCAGGAGCAGCTGAAGTGCATAATGAGGACACTTAAAACTTTGACTGCAGTTCATGCAGCATCCCAAGTGCATAATAAGGGAGGGATCCTTATCAGTAGCATAGCCAGAGGGGGGGCTGTGCTAGAAAAGAGACGCCTGAGGGGGGACATGATTGAGACATACAAAATTGTGCATGGGAAGGATAAAGTGGATAGAGAGATGCTCTTTACACTCTCACATAACACCAGAACCAGGGGACATCCACTCAAATTGAGTGTTGGGAGGGTTAGGACAGACAAAAGAAAATATTTCTTTACTCAGTGTGTGGTTAGTCTGTGGAACTCCTTGCCACAGGATGTGGTGATGGCACCTGGCCTGGATGCCTTTAAAAGGGGATTGGACAAGTTTCTGGAGGAAAAATCCATTATGGGTTACAAGCCATGATGTGTATGTGCAACCTCCTGATTTGAGAAATGGGCTGTGTCAGATGCAAGGGAGGGCACCAGGATGCAGGTCTCTTGCTGTCTTGTGTGCTCCCTGGGGCATTTGGTGGGCCGCTGTGAAATACAGGAAGCTGGACTAGATGGGCCTTTAGCCTGATCCAGTGGGGCTGTTCTTAAGTTCTGCAGCTGCTGCAACATGTTGTGTAAGCAATCCCTCCCACTCACCATCAGAGCCATTCCAGGTAGTGATTGCAAGGCACAGGTCTGGCTGTGATGGCAAGTGGAAGGAGCTGCTTATATGGTGCTTTGAGACACCTGCAGTACTTAACATGCTGCCCCCCTCTGGCTATGCTACTGATCTTTATGTTCTTTGTATATGTTATGATCTATATGGGAAGTCCCTGTGGGCCAGACTGAGGGCTTAAGGATACCAATTGCCTGTCGCTATTTTCCACTCAAGAATGGTCTTACTATTCATGTTTGAATCATGGGCCTTTCTTTTAGTGCATGATGGGACAAAAGTAGAAAAGAAAAAGAGGTGTTGACTATCTACTGTCCTCCAAAGCCTGAAACAGAGTTTCAGGCTTTGAAGGACAGTAGATAGTCAGCATCTCTGCCAGCAATTTGCTTCAGGATTCAGGATATGGTGTAGTCCTGTGGACATGATAATAAGAGTTTAGAAAGAGACTTTGGACAATAGAAAATAAATACAATTGCATTTTGCTGTCCTTATTTCATGGAAATACTGGTGTTTCTTAGATAAGCGTATCAGTAAATAATGTTGTTGTTGGCATCCTTCAGTCTCGGAAGACTATGGTGTCACGCTCTGAATGGTGGTTCTGGAACAGAGTGTCCTCTCCAGTGCGCGAAGCCTGGGTAAAGTAGGTATGGAGGATAGGCTGTTACCCATGCAGCAAATCCCCCCTCTCCACGTCACTGAAATGGTCCAATGGAAAGGCAGAGGCCAATACGGTTGGTTCCAGCAGGAGTTGCCAGGAGTTGTCAGAACGTGACTGTGTTCAGCCATGAACTGCCTCAGGGACTCCGGCTCCGGATTTTGCCTCGAGGTTGACTCCTGAAGCCTTTTCCATAACTGGATGTAGCCACAAGGCAGTGGAGGTTTGGGATCAGAGTTTTCCTTCTCTCAGATGAGCTGCCTTCCCAGGCTGACGAGTCCCATCTACCCGGTGGCTGTGTAGTCGCCTCTTACGACAAGTACAGCCAAACTGAGGGCCTATTCTTATCCCCAGCCCCCAGGGGAACAGTAAATAATGACCTCTTGAAGTACTTCCTTTTTGCATTTGAATTAACATTTTTTAAAAAATAAACTGCATTTTGGTACAAGGAATGCATCCACAGATAGCTTTTGTCACCCCAGTGATCCTTTAGCAACCTGAACTCGTACCAAAAGGAAAAAAAAAAAAAGATACTTTGTATAAATCCTGTGTGAATGCCTATATCCCGCAAATAAGGTTAGGACAGCTGCAGCCACTTAAAGGTCAGGAAAACATCGCATTAAGCGGCACGTTTAATGCTCCCAGACATGCAGCCATGATAAATTTTATGCAGTATTTCTGCAACTTCAATAGACACAGTTTCTTCAATAATTTACTACCTTTAAAAGCTTTATTTTTCTTCTAGTTTTGACAGTCTTTTGCAGGTCCTGGTGTTGGACTTCCAAGACTAGTTGGAACTGAAGAACAAATGGCATTAAGCTTTTATAACAGCTGAGACGAGAAACTGTTTTCAGGATTTCACCTTTCACCAAAGCTGTAGAATACAGATCAGCTCTCGGACCACTTAGTATACTGCTGGCCTTTAGCTCTTTGCATGTCTCATTTTTGTCCAAGGTGTATGTATTGTTGGTTTTTTTTCATCCCTTCAATCCTTGCAAATCAAATTCTTAAGTGTGAAACCAGTGTGGAAGGAGTCTTAACCTTTATTAGCCTTATTCAGTGAGAAAATGTCATCGGTACCATAAGGCTCCCCACCGCACATCACTTTCCCAGCGTCTGTTTGCTAGAGTAAAGTCAGCAGAAGCAAATTGGCTGGCAGTTTTCAATGGAGACTTGTTTCCAGTGTCTTCTGCCAGATACTGTGCAGATTGCCAAATTAGAATTGATTTCTCAATAAAATGGAGTTCAACACTCCCAACATAATCTGAGACAGAAATGACAAAACATTTCTTCACTTTTTCCACTCTGTTTTGGTCTGGTGGGTACTTTTCCTGGTTTGTCTTTGAGTCTTCCTAGTATCACTTCCTTTATATAGTAATTTAAAAAATGAAACAGGAACAGGGTTCTACTGACCTTATGCCCATCCCTCCATGCACAGTTGGTTGTGATGGTGTTAGGATGGCCTGTGCCTTCTGCTAAAAGATACAGCCTTGCCTACATGCTCACAATCTAAGAAAACACACAACACCAACAGAATTCTGCTTGGTGTCCCACATATGTCACAGTGAATTTTTCAGTTCCTTCATGTTCTTTTGACATCTGATACCTTATAAATTAGTCTCTGCCCTACCATCTTTGTTTCACAGCGCTTCTTTCTTCCCACACCGTATTTTTTTAAGTTGCTGAAGTTGTTTTTATCATGTTGCAAGCCACCATGAGTCCCTAAAGGACAGGGGTTTCCTAAAGGACAGGGCTGTGTATTATGATGCCCTGGGGGGTCGTGAGGTATTCTCTGGGTGTCACAGGCCACCAGCTGGTTCACAACAAGACTGCATGAGATGCTATAAGTGGTAGTAGGAGGGCTGAGCTCCTGCACACTGTTTTTGCATGCTGGTAAAGGCCCACCCTTGCGCCAACCCTGAGCCTTATCTAGGTTTTTAGCATCCTGTGCGGTCTTGAAACCCAAAAGTAACTGGCAATTACATAATCACCAGTCATTTTCAGGAGCCACTTGCTACATTTGCAGCATGTGGGATGTCACGGGAAGATTTGGAAGCACCGCTAAAGGAAGAAGTTGGAGTAGAAAAATTTTAATAATCTGACTTTGCACATTATCAACCAAGCTAGTTAACAGACACACCCCTGTTTTTTTTACAGTTCTGTGTGTATTTACATTGATATTTCAAGTTCTTCATTGTTATGATGCTACTTTAATTTCAAATTTACCTCTGTTCACTTCCAAAAGTGGGGGAGAGGTGCAAAAAAAAAAAAAAAAAGCAAGCTAACAATATATGAGGTTTCCATGCTTAAATCCAATGAATGTATATAATATTTATAACCAACTTTTCTTGGAAATGCCACAGAGAAAGACAGTGCTTTATCCTGCTTAGGTAGCCAGGCTGCTGTATAGTAAGCTACATATGGCACAAACCCATCAAAAGGGATTCTGCAACCTGTGCTCTGCAACTCTTGTGATGAAGCAAACCTGCTTATGGTGAAGCTTGTTTTTTGTCTTTCCAGGGGATAACACTACTAACGTCATTGGAATCAGGTCAAGGGCCCTGAGGGTACATCTCCCAAAGTTGCAGCCGCCTTTGAAGCTGCTTCCTGTGTATCTATCTAATTGAACTATATCCGAACTGGACTTAGGAAAGAATGGAAGAATCTGTTTACAAAAAGGGCAAAGTTTCAAAAGCATAGCTGGGAAATGGCATACCTCACTATTAAAGGGCAGAGTTCCAGCTGCTTTAAATTGGCACTTACCATTGACATGAAGCCATCCTGGCACATTCTCTGACCTATGTTTTCATTAGTACTAAAATGCCTCCTTCAGCACCACCATTCTGCTCTTCAGCACCCTCCAGTGCAATCTGTTTCCAGCTTTTTTTCCCCTCTTCTAAGAACAAAATGCATCCATACATGCCCCCTAAATCTCTCTTTCTACTTGTACTTGACAGAATTCCATTGATTGAAATAAATTGTATTCTGAGCTAGTTCTCATCCCAGGATGGAAAGGTAGATGTGTGAATTTCAGGCTCATATACGTCTCAACTTTATTACATGTTGAATAGATATGATTGGGTATGTATATCCTTATACATGTGCAATTCTGTCCATTCCTTCTTTTTGTGAAAACAAACTGTGTTGGTGGCGCATGTGTGCCCAGTCCCATGACACATCCTAATATCAGAACTGAGAAGATGCATGACCCAAGACTTGCTTCACATTCCACAATGTGTACACTTCATATGTTATTTTATCTGCCTTAAGGCACAATCCTAAATTGCACCCTTAACTGTGTTTAGACATGAACACATGTGCAAATATTGACCCATAATTTCTTGAAAACACAATAGTTAATAACAGAGCTCCATTCAGTTCTCTTTTATTTATTTTTAACATTTTTATACCTTTGTTCCTCCAAAGAGCTCAGGGCTATGTACACAGCTGCTCCCCTCCTTTTGTCCTCACAACAACCCTGTGAGGTAGGTGAGACAGAGAAAAAGCGGCTGGCCCAAGGTCACCCAGGAAGCTTCAGAGCTGAGGGGGGATTTGAACTTGGATCTTTCAGGTCTAAGTCCACCTTCCAAACCACTACACCACCCTGGCTCACATCCTGTAAAATCACCCTGAATTTTATTTTACTCTTTCAGTCTAGTGCTCATTTTCTTTTCAAAATCATATTTCCCTGTAGGTTGTGCACTAATTACAGATGTTTGGTCATCTTGTGCTTGTTCTTTGTTTTCCCTCTTCAGTCATTTTAGCTTCTCAGATCTTCAGGGCCAGCTACTTAGGTAGGAAACCTGGTTTGCTTCCTCTTTATGATCCGCTTGTCTTTCTTCTGCACTCCAAGGATCTTTTAATGTCTAGGACCTCCTCTGCCCCTCTGTGTCAGTGCACCTTCTCCTGATCTTTATTGAAATAAAGAGAGGTTTGTTCTATCCATTATGCTTCTGCCCCAGAACAGCTTCATCTGTAGAAGAATGAATGGGCAGCAGGGTTGCACATTTCCGTATTTCCACTCCCACCTCAAAAAAATTGGAAGGATGAATCATTTCCTTTTTTTGTCTGTCTAATTCATCTAATAATGGAAAATAATACTTAGTGCTTTCAAGTTTCTTTAAAAGCAGTAGTTAAAAGGAATTGAACTGGTAGCATAACTACCAAGAAAACACAAGCATCATCTGTGTCCCAAAAGATTGCGTCATTTATTCCTGATGTGTTTCAAGATTATCTTGGAATGGATTTAAAGCAGATTCCAATGGCTTTAGCTTAAGCACACAGGAAATGTCCTGGTCAACATCATTGAGTGGGTAATACCAGATGATCAGATCCAACTGCCTCCGTTGGATTGCAAAGCCTGAATCCTTGAGAAAGAGTAAATCTCAAAAAGAGTCAGGAATAAAGAATATCATCTTTTTCTGCACAGCTTTGGCTCCCCCCACTTAATATCCTTTGTAACTGTGGGATCCCTCATTGTTTTCATACAAGTAATCTCAGCATTGCCAAAATAGAAAATAAGGGCACCCTTCTAATTCAGGGTATCTTCGTTGGATAAGAATAGGCCCATAGTTTGGCTGTACTTGTCATAAGAGGCGACTAAACAGCCACTGGGTAGATGGGACTCGTCAGCCTGGAAGGCAGCTCATCTGAGAGAAGGAAAACTCTGATCCCAAACCTCCACTGCCTTGCGGCTACATCCAGTTATGGAAAAGGCTTCAGGAGACAACCTTGAGGCAAAATCCGGAGCCGGAGTCCCTGAGGCAGTTCATGGCTGAACACAGTCACGTTCTGGCAACTCCTGGCAACTCCTGCTGGAACCAACCGTATTGGCCTCTGCCTTTCCATTGGACCATTTCAGCGACGTGGAGAGGGGGGATTTGCTGCATGGGTAACAGTCTATCCTCCATACCTACTTTACCCAGGCTTCGCGCACTGGAGAGGACACTAACCACCATTCAGAGCGTGATGCCACAGTCTTCTGAGACTGAACGATGCCAACTATCTGTTAAAAGTAGATGCATGCCTACGAGGCCGGATGACTGGAATTTTGGCATTTATTCCTGATCCCCGTTCTAAATGGCCTTGCTGCCATTTACTTAGTATTACTTAGCTGCCATTCTCTTCTGCCTGAAGCCAGGCTGACAGATCAGCAGAGAAGCTGTTTCAGCAGCTGGAAGTCAGCCAAGAGTTGAGAAGGACCTTGCAATGGCCCTGACACCCTCGGAAGCAGCCAGAGAAGTTACCTCCACAGTTCTGTGCATCCTGCTGTGCCCCAGGATAACTGAAAAAGCCCATGAACTGAAATATTAGCTATGTTGTCATGCATCCTAAGCTTTGAGGATCATGAAAACTAGCTTTGGAACATTATATTTCCTGTGTTAAAGGACTGCCTTATTTGCCTATAAAGGGTGTTTATTAGGGGCATGTTCAATGTGTAGAGGAAACATGGGAACTGGAGGTCAGCCCACCCACTTTCCATAGTCTCAGGTCATTAGGTGCATCTGCTGGACAGTGCAGATTTATTTCCCTCGAAGGGATGTATACCGGAAAATCATGAGCTTTTTATGCAGGACAGTTTGATATCATGGGCAGCAAATATTCCCTAAAACTGCCCTGAAAATGCACTTGGTATAATTTGCTGCTTTCTTACTGCTTTATTATTTTTTAAGCAATAGACCTTTTCCTCTGGGAGGTTCTTCTACAGCCTTTATTGACGTTCTGCAAATCCCCCCTTTTTATTTTTAATTGCCACTCGTTACTTCTACTTATGACTCTGTGTTCTGCAATTATAAATGGCGCTGCATCAATTTAGAAGATAATCAATGGGGAAAGGTTGTCGTGAGGGTCGGGCCCAGCCACAGTGCCGCTTAATGTGTGTGCGTGTTTTTTTTATCCTTCCTAAATAATATACACCCAAAGATGCAATTTGCAGATGATACCAAATTAGGAGGGCTCATAAAACTGCAGAAGACGGAGAGAGATAACAAAAGGATCTTGAGAGTTTAAAGAACTGTGTGAAAATTAACAAGATGAGATTTAATTTAGATAAAATGCAAGGTCGTAAACTAAGAGGAAAAATTTCCAAGTACAAATAGGAGAAGACTAGTTAGGGAAATGGACATAATCGTGATGTATTTTATAGTGTATACAGTGGCTTATTTTCCCAAAGGATGCCAAACCGTTTTGCCCATCAAAATTACAGAACATTGAAATGCAGCAACCTCTATTGCAGAACATGGTGGCCACTGCTTGAATGGCAGGTGGTGCCAGAAGTAGGGCAGTGAAACTGCCAGAGGCTACTCTGGTTCCAGACTCTAGCCTTTATCTCACTGCTGGTGCTCACTTCCAGGCACACAACTTACCAACTACAATCTTGTGAGTTTTATCAAGGTAACCATTAATCCTTTATGTTGGAAGCCACATTGATTAACCTCCTGTTGTGCAACATTGTGCAGCCTCCTGATTTTAGAAATGGGCTATGTCAGAAGGCCAGATGCAAGGGAGGGCACCAGAATGAGGTCTCTTGTTATCTGGTGTGCTCCCTGGGGCATTTGGTGGGCCTCTGTGAGAGACAGGAAGCTGGACTAGATGGGCCTATGGCCTGATCCAGTGGGGCTGTTCTTATATTCTTGTGTTCTTATGATTAGTTTTGCTCAGAGACTTGCAAGATCTGCCCCACTATTTCAGCAGATATTTTTGTCTTTTCACACACTGGCATTGAACGTTCAGGACATTGAGTGAATCATTGCCGCACATGGTATGCGTGTTATTATCCTCTTGTGATTTAATTGTGCCTTGTGTTCTTCATTCAGAACCGCAGACAGCAGGATAATGCACATTGAATCAATGTGGTGCATTGCTTGTGCGACTCACTTCATTCTGCAGCTCTTGCACATCTGGTCATTGCAGTTGAACCAGTCATCCACTGTAATGAATTCTGGCTTATATTCCAGAATGTTCATTTTTTAAAATGTGGAAAAAGAGAGTTAAAAAGTCAATTTATCTCTTTATAAATATTGATATTTATAAATTACAATCATACTACAATGGCCCCGAATTTTCTCCTTTAAAAAAATAATTTTGCATAGGCTTTTCCGGTAAGATGGTTCCTTTAATTCTGAGGCTTTTGTTAACCTCGGAGAGGGGTTTTCACAGAGTGGACTCTTTCTGTCCCAACTTCTCATTTTGAATGGTGGCAGCAAAGATGCTACTATTCTCCCAGTAAACCTCCCTTGAATCTGCCACTTGTCCTGCCAGTCAAGAAAATTGAGGTATCCATATGATATCTACCTAGTTTGGCTGTAACTATGTGAGCCCAATCCTATGCAAGCCTACTCAGAGGTCAGTTCCATTGTAGTCGGTGATGCTTACTCTTTGGAAAGTGTGGCCAGAATTGTAGCCTGAGTCATATTCCTACCTGCTAAACTGGACGGAAGGAAGTGACCTTTCCTAGCAATTTTCTGTCTCCATGCTGGGGGCTGCTCTTCTAGTAGAGGTTCTGAAAAATGAACAGTTAAGTGGAGTGTTGCTTCATTAGTTTAACCAAAGATTCACTGCTTTTCTCCCTTTGTTTGGGTTATTTTGTTTTACTGATTTTCCTTCCTTCTTTAGCAAGTCCAGGTCTGAGACTTGGGTCAGTAGAAATGAACCAACTGTGTGGGTTTCCTTGCCCCAATCTCTAGAAGTTTGACTGGGATAGGCTTGTTACCTATTAATTTCTTCTGCAGTGCTTGTTGCATCTCTTTTCTAGTCTGGTGAAAGGGTTCTTGTAAAGTGGCTCTTGATTCTAATGCCAAGGCCAGAGAACGAGGACTGCTCTTCCCACTTCTTTCTGACCTGCTCACCAGGAAAAAGAAATAGGGATTCCTGCAGAAAGCTTGGGGAGGGGGGGCTTTCAAATGGTTCTGCTTTCCTGAGGCATTTGCAGACTGACATTGCAGCTACCACAAGGATAGCATCACAGCAGGACGCCTATACCATGATGAAGGGCCAGATGGTGATCCCTGACTGGATTACATGGCTACCATCTGCACTGGAGTGAGAATGGTTTTGGTGTTGGGAACTCCTGTGGAGAGCTGTTCCTTCTCAGCACTAATTATCTATTCCTATTCTTCTCAGGGATAAAATACAAAAAGGAGGCAAATTATTTAAGGCTTTGCATCATTACAACAATATTGGGAGTTTCAGGAGGGATATGATGGGATTTTTTTTCTCTTTTTGTTATTTCATTTGTTTTTTATTGTCTAAAATCAGATTCATTTAGTTATTGATTTGGTTGTACTTGCCTTGAACGAGAGCTTTTTTGTTCCTCATTTATTTTTGCAATGAAGTTGGAGCTGCATCTGCTTGAAAAGTCTTGACCTATATTGAATTGGATCCAGCCCCCATCAAGTTGGGTCTAACTTTATGGTCTAATGCTGCAGGCTTTCCTTCCTCTGGAAAAAAAAAATGTTCAGGAGTGGCAGACCTTCTCTCAGCAGTCTTGGTTGGTGGCCACTATTTTGTTTCCTCACAATGCCCTTGACATTACATTCTAAATTTCATAGGCATTGTGGGGGGGGGGGGAGATGGGAGTCACCACTGGGAGCTGCCATGTTCTTATAGTGGCCCCCCATTTCCCCCAAGCAATGTCCCAGAACAATGCAGCACCTGGGGCATTGTGAATAAAACACAATAGCAAGCACTAGCTGGCAGTAGTGCTTCTTTTCAAAGCTGAAAGCCTTTCAATAGGGGTGAGGGAGACTCTGCTGATGTGCTACAGGTAAAACCCCCATTACAAAAATAAAACGGAATGGCATGTGAACATTCAGGTTAATCGGAATCTTCAGTCGTACATTTAAGATGAATGGAAAGAAGAACGGAATGGGCCTGATTCAGTTCATTTTCCACTTGTTCCAACACGAACATTGATAGTAATGGCCTTTCAGGTGCAGGTTACTATCCTACAGATTGTTTTGAAGGATAGGAGATGTTCTGATTGGGGATTGGAGGTTTGCATGCCTTGAGTGTCAGGATTACATGAGTCTGGTGGAAGCTCAAAATGAATTGGTTTAAATGTCCTGTTTCTCCCAGTGGTGTTGACTGTGCTCTTTGTTTTTCTTTATGCCGTTTTTAACAGCATAACTTACCCAAACTTACCATAGTCATGGCACCTTTCTTTCACAGTGGCTTCTTCCCAGCTCTCCAGGTGCTTTCATCTTGAATCATGTGAGATCTCATGCAGTCCAAAATGGCAGTGCCTGGGAGAGCTGGGAAGAAGAGGCAGCTTAGAACATCCCATGGCGCTCCTGTGAGTTCACCACTGCACCCTTAGGTGGTATGGTACACAGTTTGGGAACCACCTGTGAATGAAGAATGATAGAAGCAAGAACCATAGTCCCATATCCCCAATGTGAGCGAGAGCATGAGTTATGGAGCATGATGGTTTCAGTGGTGGGAAGAGGCTTGCTTGTGTCCTCTTCCTACCAACAGCATTCTTGTAAAGCAGAGGAAGACATGAGGTTGGTAGGCAAGGGAAGGTGGCTTTGGCCCCTTTTTGTGTGCAAAGGCCTGAATCATACTCTTTTCAGCACCACTTGAGCTTTTGATTGATATGGGGGCAAGTTATTAGATAGTTTTCAAATTTGTATTTTGAATGTTTGGGATAGTCTGTGTTTTCAGTGTCTTAGTTCTTCTTATTAAACACCAGCCATAAGAACATTACTGAGGCTTTCTGCTTGAATGATTTCAGTTCAAAGAAGATATCCCTTGTCTACATGGAATGTGTCAGGGGTCTGTCTGCAGCAACAGTGACATTTGTGAATTTGTGGTTACGTACTAGTGGGAAATACTCAGTGGAGATTCATTGTCTAGTTTAAAGAACTTAGCCCCAGGCAATAAAATGTTGGCTGGTCTTGCTCAAATATATATCCCAATAAAAAATAAATAAAAAAATAAAAACCCAGAAGCAGCAGAGCAGTGTGTACTTGCAAAAGGCTTGTCTTTTGTCACACATACCCTTGAAGTAGAGTAGTTGTTACTAGAGAGAAAAGGTTAAAGGCTGGCTCCCTGAGCTCATAACCTCACTGTTTTATCGGGGCTAGACGTGAGAAAGTGAACATCAAGCCCTGGAGAATACAATCCATTATTGCAGGCTAGGCCATTGCTTCGTCAGGATCCTTCTTGTAAAGAGTCACTCTAGAGTGCAGGATTCCCTTCCTTGAACAACCTTTCAGGGGATGTTCAAATCTTCTCATTTTCGTGTTAACTTGTCTGCTTTGTGCCATCTGTGTTTCGCCAGAGCCCAATGCATTTTTGGTCAGTCTACCTGCAGTATAACATTTAAATACACGGCTGCTGTCAAAATAACCTCAGGCTGGGTTTGAAGATTGAACAAGTGTTACGTTGACCTGAAAGACTGGCTATAAATCATGACTGGGCCTTCCCTTGAGTCAAATTTAATGCTTCACATGTGAGAAGTCTTTGCTACCACTAATGTTAGTATTAGGGAGAGACTATAATTCAGAGATCGGACATATCCTTTGAAGTCAGGGCGCCTCTGGCAACTTCGGTTAGGACAGTAATGGCCAAACTTTTTATGGCATGTGCCACCTTTAGGCTTTTGTATCTTGGTTGTGCCACTCAAGCAGGCAGGGCAGTTAGAGAAAAAGACTCCCAATTCACATAATTAAAATGGGGCTGAGCAACAAGCTTCTACAAAATTCCACTATATGTTTGTCATGAGGCTATGTAATAACTTCAAAATAAGCTGACAGCACAGTGTGAGGCATGTCCACCCAGGAGCAAGGCGCATTTATTACAGTGGGACCTACTCCAAGGAAAATGTGCATAGGACCTCAGCCCTAAAAACCCCCCTTTACTTACTATTTAAGTCTCAAATTTGCAACTACATTTAAATTATTTTTAATCAGTTGATTTAATTCAGTATAACGCAGAGTAAACAGTGGAAGGGAAGGAAATAAAAGTAAAATGTGGCTGAGCAACAAAATGCTACAAAATTAAGACCCAGCAAAATATTTCCAACCTTGACACGGAGGGAAAAAGACCCCAGCAAGCCCCTCAGATTGCCCCAAAGAAAGGGAAGGAAACCTATGAACAAATAATACAACAACAATGGTCCTCAGTTCCTTGAGGGAGAAAACCATCAAGGGAAAGAAAAGACCACACCAGCAAAACTGTCCCCAGGCATTCAACACTAAAGGGGAACATACACAAAACAGTAAAGAGCTAACTGGCATAAACAAAAACAGGAGTGAAGAAGGAACAATGGAGTGAGGACAACGCAGGACAACAGTGGGGAATGTTAGACCAAATGTCTAATAAGGCCCATAAGAGACACTGAAATCCAAATGCAGCTGGACCTTTAAGGGAAGCCAAATACCACATGCTAACATCCCTTTAAAGATGACTAAAGCCCAGTGCAACCCTGCCTCCAAGGATGCTAGCCCTTTAAGGCAGAATCAGCTGTGAGATGCTAGTCCTCTAAAGCAGAACCTCTGGAAATGGTGGCCGCAGGGGGGGGGAGGGGAACCCATTTAACCCAAACTGCAAATATAAGGCAAAACTGGAGCCCCACAGACCCCCTTCTTTTGCCCCTAATGGAGGAAGCCTTGGCGTATAGACCCCCCTGGGAATTTCTATAAAGTTCCCCCCCATGACGCTGATGCTGCAAATGCTGGTGCTCAGCCAGGCTCCTCACAGCTGATTGGGGCAATAAGTAGAAGCTCGCAGAGCAGCTGGTAGGCAACCCTTTCAGCTCCTCACAGCCCACAGGCCCCTGAAATGGCTCAGCAAAGCTGTGCTGCCCTCCCAGCTAATGGCAAAGGCATGGACTGACATTGGGCAACCAGAATGGTCCCAGCAACAGCCATGCCCCCTTCCCACAGCTCTGGAAAGCCAATAGGCACCTTGGATTTTCCTGTCTGTACCCAGAGTGCCATCGGGGAGGGCAGTGTAAGTAGCGTCAGGACTCTAAGGGCTCCAGCACCATTACGGTAGTATCCCATGTGCCACTCCACACACCTCAGCCTGCCACTAAATGGCATGTGTGCTGCAGATCGGTCACCTCTGGGTTAGGAGGATCAGTTGGAAAAGTTCTCTGCCAGGCACCCTGGATTATTGTAGGGAATCAGTGTTGTAGCAAGCTGGGGGGAGCGGTCCATCCCATATGCCAGGCCAGGAGGTGGTGCCTCATGAGGCCCAACCAAGATGTTAGCTCAAGAGAAGCAAGTATGTGGTCGCAGGTATGTAGAGGCTGCTGCTGCCTCCTCTTCTTTTGGCGACTTTGGCGCAATCCTAACCCCTTATGTCAGTGCTTTCCAGCACTGGCATAGCGGTGCCAACGGGATGTGTGCTGCATCCTGCAGTTGGGTGTCACTCATGGAGGCCTCCTCAAAGTAAGGGAATGTTTGTTCCCTGACCTCAGAGCTGCAGTGCCCTTATGTCAGTGCTGGAAAGCACTGCAGTGCCCTTATGTCAGTGCTGGAAAGCACTGACATAAGGGGTTAGGATTGCGCCCTTTGCAATCTTGCTTCTGGCACTGTCCCTTCTCCTTTGGAGGCTCAATGAGAACTTCCAAAGAAGAAGGAGCAGGGCAGCCATGGGATGGCTTTGCGATGCATTCTGGGACAAGGCTGGGAGGAGAAAGGAACTTCTGTGTGACCCAGAAGTGGGTCTTTCAATGCTAAAAATAACTTTGGAGGCTTGGAAATGGAGCCGTTTGGCCACAGAAAGGTTGGGACCCAGATTTTGGCATGCTTTTTTGTTTTTAAAGGTATTTAAATTTGGACCCTGGTATCCATGGATTCCATATCCACAAGGGGTTCCATAATGGAACCCCTGCCGATTTCGCGGTCTGACTGTACCAAATGTGGGCCCAATCCAGCATTCGAATGCAGATGTAGCCGCAGTGCAGCTTCTTGGCAAGGGAACAAATTTTCCCTTGAGGAGGTCTCTGTGACTGCTCCTCACCTGCCACAGGATGTGGCGCATGCCTAACTGACATGACTGCAGGATTGGGCACTGTATCCATAACAGGATCTAAGTAGCAGCTGAAATAGAAAGAAGCTCTTGGCGATCAGGAAACAGCATTATGGTATTGGTTTCAGAATGTAATACCTGGATTCTACAGCCATCTTGCTTGAAAGAGCTGGAAAGCTTTAATTATGGTGACTTCTATTAGAATTCCATTAGCAGTAGCTCAGTGACCCAAATGAATATTCTTTGTTAATTCAAGCCAATGTTATATGTATGCTGTTCTCAGGCCAAACAGACCTACACAGAAAAGAGGCTCAGAATTTCAGTCTCTTGGCAATGCCTCTGTCACTGGCTTCAGAGCTCAAAGCTTATATAATAAAGGCCACACTGCTTTAGGCTTGCTGCTAATATTGCACATGTACAACACAGTTAAACAGTTTATATTTTTAACGCAAAATGATGAAAAAGGATAGCGAGGCAGGCATTGTGGACACTTGATGAGGTATCTTTTACTACTTTCTCTTTGAACATCGGCAGCTGCAGTCAATGGTTTGAACAGAGAGAATCTGATTCTTGATCATCCTCTGGTTTTGCAGCAGGGAGGGCAGGAGATGAAAGAGAAGAAAACAGCATTCTACAACCAGTTGTTTAAAATAGTCCAATACAGTGTTTCTCAAACTGTGGGTCGGGACCCACTAGGTGGGTTGTGAGCCAGTTTCAAGTGGGTCCCCATTTATTTCAGTATTTTATTTTTAATACATTAGACTTGATGCTACCATGGTATGTGACTGCATTTGAGAAAATGTGACAGATCTGTACTTAGGCTATAATGTATATGCTTTTAACAATGATAGTCAATGAGACTTACTCCTGGTAAGTGTGGGTAGAATTGCAGCCTAGGATTGTTAAAAATTTCCTGTCATGACCACTTATCTTCATGACATCACTTCTGGTGGGTCCTGATAGATTCTCATTCTAAAAAGTGGGTCCTGGTGCTAAAAGTGTAAGAACCACTGGTCCAATATATTGATAATTCATCAATATATTGATAATTCATCAGATAAGAGCAAGGCTGAAGTAGTTGCAACTGTATGTAGGCAGAACCTGGCATATAGGGAACCTCACCACCCTCCGTTGGAAAGTGCATAAGTGTTTTATTTGGAGGGACTGAATGATACTGTAATTTGATAGATATGAATGATACTGTGTCATTGGGGATACTGGGAATCTCTTTGCTCCCCTGTTCCTTCGTTTTATTTTTGACCACATGCATATTTGGGTTAAAGCATATGTTGCATAATTAAAAAATAAACCACAAATATTTGATCATGGAAGATAGCTTAGCTGGTCGATATTAAGCATAACATCATACAAAGAGCTTGATTCTATACTTATCAGCTGCCATTGCTAGTGCTGACTGCCGTAAAGTAGCCAGCACCAGTCATAAAAGGTGGTCCTACAGCACACTACTCAACATGCTGCCAGGATTGTAGATGGGAAGGCCCACATCGTCTCCCGCCACTTGCAGGTAAGTTAGTGGGAGATGAGTATAATGGGGCGTGTGATGGTGGATTGGGTCTGGAAAGGAGGTGAGTTTGTCAAGAGCAGTGGCCACTGAATCCTAACCCCAGAACCAATCCTGCAGCACACATCCATGCAAACCTGCACCAGCTATTTAGCTAGCACAGGTCCAAGTAGTTCCCCTGCATCGCAGTGGCTTACCCCTGAGTAAGGAAACAATAGTTCCTTTACTCAGAGGAGACTTCTGCAACTGTGCTTCCACTGCAGGATGCAGAGCCATTTTGGCACTGCTGCATGGGGGGGGGGGGAGAAATGGATAGGGTTGGACTTCAAGTCCCTATTTATGGAGCTAAAAATCTTTTTCCCTCAGTACTTTCATGTGTTGGCACGACTTGCTAGCACAAATATTTGCAACACATTGGAAATGTGAGGGGCCTGCTAGTCCAAATAGGCAAAAAAGAGAGAGTCCCAAATTGATGTTTGTATCAAATTCAGTATCAAATAAAATAACCCAAGGAGTATGTTACTGGGTTTGTTTAGGTTTTATATTAAATTCAATAAAAAAAAGTCTAACTCCCCCCCACTTTTTGTTTGAAGCAGCTTCAGAAATGTCAAAGTGCCAAAGAGTTCACTTCTGCCAGTCTACTGAAATCTAAGGGACCTACTTGGGGAAAAAAATATGTTCAATACTACTTCATATAAAGGACTATAGCTGTGAGGGAAACACACCTCTTTGCAACTACTTGGGAGAAGCCAAAATGTAGGGCATGTAGAGCTCTTAATATCAAAATCCTGGGCCAGGGTAACCCAAATTATGTATCCAAAAAAGCTGCACTCTGCAACCTGTATAAATTATTCAGACTCCATAAAAGTATGTAAATTCTGTATTTTGCATAATTTATTCCTTATCTAGGCAGGGAATGGGGCAAAGAGCTATGCGGGGCTCTGGCCCCCGATATCTCCAGCAGTGGAGAACTCATTCAACAACTTCTCTCTGACTTCTGAGATTTCATCAGCATGGCCCACACACTTTTTCAAGCATAACTTTGCAGCCAGGAGCTGGAGAGGTAATTTAAAAACAAAGGCAGAGTGATTCTCAGGAAGCAAATGTCTGTGCCCGATACTGCTGTCTTTTATCCATGGAATCACACCAATGCTAGTCTCATCTTCTAAACCACATTTATTGAAAGCTTGGCATGGAAGTGGGATTGCACCACTGGCCGCACCCCAGCATCTGTGCATATTATACAAAGAGGGCTGTGTGCAAAATTCCTAACCATGTGGATAATTTTGTAAGTGTATAGTTTTACATGCCTCGAGGCCAGTTCACTTCTTCCATTGTTTGTGTGGAGATCAGGAATAGGCCAAAGGACATGGCCACACTCATGGCCCATGCTGGGGAAGTGTGTGTGCAGGAGGTACATTGTACTTGGGAATGGGGTCAGAAAGGGGGTCTGGGAGCCAAAGGAGGGGAGCCCGAAATTTCCCGGGATCTCAGAAAGTGTTTGCATGTATTGGGTGAAAACTAGCATTCACATTGTGTGTAAGCCTATGTAGTTTATTATAACATAATTTGTAGAATATATTGGCCAATGATTTTATGAAATTATGCTCCAATGCAGAGGGGCCCAAAAGAAACTTTGTACCCCCTGATAAAATTCCTCTCAGATGTCCTGGCCATACTTTGTGCACTCTTTGTTAAGCAAATGCAATTTAGAAACTACAGGCCCAATCCTGTCCAACGTTCCAGGACTGATGCAGCCATGCCAACAGGGTTTGTGTTTACACCCTGCAATGGGAATGTTTGTTTCCTTCCCTTGGGGCTGTGTTGCTGCTGAAAGTTGGATAGGATTGGGCCCTAAGGCTAGGACCACAGTCTTGTGCATTTGCACAGATGCCAGCTGTCTTGGTATGGGCATTATAATAACACCCAGGAGCAGATTAAGGAAGTGATAGATTCCAGGTTATGCTAACTCCAGAAGCACTTAGCATTAAAAAAAATGTTTTTAAAATATTGGTATAAAAAGATATACCATACATTCAATGAGATTCATGCAAACTTTCTAATTTTCCCCCCAAAATATTCCTTTAGTGTTTGATGCAGAAGTAAGGTTACATTTCTGTGTCAGTCAAGATCATTTGACTCAGGGCAAGAGAAAGCAGTACACTCTGTCATATGTCCATTCATTTTGCCCACAGTATTACAGGAATCATTCTAGAGACTGGGAGCATAAAGGGCTAAAATAATCCCTTGCTGCCAAATCTTTTTGAGGCTGGAAAGACTGAAAACAAGAGATGGGATAACAAGAATTTGTGATGTAAATCAAAGGAAGTGTGATTAAAGGGTATGTGACAAACTGAACAAAAGGAGGGAGGGATTTGTGATGTAAAAGGGTGGGCACCTTTTTCAAATGGAGAGAAGCACCAGGTTGATCTAAGTGTGTAGAATTCAAGATCATATCAACTACTAGACGCAAGGAAGTCCACTTATTTAATGGCACCTCCAGTATAAAATTAGTCTTCCAATCTGTTTTCCAATACAAATTATACAGGGCTTTCACCACAGAGATGTCAAAGGATGGAGTGATGCCACTGTTCACCTACAGTGAATCATGGGTAATGTCAAGTTTTAAATTAATACCAGTCAGCCTGCATGTGATACTTCTCTTTTTCTATCTCTGTGAGTAGGCCATGCAGACTATACAAACAAAATGGAGAAATGAAAGGAGAATGGTGCTTTTAACTTTTGTGGTCCTAGTTTGCAATTAAGTAGGCTTCACCCACAAAATGACAAAAGGTAATGACAAAATGACAAAAAGTCAAAAGATAGAATACAGCCCCCCATGCCATTATGATGGCAACGGTGGGAGATTCATGGCTCCCAACTGTCTATTAGTGTTGATGGCCCAGGCCTTGGTCAGCTGAGTCAACTGAGCTCGCTGCCTTCAGCTCAGTGTCCCTTTAGCCCATCATTGACCCTACCCCTTACACCCACCGGGATAGTCTGAGACTTGGTGGTTGCTGTATGAACCTGGGTAGGAAACATTTACCACTCACCTGTCTGGCTGCTGGTGAGGAGGTTTTTGTTTGTCTATCTCAGACTGTTCTAAGTCTGTTCTAATGGTATTGTTACCCAGTTCAGTCCCAACTGGCAGGTGTAGTATGGCACAGGAATAGGAATTCCTATATGCATTTGTGGGGGGGGGGGGGGAGGATACCAGAACTTATCTCAAGAGGTTCTCTGGTTTAGGGATGCTGGCTGATAACCCCTCAGGCTTGGATTGCAAAGTTGCTATCAAAGACTTCCTGGCTTGGGGGAGGTTCATTTTGTTAAGGTTAAAGGTTTTGTATCAATTATGAGAGTATTGTTATAGGATCCCAGTCTTGTCCCAATGTGAGCAGGTTGCAAGAAAACACAGCAACTACAGCAGAGTACTTTCAGCAGTTGTACTGAGCAAGGGATATCACATTCAGAGTAGTCAGTTAATAGTCCAAGAGTCAGCATGGAGAGCAGTCAGTTCCAGTATAACAAGTCCAAATCAGTTTCCAATAATACACAGTCAAAGGTTCAGTCCATAAATCAGTAATATCATATACATACGGTATCCAGCCTCCTCAGTCACTGGCAGCAGTCTAACAGTTACTCCATCAACTCCCCTACTGCTGCACTTGAGGCTCCAGCAGACTAAGCTTATGTAGTCGGCTCAGCCAATCAGTACTGGCTTGGTCACACCCAGGGTGTGTCTGTCCCAGGTGCTTGCTGATTCTGCTGAATCATCTCTCAACACCTGCTCCCTGAACCAACATGTAAGCTGTGGTTCTGCTTCGCTCAGAACTCAAGCTGACACATTTTACTTTCTCAACCCCCTTTGGGTGTTGGTGTAGAGCAGGGGTGCCCAAACCCCGGCCCTGGGGCCACTTGTGGCCCTCGAGGACTCCCATTCCGGTCCTCAGGGAGCCCTTAGTCTCCAATGAGCCTCTGGCCCTCCGGAGACTTGCTGGAGCCCATGTTGGCCTGATGCAACTGCTCTCAGCGTGACGGCCAACTCTTCAACCTCTTACATGAGCTGTGGGATGAGGACTCCTTCTACTGCTTGCTGTTTCACATCTGTGAAGGCAGCAAAAGAAAGGCTGGCCTTGCTTTGTGCAATGTCTTTTGTAGGCCTTGAGTTATTGCAAGACCTTCATTCATTCATTCATATAAGTTCCATCTCTTATATATTCATTTATGTAAATTTATTCAAATTTGAAATGTAAATTAATTCTTTTTTCCCCCGGCCCTGGTCACAGTGTCAGAGAGATTATGTGGCCCTCCTGCCAAAAAGTTTGGACACCCCTGGTGTAGAGAAGCTGGGATAGACAGCAGGACTTTGAGTCAGGGTGTGAACACTCGAAGAGGGAATAGAGAAGCCATTTTCAACCACTGTGCTGTGGCACATTGGTGTGCCATGAGTGGTCCACAGGTGTGCCACAGGAATTTGGGGGAAGGTCATTTATTAGTAGGGCCAATGGGATGTGAACCCCCCCTCCCCACTGGCAGCGTGGTGTGCTTTGGCAATTATCAAAAACCTGATGGTGTGCCTTGACAATTTCAGTGCCTCGTCAGTGTGCCATGTGATGAAAAAGGTTGAAAATCGCTGGAATAGACAGTAGCACACTGTCACTTCTAAGGTTGGTGTCCTCATTGAAAGGGGAGCAAGGAGTGTGAAAACAGGACCTGCTAAAGAGTTTGCAGTATCTTTTTGATTTACAGTTTTAATCCAAATCTTTTCTTATGTGCTTATTCGGGCAAAAGGTCAGTCCAGAAACTAGATTGGCCTAGTAGACCACCGGTTTTCAACCATGTTGTGTCACAGATGGTTTGCAGGTGTACCATAGGAGTTCAGGAGAGGGTCATTTATTAATAGAGCCATTGGAGGATGTGATTCTTCTATCAGCGGCAGCCTGGTACGCCTTGTCAATTAAAAAAAAAATGATGGTGTGTCTTACTGCCTTATCAGTGCGCCATGAAATGAAAAAACTGAAAATTCCTGGTCTAGCCAAGGAACTGTTTACCATCCTCTGCAAAATGCAACTGCTGTTTCTCTCAAGGGAGAAATGCCCTTTTGGGGAACATTAGTTCAGGACAGTTCAAGCTGTCTCAGATGGAAGAAAAAATAACCCTGTGTAAGCAGCCCATGTTGGCATGATGGTGGTTGTATGGTTTGTGCCGGCTGGCCCTTCCACATTAATGTGGCCTGCCTCTATTATGGTTGTAGCTGTATCTTCACAGGGATCAGTGTCCATGTGCACACAAAGTTGTTTTGGCTTTGTTTGTGCAATCCGTTACTTTGTAAAAATGTAGAGTACATAAGCAACTTGCATGTACTCAGACGCACACTTTGTAGGCCCTGTGCAGACTCAATCTTGAAGTCATGTAGGTTAGGTTGGGAGAGTGAAGGGGGCAGGTTCAACAGGCATGGTCCTAAGCTCCTGCCATCACAATATCTACCGCGGTTCCTAGAGTGGTCATTTGCCTGAGTCTGGCATCAGCCTTACTCTGAAGTTATTGTTTGAGAGTAGCAGTTCTTTCTCATGCATCAACTCAGGTCCTAAATCCAAACTTTAAGTGTTCCTATATCAGATAATCCTGTTTTACATTATTATGCAAGTGGAATAAGAAAACACAAGGGTTCCAAAGTGATCTCCAACCCTCCCCCCCAAGGTTATAGCTTTTGGCAAATGTGCCTCCTTAGCATTGTGCTGTATGCATGGTTGTTAGCATCTGTTTTCCACCTAAATTTAATTGTTACAGTCAACAACTGAAAATTAGAACTTAACTTCTTTGTACCAGAATAGTTTGCAAAATATGTGCATACTGAATCTTCCATATTGTACTTCAGAAAGGCTCATCCATCTGTGTTCTCCGTTGAAAAACTATCTCTTATCTTGCACTTGTTTTGAAACAGAATACGATACTTCACTTGGTTGTACTGCCTTTAGAGTTTGATACAGAATGGCTTTTGTTCTATCATGCAGAAAATGATCCATCAAGGAAAAGGAAAAAACTACATGCATCTGTAACCCACGCATCCAAAACAAACACACACAAAAATCCATCTGACTAAGTGAAGAGTGATTTCTGTGAAGAAGCTGATGAGAACACCCATGTAAAAGGGAAATGGTCTGGAGAAACATGTCTCTGCTGATCAACTTAAAGCCCAGTTCTAACTCACACTGCAACAGGCAGGCTAACTGGTTTGCTCCATATCCACCGTGGGGTTGGGGCTGCCTGCGGCTCAGTCCAAGGAAAGGGGAATCAATTCCCCTAAGCCGGGGTAACATGTCAGCAGCCCCAACGGGGCTACTCGAATCTGTGCCACCTAAAGAGGTGGTGCAGATCCGAGCAGCCCGGCACTGTGCCATGTTGCCGGGGAGTGGGGTTAGTATATAGCCCAAGTGCCAAATTCGGGTTCCGCCCCCTGCCCGGTACCGGGCAGCCCACAGGCCCATCTGCCACCCACCCTCCCCCACCCCATTTTGCCCCCATTCTGCTCTCCCTGAACCCCTGCACCGGCCTGAGTTGTCCAGCAAGAATTTACCCCTGTGCCGGCAGGAGTCGGCCTCCAAAGGCCTGTGTACACCCGTTTGCCGACCTCCTGACTCCTGAGGTGGTTTGAAAATGCCTTACGGAACTTTTGCAACACCTCCAGGCTGGCACAAGGGACTTGCACTGACCCAAGAGTACCTTAGATTACAACCCTATGCACACTTTCTTGGGAGTAAGTCCTACTGAACACAATGGGACTTACTTCTGGGTAGACATGCATAGGATTGTGTTCTTAAAAAGATCCTGTACCTGGGATCCATATTTAAGTTGTTCTGAGCAACTGAGAAAAAAAAGGAAAAGAAATAAATGAACAAGGAAGTTTAGCAATTTGAGTGTGAAAAGGAGAGTGAAGGAAGTTATAGTATCCGCACTTTCAGGTTTTGTTCTTACACCCATGTATGGGCATTCTCTAATGTTCAGAAGGCCTGGAGGGCTTTCTTTGTAGTAAGAAGTGGATGCTGTGCCAAGGGAGAGCAGCTAATCCCCTTTTAATACAGGCTTGGTTAGAGATGCCAATACTATTGGTGACAAGGAAACAAATATTTTTTAATAAAAGAAATAAAATCTTGCCAAGGAAATAAGCCCTTATCTAGTGGGTTAGAGAAAACCTCTCTCTATTCCATTAGTCTCTCCCTCTCCCTCTCTCTCTCTCTCTCTTTCACACACACACACCCCCCTTTGGTTTTTAGTTTAAGCACAAGCCAACCATATTTAATCAATTTTGAATCTCATTTGCTTTGACAGGAGAGTTCCATAGTTACCTATTACATCATTGGACATGTATTATTCTCACTCCTTTCAATATATGTAGGTACAAGTTCATGCTGAGGGTACATAAGTTTTGATTTGTATCATCATCTTGTCTGTTAAAGTGGGGAAGCCTGAACAGTGATTTTCTCTAAAATGCTGTAACAATACACATTATTTTAACTGTACTGCAACTTTCTTCATTGTAAATAATAAAATTTTATACTTTAGAAAAAAAAATTTGAATTAAAAAGTAGTTATAACTAGAAAAAAAATTAAGATTGACTGGGATTGAAATTTGTCCCAGTGTATGATAATATTAGGACTAAATTCTCAGGTCACAACATCGCATTAATGCTGTGTATCGAACTCATTAAAGTAATTAGGGTGCATTTTAAGTTTATTAGCAAACTGACTAATGTACTCTTAAAAAGGTTGATTTGGAAGGAAGTCAATAGACAAAGCCAATAGCGCTCTTGAGAGTTTGTGCCACATGCAAGCTCTCTCACGGAAAATCGTGTTATCAATTTTCATGTGGCTTTTAATCAATTACAGTGACAAAGAGATGATTTGAAGCCAGTCTTCTGTTGGTTGGTTGCAATTTAGCTTTTGCTTGCGCATATGCTAGGTTTAGTTTTTTGAAAAAGAGAAGAGAGCAGGGCTAATTTTCAGTAGTTGTATGATATGCTCGGCAAAATAGGTTGGGTTGCTTGAGTGTTCGAAAACCTAAACTGATTTTTTTGACTATTCAGTTTGAATGCTTGAGCTGTCCACTTCTCTGCTCCTGTTCGAAGACTTCCTGCCTTGCCTACCAGCTCTTCACTTCCCCAACAGAACAACTGTTACCGTGGGGAAGATGGCAGCAGGCAGAGGAGTATGTATCAGCTAATTTACCCCCTACAGTGGATTGAGGACCTTTTAACTATATCACCATTTGGATGAATGGCTTATATCAACAAATGGATCATACGCCCCTTCCCAGCCCAAACCCAACCCTGGGATCTCCTTGCACTTACCCGTTAAAGAACTATTATAGGTTCAAGGAGACCCATTTGAGACCAGGTGGCCCACAGAGAGGTAAGTAAAAACAATTTTTTTTTCTTACTTCCCCTGGGCCATCTGCTTTTCCCCGCTCCACCCACAGCATGCAATTTGCGCTCCATCAGCAGTGCTGCATGGTTTGGACTCGTGGGGGATAGGATTGGGTTCTTAATTTCTTATTACTCAGCACTTGATTACTCACAGCAGAAAATGTGGGCTGATTTCCACTGAAACGGATTGTGTTTGGGAAAATGTGATGTGAGTTGTAGTGCTGGGCAGTCTGGTCTGCAGCTGAACAGGTCATAGCTCTATTCCTGGAGTTCCAGGGTGCTTCCATGAGCGTGGGTCTCACAATTCCAGTGGAGGCTATGTTTGTAGTTCCACTGCAGATGAAGCTTCGTTTGTTGTTTTCTTTCCACAGCAGTTCTTACTGCTGTTTTTTTTTCTTTTTAAACAAGTGACTTGTCTTTTCAGTAATAAGACC
Source organism: Tiliqua scincoides (assembly GCF_035046505.1). NCBI lineage: Eukaryota > Metazoa > Chordata > Lepidosauria > Squamata > Scincidae > Tiliqua > Tiliqua scincoides. The sequence continues at coordinate 77,861,455 of NC_089826.1, forward strand.
TGCTGTCATGAAACATCAAAGAAAGCCTTGAGTTTCCCTCTCCACCTCACTGTTTTTGTACCTCACAGTCAATATGTCTATATAGTTAAAACTCCAAGGACAGGGCTGGCCTTTGCTGATACCAATACACCTGTCAAATTATCTGTGATCTCCCCTCCCCCCCTTTAAATACATCTGAAGTAGTATGTATCTGGCTATTTGAGAAAAAAATATAAATGTGGGAAGCCATCAAATACTCATCAGTAAATTACTCATATTTGAATACAAAGTCAAGGCTGCGGCACTTCACAAAACAAGAATTGTGCCTGGTGCTCAAACTTTTTAGAGAGCTGCAAATTGGGAAGCTTTTTCTGTTTACCACAAATGAAGCTCTCTGTAAATGGTTCCCTTATTCCGTGCCATCTGCCCTCGATTTTCTTGCTGCTTCGCCTATGATGATGTGCGGCAAAAAAAACGCCCATCTGCCGAGGGCTGAGGTATTAGACAGAGGTGACAGCACTAAATAGGTATTAGAGACATGTCAAACTGAGTTAAACAGAATAAGATTAAGAGGAAGATGTCCCCGGAAGATGTGTAGTGAACGAAAGCATTTTATTCATCATAATATGGTGGGGGGGGGGCAGGTAAGAATGGATAGAATTGACTGGAAAGGAGAGAGCTTTCTAATCCACAAAGATGTTACATTCTGTCAAAAATGTTCAGTATGTTTGTAATGCAGTGATTTAAACCACGACAAGGAGATGGTGTTAAGTGTTGGGTTGCGCCTACTAGTCCTCTGCTGAACGTTCCTTGGAGTTAATTTCTGGTACAGAGCTTGCCGTTTGCGATGTGGTGCAGAGGCTGAAGTCAATGCCAGCACCCCATTGTTGGGCATTTGAGGGCAGAGCCCAGCACCAATAGTATCTCTGCTTCTCCCACAAATGGTGCATTGGTGCTACCACTGCCACCAGCACTATTATGTTTCGGAGGTTGGCTTGACTAAGTAGGGACTCTGGTATTTGTGGAAGCTCGGCCAGTTCCTAGCCTAGCTAACTGCTGCCACCCCTGGGTGAAGTTCTCACTGAAAAACAAGCCACTCCTTCAAAACACAACCCATTTTGCACTTTGCCAAGATTAGGGAAGGTGCAAATCTCATTGTGGATTTACTTCTTTGAGATGGAATTTACTGCTGGTTGGTTGGCAACCTTCAGTCTCGAAAGACTATGGTATAAACCTACAGCACCCAGTATTCCCAGGTGGTCTCCCATCCAAGTACTAACCAGGCCTGACCCTGCTTAGCTTCTGAGATCAGACAAGATCAGGCATGTGCAGGATAACAGTTGCTGCTGGAAAAGGTCTACATTTCAGCTCAGTACTAGTGTCCACAGCTGTTGATTTGAAGTTTAATATTAATTATTTTTATAGAAATTTCTTATACTTTCCCTGCTGCCCACCTTTCCAAGAATCAGGTTTCATATTCTTTTGTCTGAATTTAATTGATCTTATTGAACGTTCAAAGAATAATAGCATTTAGAAACACAGTGGGCCCACTATATCTGGGGATTTGGGATTTGCGGATTTCACTATCCGCAGGTCAAGAATCTGGGGGGGGGGGTTGGATCCACATGAACACTCTAGAGGCAGCCCTCTGAAAGCATTTTGAGGCCTTAAAACATCACTTTTAGTTTAAAAAAAATGGAAGTGACCTTCTAAGGCCTACTGAAGACTGTGTGCAGCTTCCCTGACTCTCAAAACATCCTCTGGAGGTGATGGTAGCACAGCTGCTATGCCTCCAGAGCAGGGGTGTCCAAAGTTTTTGGAAGGAGGGCCACATCATGTCTCTGACACTGTGTCAGGGGCCGGGGAAAAAAATAATTAATTTACATTTAAAATTTGAATAAATTTACATAAGTTTACATAAATGAATATATTAAAGATGAACTTCTATGAATGAATGAAGGTCTTGCAATAGCTCAAGGTCTATAAAAGGCCTTGCACAAAGCAAGGCTGGCCTTTCCTTTGCTGCCGCTACTGCATCACAGACGTCAAACAACAAGCAGTGGAGGGAGCCCTCATCCCACAGCTCATGAGAGAGGTCAAACAGTCACCCTCACACTGAGAGCAGTTGCGTCGGGCCAGTGTGGGCTCCAACAAATCTCCTGAGGGCCAGAGGCTCATTGGAGACTGGGGGTTCCCTGAGGGCCGCATTGAGAGGCCTCAAGGGCTGCATGTGGCCCCAGGGCCGGGGTTTGGGCACCCCTGCTCCAGACGATTAAAGTACCCTAAAACCCACAGATTCAATCATCCGTGGGTTTTGGTAGCTGTTTGGAGGTTTGTGGAATGGAAACTCCGCAGATAACACAGATCTACCTGTACTGTCACATGAGCCACTTCCAGATGACTTTTGTTTCTAGGGATATGTGGCAGTTCCCCCATGTCCCCTTCATCCCATGAAGTATGTTCCACATCCTAGGAGTAGGAGTATAGAAGGTAAAGGTAGGGGACACAGAAGGTAAAGAAGGGGATATGTTCTGATTTATTTGAAAGCAAACAAAATCCCAGCTGGGATGGACAAGCAGGAAAAGCTGATTTCCCCTTGGTCCTAGGGATGGTTGCAATGTCCAGCAGTTCCTTCACTCTGAGCTGCCTATTTCTCTGCTTCATCAACTGGAGGCTTGATACGTCACACCCTGAGGCACAGAGGGCAAATACCAACCCATCATCCAAATGCCCAACAAAACAGAAATGTTTTCAGCCTTCACCAAAAAAATCACAAGGGAGGGAGTGGTTTTTTATTCCCCTGGTAGGGAATGCCATAATTGTGGCACCACTACAGAGAAGGCTTGCCCTTTGCATCTCCATTCCACTTACTTGGGTCCAGGCTGTACTTGCAGGAGAGCCCCCTCAGATGACCTAAGGGGGTGGACTGGAATGTATGGGAGAAGGTGGTTCTTCAGATAACCTGGTCCCAAACCATAAAGGGCTTTAAAGGTCAATTCTAGCACCTTGAACCGGGCACAGAAATGAATGGGCAGCCAATGTAGTCGCCAAAGCAGCAGTCCAACAGAACCAAATAGCCTAGCTGCAGTAACCACCTGGGTCACCACATTTTGCACTAATTGCAGCTTCCAAACCATCTCCAAGGACAGCCCCACACAGAGCGTGTTAACAGTAATCCGGTCATGAAGTCACTAAGTCACAGGCTACCATGGTCAGGTTCAATCAACTCAAGTGTGGCTGCAGCTTCCACATCAGCTGAAGCTGGGCAAATGCACTCCTGGACACAGCTGCCACCTGGCTTTCCAGGAAGAGCTGTGAGTCCACAAGTGCTCCCAAATGACCATTCCTGTGGGAGGAGGGGTTCAACCCCATTCAGAGTGGTTAGATGACTCAGTACTTGCAGTGAGGATTTACTGACCAAGTCCACGACTGCCTTTTCTCAACCTGTTGGCTCACATCCAGACCCCAACCTCCCCCAGACAGCATTCCAGGACTTCCACAGCTTCCCTGGAATGACATGGCAAGGAGAGAGAGAAAGAGAGCTGGGGTGTCATCAGCTTATCATTGGCACACTGCTTCAAATTCCTGGATGATCTCCCCCAGCGGTTTCATTTCGATGTTGAAAAGCGTGCTGATAGATGCTAAAAAAGATGCAAGATGTTAAAAAGCATGATAAATGATCATTTTGACCTCAGGCAAAGAAACAACTGTACTGATGAGAGGAAAAAAAATCTACTGCATGTTCACAATCTACTGATTTAAACTTCTGTATCACAAAGGGTTGAATTCCTCATGATTATAAATACTGAATAATATGTTATTACCCTTGCAATAGTGGGAGTTAATTGCATGCTGCTTACATCAAGGAAACAAATGAGAAGGGAAAGACTCCTTATAATAAACTACATGTAACTGCACTACCTCTGACCCCCTTAAACAGTGAATCCAGCCAAATGTATGCAGATGCCAGGCAAGTACTTTGGAGCCATAGTCATCCTTTGCTTTGTCCAGATGCCTTTCCTCAGGGTAGCATTTTGGTTGCAGAGAATCTCATTGCAAACACATTTTGCAACTACACATAAACTGAAATCTGGAGGTTTCTTCCTAGCAAAAACCCTGCTAGTCCCTTCTCGACTTCTGCAAATCATCCTTCAACAGACTAAATACTATCCAACTTTCCAACCCTGATGCAACCATGGCAATGGGGAACACACTACATCCTGTAGTTTGGGGACAGTCAGGTAGGGCTCTCAGGGTTAGGGGACATTTGTTCCTTTATCTTGGCACTGCATTGCAGCTGCAGCAGAGTTGGAAAGTTAGATAGAATTGGGCCCCCAACCCAGTCCATGTAAGTCAGAGGTAAGTCACAGAAGTAAGTCACATTATCATCATTGGAGCCTTTTCCCAGGAGGGTGTAGCTAGGTTTGTATCGTTACTGTAACTGCATGAATCCCAGCAACATTTGCCAGCTGAAAACAGGGGCAGATCCAGTGTTTGTATTTGGAGGGGGCAGGGGCCATGCGCACTACCTTGACTCCAGAGCCCAGGTCAACCAGGCAGATAGACCTGGGCTCCCAGTTAAACTTTGATCTCTGTGGCTGAGGTTTCCTGGGCAGGCTTCCTGCCTGGACTTGGAGCCCCGATCTACCTATCAGGTAAACCTGGGCTCGCATTCCACCTCTTCCACATGGGTAGTTCTGGGCTCCTGGCTGTGCGTGGGCTGCTCCCCATTCCTGCAGGTGTCCTTCCCCACTGGCACAACAGTTAGGGGGGCCACACACCCATGGCCCCTCCTTGAATTCGCCCCTGGCTGGAAGGGGTAAGAGTTAGAACCTTATTTAACTTCTGGGATGATTTTTGTACAATTCCACAATATGGGAAATATCCTACAGTAATCTTTACACTACACCTTGTTTTAAGAACTGTCATACATTAATACTATTTTAACCAGAGGAGATTTATTTGGAGGTAAAGGGGGCAAATACATAAATGAACAAATTTTTAAGTATATTTATAAATAAATATGTGCTGTATAAGTAATGCAAATATAAATGAATATAATAATATCATAAAGATGTGCTCTGCTGTCTTATTTTTTAATGACAGTACTGCATAAAAGTCATTTCACATCCTGAAGGGCAGCAAGCTTGTACAATTGGTGACTTTTCAAACCAAATGGTGCCCTTTAGCCCAATCTCTTTTCAGAACCTCCTCTTATGCTGGCTGGCTGCCTGGGACTCTGAAACTTGGATTGAGAGAACTGTCAAGCACCCAACAAAATTACAATTAGAGGACAGAATTGGTTTGGAGGGTCACACGTTTTACAGGTCTGGTGCAGAATCACTTTGGCAAAACATTTTTTTTTTTCCTGTGAATGCAAATATCAAGTAAGAGAGAGTCCTATAAAACAGTAGTTTGGGAATTCATCCTTTCTATTTTCTGCTGTTGTAAGGATCAAGAGAAGGGATGCCAGGCAGACAGATCCAGGGCAGTAGCATTTTGTTGGTAGCACACTCACTCTCTTCCTGCTTACTGGGGAAATGTCTTGGTAGATTGAATCTGCTGCCACCAGCTCAGGAGATCAAGCTAGCCCAAGAGGCTCCCTAAGCAGAAACACCATCCTAGAACAATACTGAACCTCAGGAGTCTGTATCAAATCACTGTCACAGTAGCATCCACAGAGCGACGAGATATGACAATCCACTTTATTTCCCAGATGCAGAGTAAAATGTTAAATGTTTATTAAAAGTTCAATAAAGGGAAAAGGGAATAACAGAACCAAATGAATGAGTGGGGGAGTAATGGGAATTGAATTTGGCAGGAAAAGGTTGAAATATCTGCAGTCAGACATACAGGCAGTAGGTGGCACTGAGACACTGTGGAATCTCATACATGTATTGTTTAACTCAGAACATTACCTAAGGTTTGAATGAGCTTATAACACAGAGAGAAGACAACACTGAAATCAACATAAAAATTCTTACAGTTTTCTATGTACACAGTTCCTTAACTGTTTTTATCTGGGTATGGACCTCACCAACTCTTTATGCTCACCTCCCATAAGGGGCCTTCCTGGGAACCCACAGAATGAAGTTCTCAGGCTGTTAGAACAAGAAAGCCTTGACTTCCATCCACTTTGGAGTTATATCCTTCAGCTGTAATGATGCCATCCTGCTATTTGATCTCTACATTTTCTCTTCTTGAGAGGCAGGAATGGAATGTGAGTCATCCAGTGGCTCATCTCTAACTTGAACATTCCTGATTTCAACAGGAGGAGCCATGCAAATGAAATTCCATAAACAAAGACTCTCTGAAGTACTCCTTGGTAGTGAGTATCAGGGAGAGGGGTGGAAATACCCCAAACCATGAAGGATACACCAAATTACATAGAACCACAATTATATACTGTAGAGCAGTGGTTCTCAGATGTTAAGCACTGGGACCCACTTTTTTAGAATGAGAATCTGTCAGGACCCACTGGAAGTGATCTCATGACTGGAAGTGACATCTTCAAGCAGGAAAATTTTTAATAATCCTAGACTGCAATCCTACCCACCCTTACCCAGGAGTAAGTCCCATTTACTATCATTGTTAAAGGCCTATGCATAGTATCCTTTTAAAAGTCAGATCTGTAAATATTTCCCCAAATGCAGTCACATACCATTCTAGCATCAAGTCTAATATATTAAAAATAAAAAACAACAACACATTGAACTGAATGGGGACCCACCTGAAATTGGCTTGCAACCTCCCTAGTGGGTCTGCACCTACAGTTTGAAAAATAATAGACAACTAATCAGACAGGTTCTTGCATGCTGGTATCAGAGATACATTTCTTGTAGAATTTTGCAGTATTGTATATAATTTTTAAAAAAGCACACCTGTGCACAAAATATGTGTGAAGGCTTAAGTGGGATTACCAGTTCCATAGTTATTTCGTTAGCCTTCAAAATGTGTTATTTTCTCTCCCTTTCATTGTAGCAGCCTGTTTCGGTAGGTGGGTATGACGACCTGTGCCGTGATCTTCTCCGGAAGATAATGGAAAGATCTTTTGAAGATGTTGTCAACATCTCTGATGGTATTTTCATAGGGATTTTAAAATTGACAGAGTGATGTATTTGACTGAATTAAATTACCCTCAGAGTAGTGTTGTACACTGTGGGGAAAAGGAATACATGTTCAAATGTACATGTGCTATTCCACTGCCTCAAATGGAACAGAAGTGCAAGGAAACAAATGACAGTGAAAAATTTAGCTACTGAGGCATGAGACGAGAGGATGAAGGTAAAATGCTGCTAGCCTGGTGAGTAAGCTTTGGGGAATTCTGACATTACGGTCTTTCTTACTGCATCATGAACCCACCAGAAGGACAAAGTCAGAAACTTCCTTGTAAGCACCTGCACTTCCATCATAAAATCAAGGGCTCTGTTGAACCCGCGAAAAGGAACTTAGCAAGGGCAAAGAGCACTGAGTGCTTTCAATGCACACATATATTTGTGCAGTTAAAAGCTTTCATGGTTCTGGAGTAATCTTATTAACTCAGAAATAAGTTTTACAACAGCCCAATCCTTACCTGCCTTGGAGATGGCAGGCCAGGAGGCCTGCACTGCATCCAGAGCAGGGCTGGGGCTGGCTGTGGCACAGCTCAGGGCAAGGGGCATTAATTCCCCTTACTCTGAGTAACACGGCAACGGACCAAATGGGGTTACTAAGATCTGTGCCACCTAAAGGGACTTATGCCGGCCCAGCACAATTTTAGGATTACGTTCTAAATTTGATGGAATTTACTCCCTCGTAATTATGCTTAGGATGACATCCTATGAGGGTCTGACTTTGTATTGACCCAGCGAAACATACAGAAACTCCTTCTAGCTTTAAAACGAATGAAGGGCAATTTTATGCCCAGCGATCTGGGATTGGGTGGGGGGTGGACACTGTTATTTTAAACATGAAAAACAATATATCTATTTTTCCAGTGCAATACTGAGCCCTTTTCCTCTTCCCTCAAAATAGCAGAGAGAGTCCTCTACAGAAAAAAAAAGCATTTCCTTACCTGTACTAATGGAAAAGTGTGATAGAGATCTTTGAATAATAGGGTTTAGAAATATCCGCTATTGGGGCCCTACAGTAAGCTTTCCCAGTCAATACGGCAGCTTTCCTTTCGAGAGGAAGCAGGGCTGTGGAGTGTGCAAGGAATACCTGCTATCCAATATTTCCGACAGAATACTTTTGCATCTCAGATGAATTATTAAATGCAAATTCAGCAATGTGAGGGAGGAAAAAGCAGATTATTTTTCTTTTGAGTTTGCTGATTAGTCAATTGCTTCACTCATGGAGGATGCCACTTGTGTCAAGTTTCTGTACACTTTCATAGAATTGGAGCACGATGCTTGCCATATCTCAAGTGAATGATTTTTCAATTAGTCTGCAGTTCCTTGGCTGTATTTCCTTTGCAGTCCCACACGAGTGATGTAGAGCAAAGGTTTAAGAGGTTTTGGACAATTTATGACATTGGGAGAGACTATTTGTCAAGAAACAATATCTGCAGCAACTTTTATGCTCCATTTTAGTCTTTGGGTTTTTGTTTATTTTTATAGCACTGTTTTTTGAAGATGTTAAAACTGGCTTTAAGGTATTGTTAAAATGCAGGGGAGGAAGGGGGCTTATATGTACCTAGTGCTAAGGGATCAAAATATTATGAGGCAAACAACTATTTCTGCGATGTAGATGGGAACACACTTGGAATTGTTTTATTTTACTCTGCCCAGCGCAAAAGGAAAGGAAGGAAAGATCAGAAACATTTGAAAATGAGATCATACAGCATGTGAACTATACAGACATCTTGCCCATGTTTTTTTTATGAGAAGTCTTACTGACATTTGAAAAGCAGAGCCCTGTTCCTTAGTCTTAAGGTTGATTGACATTTAAGGGCAACAGAAGGCTTGGTTTTCTCTCCATTCCTTTTAAATTGAAGTTTTCATAAATCAGTCCAAGGGGAGAAAACTGGTTACATCTTACAAATGTGACTATCTAGATGGAAATATGAAAAAGTCACCTGTGACATTTTAAACACATTGCTGACTCTCAATACATCTTATATATTGTGTCCAGCCCCCCTCCCCCTCCCCAAAACAGAGAGAATGAGAGAAAAGAGCAGAACAGGATTTCATTTTTGGTCTTTATCTTTAAAGCTTTGGCACACTCCTAAAGGGCTTTTTTATTTGAAAAATCTTGGGCAGGAAGGACAGTTCACAAAAACAAATACTATATTTGCAAGACTTATAGACCAATGCTACCCAAATTCCCACGCGGCAATGCAGTGGTGCCAGCCGTGCTGTATCCTGTGGGGGATTTTTGGCTGCTGGAGGTCTCCTTGAGGTAAAGGGACATTTGTCTCCTTGCTCCTAGGTAATCCCTAGCAGTCTCAATCTCCGGCAGCCTCGAACCTGCACCAGCTATATCACTGGCTCGAACCTGCATTGATCCAATCAGGCACGGGAATGGGGTTAGGATATGGCATGCTGAACCTGCCTCCTGGGCCAAATCCATCCACACCTGCCCTCGTCATTGCCCAGTTCCTCCCTCCTTTGCCCCTGCACTGAATGCACCTGTTCTGGTAGACCTCCTGATGACCTCTGGCACCAGCAGGAATGTTCAATCCTTCCTACCAGTGCACCTGGGCTTTGCAGTGTCACAAGATGCTTTATGGTGACAGCTCATGACAGCGGAATGCAGGCCCTCATTAGGATTGGGCTGTTAGTCGCCATCAACCCACAGTGCAATTGAATATCACATCATTTAGCATAGCAGCAGATTCAGAAATCGTCCACGTTCTTCTTGTCATATTGTGTCATTTGGTTCAAGTGCGCATCAATGCATGATATAACTTTATAAGTGGATTCATAAAGACTTCCAGATACAGGCTGATCTGTGATATCAACACATATTTATATCACAGATCAACCTGTATCTGGAAGTCTTTATGAATCCAACTACAAAGCTATGTCATGCACACTGCATACTTGTACCAAATGACACAACGTGACAAGAAGAATGTGGAAGAGTATGCACCTGCAATCATAGTGTGATGTAATGGGCAGTTGTTGACCTTGGGGACCAGCGTAGAGTTGCTACTGAGTCCTGCCTAGGGTGAAATTTGAGATGGATTTTGAGGTCCCTACTTGTTTAAAACATCCATGGAATTTTGAGAGAAGCGAAGAGCGCAGGCAGGTATCAACAGCAGGTTACGTTCCTGGAGAATTGCGCATATTTCAAAAATGTGTAAAAGAAAAACAGATTTCCAATAGAAAAAATGGGTTTGGGTTGAGTTAGGGGATAAGGCAGTGAGCACTCTTGTTGATGACGTTGATTATGGAGAGACGCTGCTGTGAGTGGGGCAACAAGGCTGTTGATGTCTCAGTTCATTGTCTTGGGGTGTTTTTGAGAAGTAGGATAGCCGTGTCTTTTGTGTGGTGTATGTTTTCCTTGCAAGATCTCTTGCATAGCTGAGCACACTTCTCTGGTCACTTTGGAGCTACATTAGGTGATTGGAATGTCCCCATCTAGGATACCCAAAGCACTCTCAATTAAACTGTATCAGTATTTGCACAGTGTCAACCTCCTCTTAGACCTCCTCATGTTCCTTCTGCTTCTCTAGCTCAAACAGACCTTGGGGCGAAAGCTCTTCTTTGTGCAAGCCAAGATGTTCAAGTTACCACAGGGAACTAACCACTTTCTACTTTCTTGAGCAACTGCTCAACTACTCTACAGTATTAGCCAGACTACTGTTATCCAGTGCCTGACCTGCCTCCTCTCCTTGTATGCCCAATCGTCCTCCTTTGTCCATAGACTTTGCCGTTTTGTCTGCCTATGTGCTTCACAACTGCTTGCTCACTGGGATGCTCAATCCTAACCCAGCTCCCGCCAGCAGGTTGGGCACACATGTGGTTGCAAACATGTCTTAAAACATGTTCCAACCACACTGAGGCCAGTGCAGCCAGCATCAGCTGACCAGGGTAAGTCCAGCACCAGGCAACGGGGAAGCGGGGCGGGGGGCAGAGAGGGGTGTTTGGGGTGGGGGAGAGTGCGATGGAGGGTGGTTCAGGCCCAGGAGGGGACCGGGGATGGCAAAGGAGGCCCCTGCAACATCTTAACCCCAGTCCTGGGCCTGAAAGCCCTACACAGGACTACTTGGTTCTGTGCCAGTGGTGCAGCTCCAAGTAGACCCCTAGAGGCTGCTGGGGCTTGATGTGGGGTAAGGGAACAAATGTTCCTTTACTTCTAGGAGACCTCCAGCTGCCTCTCTGCCTGAGCAGGATACAGTGGCAGCTGTTTCAGCACCACTATATCACGCTGCGGGAAGCCTGCTTAGGTTTGGGCTATGGATCTCTCTTGCCTTAGCCTTAAACCATTCCAGATCCTGGACTTGCCAATGTCCAAGGATGCTCTACCTTATAGGTAGATTGGAGATAACCATCCAGTGTGAGACAGTGGGATTCAAATCTTGAAGATAACACAAGTTATCTTTCCTGTCAAGTTCTCCATTTCCCTTCTTTGTCATGCACTCCTGGTACTTATTAGAGCAGTGATTTTCAACCTTTTTCATCTTGCACCACACTGGCAAGGCACTAAAATGGTCAAGGCACACCATCAGCTCTTTGACAATTGACAAGGCACACTGTGCTGTCAATGGGGGCTCACATCCCCCAATGGTCCTATTGATAAATGACCCTCTCCCAAATTCCCGCGGCACACCTGGGAACCATTCGCGGCACACCAGTGTGCCACGGCACAGTGGTTGAAAGTGGCTGGATTAGAGGATGAAGAAAAAAAAAACTTTGGTCCTGTAACTGAAAGCATTTCTGTTCAGATAATTAATGCCTGGCACCCAAGTAGCACTTAACAACCATGACTGTATAATGATTGACGGAAACTCTATACTTGACGTTTATTTATTACTTAAAAAATAGTGCCAAAAGATTTAATCATTTGTTGTGTACTTTTTTCCCCAAGCTGTGAATGAGATTTATTATTCTGAATATGGTTAAGGAAGCATGGTGTATCGTAGGCATCCTTCTGGCCATATATTATAGCCAGGCTGGCCAATTTCTGCATTCTTCAGGGCTTGTTCTCCAGACAGTCATCTGGAAGGCTCGACAAACTTTGTTTTGCCAGACAAGCTGATCCCTTCATGACTGGTCAAGCTCCAACATAAGTTGGTGCCTTCGAGCAGTAAGAAGGATTTTACAGTTGTGAACTGCAAGCCTCCTGGCATAGCCAAATCATTATATACAAAGCCTTAAAGACACACACTGCTTGTGCTTACAACAAGAAAATAGTTTTATTTTCCTTTCCTTTGCAAATGAAACCAGGAGCAAATCTTGTAGTACAGCTTAATTAAAATTTGGTGTGTCCCGTGCAGGAGAGGCAGTCAAAATTAATTTGTGGCCAGAGCTAGCCTGTGGACTATGAGCTGGCCATCCTGGGTCCCCCATTAGCTAAATTTCACTGAGAAGGAAACCTCACATTAGTGTCCTTCAGTATTATAATATTGTATAAGATCCATCTTTGCTTTTAAGTGAATGGGGTAAGAATGGTGTTTAACTCGGTTGCCTCTGATGTCTAGTTTGACTCTAAGAAAACAAACATAGGGCCCAGTTCTATCCTTCCAGCACTGATGCAGCCACAATGCAGGCCCAAGGTAAGTCCATCATCTTGGCCTCTGGTGGAAAGTTGGACTGGGCCCTTAATAGTTTCCATTCTAGGTTGCTATAGTTCTCCTCTCCAAATGAAGGTGCTTAAGCAAATTATTTGTTCAGCTGAATGAATCCCAAAGACAGTGTAGATCACTGGCTAGGACTCTTGGCTGCAGACCAGAAGATCATATATATTCATTAGTTCCTTAATAGGTAGAGGTGGGTGAAAACAATTTTATTTTTCCATGAATTTCTGTGTTTTCAAAAGTTAGAAGTGCAGAAAGCGGTATTATGATGTGTTTTTATTTTGTCATCACACACACACACACACACACACACACACACACACACACAAACTCTATAAATGGGGTTTGGGCATGTTAAGATACCACTTCGGGCATTGCAACAGACAAAATTTGGGTGAGACCTTGGGCTCGTTTTCTCATTGTTGCCATTGTCCAGTGTCTCAAATGTAAATGGATTATCCTTATCTGTGAAATATCCTAATTGGAGTTTTTCTCCAACAAATACCGAAAGGCGTTTTTGAAAGCTGTTGCTTGGGCCATCCCCTAAATGTCTTTCCTTTTAATTTTGCACATGTGGTTGGACTCACTTGCTCGCTTGCTCACTCTCAGCTCCACCTTCTTGCCTGACTAGCCACTTCTTCAAAGCAATTCTTCAGAGCAATTAGCAATTTGGACAGAACATACTGGAAGAGAAAGTTCTCTTCCGTTTCCAGCATGCTCAGCCAGCCTGAAATGGCTGGACGAGCAAGGAAGAGATGGCTAGTGGTGCAATTGGTGAATTGCAACGTTTTTTGCTTGCTCTCCTAGAAGGGGAATTATTGAAACAGGATCTTAGCAGACCAGAAGTTCCCTGGGGCATTGTGAGGCACTTACTGGGGTATTGCAGGAATCCTGCCACCCAGCAACAACCCTGGAAACGGTGGCAGGAGGCTCAGCGCCGCTGGCAGAGCTCCTGAGCATAGTTTTTCATGCTTAGAAAAGGCCTCCCACCTGTCCAGCGCCTCTTACCTATGTTTGAAGGGTTGCTGCAGGCCTCCAAATCCAGAAGTGAGTGGTGGTTATGTCATCACATGACACAAAACATGTCATCGCCATTTACTTCTGGGTTCAAGCACCAGGGAGGGCATCACTGGCTGGGTAAGTTTGGGAAGCACTGCAACAGCCCCTTGCTTTCTCCTCCAACCCGGTCACCACAATTTCTCGCTCTCAGAGCGAGGCTGAAGAGGTGCATCACCACAGCTCTAGGCTTCCTCTTGCTTGCTTTCTGTGAGGGGCAGCACAATCCTACCTAATTCCCCATGCAGCAATGTAGTGGCACCAGCACAGTGTCCTCTGAGTTTTTGAACATTTGTTCCCTTTTTTTTTGGTGTAAGCCTCTGCCAGCCCAGTGGGTCATCTCAGACCTGCACCAGTGAAATTGCTGGTGCAAGACCGTGTTGACCTGGAAAAGTGAATGAGGCTCAGGAAGGGGGTTAGGATTTGGTGACCCCTGCTTCTGCCAAACCTGCCCCCTTTGCAGATCTGATCTGCCTTTCTCCTCTCACCCATCTCCATCCTGTTCTGCCCCATCCCTACCACCTTCCAGTCCCTGCACAGCCTTTCCAGAGGTGGCAGGCATCCACAATTCAACACCGTGCAGACCCACCGTTTGCTGCTTCCAGCAGCAACCAGGCCATGCTCTTTGGTGTTGTCACATTGATGTCAGCACATTGGTGTCACATTGCACTGCTGGAATGCTTGTCGCGGTGGCAAAATGGCTGGTTAAGATTGGGCCATGAGATGAGTATTGGAGGGCAGGGTGCAGCAGCTGGTATGAATGGCTATGGGACATCCCTGCTAATTCACTGCCTCCCCTAGTCCATTACTCAAAGCACCACCCAGCTGGGCCTTATGGAAGGGCAAATCACACAGTGATTTGCAATGCAATACAATGCAAATCTCAACAGTATGCCATGCAAGCTCTGTCTTAAATACTATGCACAAAACATTCCTAAAGGTGACCCAAATGTGGAAAGCTAGACCTTAAAAGGAAAATGTCCTCCAGTATTTAGAGACTCATTTGTTGTCAAAGCCAAGTGCTGCCTGTATTGCAGGATAACTCATTAACTTAAAAACAGAATATAAATGTAAATTATAACCTTTGTTATTACTCATAACCACAGTTCAGATGATAACTTGGCAGTTTGCCCACTGTTCTTTTACAAATTACTAATCTCAAGAATAAATTATACATGATACATAATACATAATTGTCTTTAAAAGGCAATCATTGTTCTAAAAGGTAGGCTTTGCTGAATTTTTCCTATGAAATATACACCAATAGGCTGAAAACTTTTATTGATGGTTGTGTCTGTGGGGTGACTACAGAGACCTGGTCATGAGAAGAAATGAGTTTGAAAAGGAGTTCTCCCTTGGCACTAGCCCTTCCCCCAACTAGAGCCCTAAAGAGGGTCCATAACACAATGGTAGAGCCATATGCTTTGCTTGCAAAAGGCCTTGGATTCAGTCCCAGACATCTCCAGTGTAAGCATATCTGTTAGCAGGACTGGGAAAGACCTTGGCCTTCTGAAACTCTGGAAAAACTGCTGCTAGGGTAGAACCATTCATTATTAAACTAGTACAGTAAATGATTTTCACCAATGAGGAAACACTGGCCCAGACAGACTGTGTCTAATTTCACAGGGCAGGGAGTTTGATAAACGAGATGCCACTACAGAAAAGGATCTCTTGTATGTCACTGCCATTCAATGGTGTCGCTAGGGGGTGCAGACTGCACCGGATGATATGCACAGAGGGGTGATACCACTTCTGGCCAAAATTTTTAAAATCTTTTTATTTTCAACTAATACTATCATGCTATATATCATTTGAGGCATATTTTCATGCAGAATGCAATTAAACCAACCCCAGTGAGTTATCTCTATTCTTTCAAAAAGTTATAGCCCCCCCAAAAAACAGAGAGTGGGGCGATGGTGCATCACCATGCCTACTGCCCAGGGCATTTCCCCACCCACTGCATGGAAAGAGATGCACCATGGGGCTGAGGTGCTGGCCTCCCCCACTGGGTGACCCCTAGTGATGCCACTGCTGCCACTTCAGCTGGTAATGGGTTACACAAAAGAGTCTCTCCAGGTGACCTCAAGGGGTGGCAAAAATCATCCTTGAAATCCCTGGAATGATGGTTTAGCCTTGGAGGACCATCTTTCTTCTGCGTTTAAGGTTGGTTGTGCCCAGAAATGAATTGTTAACCAATGTGGCTAACAAGATGGTCACATGGTTCGGATGCTCGGTCAGCATTCTAGCAATTCTGCATTAATTGCAGTTTCCAAGCAGTTTTCAAGAGCAGCCCCACAGAGAGCATGTTACAGTAAATCCAGTCTAGATGTAAGTAAACCATGTGCGGGCATGGCTATGACCTACTGCTCTTGGAATGGAGGTGCAGCTGCCATGGCATTTGAAACTGGGCAAAGGCACATCTGGCCCCCGCCACTACTTGCATATCCAGGAACAGAGCAGAATTCAGGAACGCTTCCTAGGCTGCAAACCTGAGCCTTCAAGGGGAGTACAACCAGATCCAGAGCACGTTATCAACAAGAAACCGTTCTGTCTTGTCCAGCATTAATTTCAGTTTGTTTACCCATATACAACCTGAGATATTATAGTCTGAGATAGTATACAGCAATGTTTCTCAAACTTTTTGGAGGCCCTGGTGGCTGCTGCTTGGTTTATAAATCGCCTTTAATGGTGATTAGGTAGCAGTGATTCCCCACCCAGTAACAGCTTGTTAAATCCTTGATGTACATAGCCTCATCTGCCCTACAATCTCTGTCAGTGGCTTCATATAAATGTTATAGCATAGGGCACAAGAGCAAACCCTTTGGGGATACTATAGGAAAGGTGTCAAGGTGCCAAACAAGAGTCCTCTAGCACCACCTTCTGAAATTGTCTCTCCAGGAATGACCTGGGCGTTTGTTTTTGTAGTTGATTTTAACTTGTTTAAATTTTTGATCATTAGTTGTTTGGGGCATGCCATAGAGCAGTGGTTCCCAAATCTACCTGGGTCATGACACCCCCCCCCCCCACCGCACAGCCTCTTCTTCCCAGCTCAGAAGGATATCACCACCTTGGATCTTGCAAGATTTAAGCGATCCAAGATGGCAGTGCCTGGGGGAACAGGTAGGTGGAGCCACCAGGGACATTCCACAGCACCCTGTGAGTGGTGCAGGAAACTCCTGCCTTGTAGGGATAGAAAGGTGAGTCATTTTTGTAAAGGATGCAGTGTGTTAAAATCTGCTTGCCACCCAATGATACAATAGTAGCACCGTCTTCTTTCAACAACAGGCGGCCTGCGTTAACGCAGATTTGGAATCTGTGGGTGGCTCCAGCCTGTGCTGCAGTGTGCTCTTGTCACCACCAGAGGGTCTTCTGGTAATTGCAACCTCTGGTGTTCTGCCTTCTGAGGGTTGAGAGTCGCATCCCTATCTGTCTAAAGATTCTCCGAACACAACCAGAGCTGTTCAGAACATTTTAGATGCTCAAATACGGGTTTGAACTTCCACGGATTTTGATATGCATGGGGGTTCTGGGAACGGAACCCCCACAGATACTGAAGGCCCACCTGTACTTCATTTCCTGTTCTAGCTTCTTTCCTGCTGTTTGTTGGAAACCAGCCTTCATGTCAACATATCACAGAATGGGCATTTTATGTTGGACTAAAAACCCTGATTTCTCCCATTTTGTAAAAGTGCAGCTAAGCAGTTGATTAGCTCACCAGTGACCTTCATGATAATTCTGTGGAACATTTACTCCTTGTAGCTCAGTGTGATGTCTGAGTATGTGTGTTTTAATAGAGAAAAGAATTGAGGGTCGATCATCAGATTTGACATATTCTTCTTCCCATGGGTCAATTCTGGAATGTCAAGTCAACCTTTCATTTTTTTTCCCTTGGCCGGATACATTTATTTCTGTGTCATCTGTTTGTAAGAAGATCTTTTTTTGGGGGGGGGGGGGGAACTGTTTGTTCCTGTTTTCGCTGTATGAAAATTGAATGTATGGCAACAATGAAGGTTTCTCCCATTATCCTTGACCAAAACACTGCATACCTATGTCAGGCTGGAGGTTTTCTGTAATATTGGTTAGTTCCTGGTTCAGTATTATTATGTAGATTCTGGGCTGAAATATTCTTGAAATTAAGGTGTTATGTACACTTGAAATACTGCTAGTCTGATGATACCAAAATACATAGATAAATATTTATTTAAGTGACAAATAGTGCACTTGTTTGACAGAAGGGTTTTCTGTATTTTTCCTCACTAATGAGCTGATTAGGTATTCATTTATTTTGATTCCGAACTATATAATTTTACTGTCAGTCAGATGGTGCTTCATAACCAATATCTAACACATGCACCATTTGCTCAGACTTTGTTGCACCAACATAATTTTTTGTGTTCCCCCCCCCCAAAAAAAAACACTTTATACTCTCTGAGCTGCCAGTTCCCCAGATTATTTTTTTCGTTCCTAGCACAGTTTTTTTCCCCATCGCGGCTGCCCTAAAGAATGTAGTCCGTTAATGCCAGACTTTTTATCAGTCATTGTGTTCTTAAAAAAAAAAAAAATCAGGTTCTCAATTCTGTTTGCTTATTAGGTACCCTTGTAAAATGGACAGCAGAAAGGTTAGACGTACTTTGTATCCTGTCTGTCTTTGTGTATTTCTAGGCTTGCAAGATACATTGTGGAGAACATTTCACACGGGAATGTATGTGTCACTGTAATAATTGATGCTAGAAAGTTATGTGAAGGTCTTTTTGTTATTAAATAAAATAGCCTTTTCTAACAAAGGAAAGATAGATGGTGGGAGAGTAAGGGAGAAAGTGGCTCTAAAAATGACCCAAGAGTTAAGATATATAAACTACAGGAAAAGAACTCACATGTTTTTATCCTGACTCAGAAAGGTCACTATTTTTCTACAGCAGTAACAGAATAATGACATCTTCAGTTAACAAATAATTGCACAACAGCCCAATCTCAAGCGCCTATAGATGTTGCAAGTAAATAGCAGGGAATTCTGTACTTCCAGCCTTTGTTTGCTGCTCTTCCAGTGATTAGAGACTGTCAGTCAAAACCTGTATTCCTGTATAAAGCTAAATAGGAGTGAGATCTTTTGTATTTCTGGAGGATAACTACACTTGAATGCTGCCAGTGGCAAGATAGTGGTTGCTTTTATACCCTGACTTGTAGAATGTCAATACTACATTTGAAACAGTAATTCAGTTGCAAAGCACGTCAGATGAGGTTTTTAAATAAAATTTACCCTTTAAAATATTGTGGTAAGAACTGAAAATGTGATGCCCTATGTACGTCCTTATATCTTCTTTCTTTCTGTTAGCACATTGTGTTAGAACCCTCTGTGCCTTTATAATTTTCTATTTACTGTTCCATTGATCAAACAGGTTAAAAAAAAACCCATAAAAACTTAAGTCATTTTAAAGCACTTTTTGCTTGAAGTGAGGAGCAAATTGAAGACACAGATGGCTTGTCAGTGGTACCCCGTATAAAATGAACCCAACTCTGTTTAGAGGGATTAGGACAAGTTCTCTGCTAGTGCAGCCTAGCATTGGCTGTAGCTTAGATAGAAAAGGCAAATTGTGAGGCTTGTCGTGACATTTTGGAGGAGAAAGGCTTTGTTCTGAACACTGCTTGGATTATGTGGTGTGGAGGGCTCCTAGTGCGGGCCCTTTAATAAACTCCACAAGCCCCACCCCTGACTCCTGTTTGGTCAGTTCTGGAAGACACTAAACATAGCCAGTGCTACCTGCAAACACTTTGATTCACCTCCCATATTACTGGTGTAGAAATGCCATTTATATAGACTGTATTGATTTCTGATTGTATATAAAAGAGGCAAGATGTGTTCAGTGTAACTGAATCTGTGATTTAGTTAGGGAACACTAAATTTCATTCAACTGTGCTATGTTGACTTTGGGGGTCATTGAAGGTGATTCTAGGTCAAAATAGATATAGAATGTTTAGTGCCTGCTTAGCATTTCCATATCTTATCCTCTTTTTCTAAATAGTAACTGCAGCCAATGCTGCAGCTGGTTCTATCCAGGTTGGAACTGTGCTTTCCTTCTCACCGTGGTCCCAATTCAGATTCCCCGCAACTGCTATTTGTTCCAGAAGGAAAACTCTGCTTGGGCCAACGTGGGAGCTTTCTTTTTAAGGCAAATAACCTCTTTCTGCACTAAGACTAGAGCAAGGAGAATGTTAGTGTCACCTGCTTTCACAATCTCTCTCTTGCTTTCTCTCGCTCTCTTACACACACATGTGACTGCTGTCTAGAAAAGATGAGATGCACAACTGTTGCATCTCGTGAGACGTGGAATAAACGTCTCATCTGATCTGAACCTTAATTTTTTTTCTGATACAAAGATGATTGACTCTTGTGACCTCGCATAGCTTTTGCTTTAACTAAAAATGAGTTCCAGCAAGGATGCCACCACTGAGATATGATTAGCTTCCTTTGCACAAAATCCTCCATCTGCTCCCAAGTAACCTGTTTCAGAGAGTACTCATGCAAATAGTGTGCCATCCGAACAACTAAATCAATTAGATCCTTCAGTCTCGAAAGACTCTGGTATTGCGCTCTGAAAGGTGGTTCTGGAACAGCGTCTAGTGTGGCTGAAAAGGCCAATTCAGGAGTGACAATCCCTTCCACACTGGGAGCAAGTGCAGTCTGTCCCTGGTCTGTCTCCCTGGCTACAGGCCTTCCTTCTTTGCCTCTTGGCTCAGTCTGTTGGACAAATGTCTCTTCAAACTGGTTGTTGTTTAACTTCAACAGTTGTTCAAACTGAACAACTCACTTGTGCAGTTTTTGACCCTTTTCTTTGATCAGAGCTTACAATCTTCGTCTCTTCAAACTGGTTGTTGTTCAACTTCAACAGTTGTTCAAACTGAACAACTCACTTGTGCAATTTTTGACCCTTTTCTTTGATCAGAGCTTACAATCTTCCAGTTCACAGACAACAGCTGCAGTTTCATGTAAGTACATTACTCCAACCATTGCTAGCACCAGGTTGTCCTGCACTGCCCCTGTGATGGTGCCACCCACCTATTCCCTCATTGGGAACAACCATTGCCTCCACTGCTGACAGTTTAGGTGTCAACCTGGATAGATGAACTTTTGGCCAAGCTCTGATACCACAAGTGGCTCCCACATCACAATGCCCATGTGAGTAGACTATTTGTGATGCTTTTTGTTTGTTTTATTTCCTTTTCCTTTTCCATGTTTGGAGACCAGGGGATAAGCGGAATAATCAGTGGGAAAAAACCCTTCCCAGTGGTAGAAAGATCTCCCATCATCCAAGACTAGCTGCTAAAATTAAGACATGGAGGCAGGGACTTGGTTAAAGGTTGCCGGGGAGGGGGAGGAAGACTTTTCTCACAGATCATAGTAGGTTGCATGCATCTTCTCATGTAGTGAGAAGCCCTAAACTTGAGAAGAAAGAAGCCTAAAAACTATTCCCTCTGTGTGCTACAGCAGGCACATCCTCTCCAGGGAATGTCTGGAAACAAAAGGGTCATGTGCTTGGGAAGGAGGAAGGAAACAGAATTAAGGCCACACCCCTGCAAGGACCACAAAGAGGACAGGTAGAAGGTCTCAGGTGACCAGGGAGATTGCATTCTCCCCCCTCCTGTCTTGCAGGTGATATTGCAACTTCCAATATTGCAGCATCCCGACTCAGGCATGTTACCAGATTTAACTCTAAAATGTAGTCCATGTGAAATAAGTGGGAGTAATTTTCAAGTTCATCAGCACTCATTTTGTGTCCTTCCTGCATCCAGAATGTAACATTTTGAGCTGGGTTACACGATGTTTGTGATGACCGTGGTGTTCATCCTCAGACTGAAAGAGGGAAATTGATTTGCAGGGTCTGGTTAGTCCCACAAAGAGATAAGTGTGCTAGAATTCAGCTTGATCGTGACATCCTTTGCACAGTAAAAGGGATGGGGGAAGTGCCTGTGCTCAAACCAAGGGAAAAGATGTGACACTGCTCTACAATGGTCCTTCAGCGACTCCCTTCTGATCCAAAGATCTGCTCACTCAATTCCAAGGACTTGCTTTACAGAGAATGTCTTCTGAGCTGACTCTCAGCAGCTGGTAGGATTGAGGGCCAAAGGAGAACACTGAATTCTGACTTCAGAATTCCAAGGGTTCTTTCCTGGCCCAGCTGGATAGGATGTGTGGCTTAGGAGGCTTCCTGAGTTCCCTCCAAATGGGTCTCAATCCTCACTCTTTGCACCCTGCAGGGGAGAAAGAGGAAAGACTTGCAGATTCCAGCTACATTCTCAGTCCACCCCCCTTGATCTCACTCCCAATGAATTTCCCCACTATTCCAGAAGGCAAAACTCCCAGGCTTCCTTATTCTCGCCTTGCTAGCCCCATAGTAATCTTTATCTCCATTCCTCTCAATATAGCGCTCACCATATGGTGCTCAGAGCCCATCAAAATCTCAGCCAACCTTCTCTTCAAGCAGAAGAGAAACCACTACTAAAAATAAGCTAACTGCATCAAAAGATGGCAATTCACAACTTCAAGGAGGTGTCACTTCCCATATTCCCCCCCCCCAGCCTTCTGCATTCTTTGCCCTCAGTTCCAATGTAAGTATGAGAAGCAGAAGTTCTAACCTACTT
This sequence comes from Tiliqua scincoides, assembly GCF_035046505.1. Taxonomy (NCBI): domain Eukaryota; kingdom Metazoa; phylum Chordata; class Lepidosauria; order Squamata; family Scincidae; genus Tiliqua; species Tiliqua scincoides. The sequence goes on from NC_089826.1 coordinate 77,883,848, forward strand.
TCAATGGAAGAGACTAAATCAGCTGCTTGGAACCGAGTCCAGCTGTGGTTGGTAAATGGTGCCACCTTCCTTCTCCCAAAGATTGCAAATCCTTTTCTAGCCCCTGGGTAGGGAAGTTCTGGACTCTAAAACAGTTGGCCTAGTTAGTGGTGCCTTCCCATATTTACAAAGAAAATATCATGATTAGTCATAGTGGTCAAGCCAACTCCAAAGTTGGTAATAAGAATCTTAATATGACCAGAGACACGACTAGCGTCAAGTCAGTTCAATTTAATACACAAAGCAGAAACAAGGAAGAAATTGGCAGAAGTGTTAACAGGCAGGGAGACTTGAGGGCGGGCAGGTGGGTGGGTGGGAAGGCAATCACCAATGCAAGGCCAAAAGGCTGGCATTGTCTAAGTACAGATCTTGAATTCTGCAAAGTTGGATTTGGGCCTGTGGCAGGTGGAAGATTAGTGAGAGGCACCACTGCTGTCCACGTCTACCTTACCTTCCTTGTTTTCCTCTTCCTCTTCCCCTCTGCTACTCCTCATTCTGCACTTCCTGTACTTGAAGAACTGTTACCCTGCACATGCCTGATCTTATCTGATCTCGGAAGCTAAGCAGGGTCAGGCCTGGTTAGTACTTGGATGGGAGACCACCTGGGAATACCAGGTGCTGTAGGCTTGTACCATAGTCTTTCAAGACTGAAGGTTGCCAACCATGTACTTGAAGAAAGAAAAACAGGGCTGGAACATTAAGCTGTCCTATCCCCTCCTCCACACTACCCCTTCTGCTGTCTTCTTTTTTTACAAATGCGTAAGGAAACAATGGTGGTTCTCTTTGGGCCTTCTAGTATCCCTTGGTGGGTGGCATTTGGTGCCCTACTTCGGGTGCTGGAAGATTTTGAGCTGGTCCTGGGTATGGTAGTCCTGTAGTTTATTTGAGATTATATCCCCTTCCAGTGAGGGAAAGACTGTGGAAAGTCCTTCAGGGGTTAAGGCAGCAGTTTTCAACCTTTTTCATCTCACAGGCAAGGTGCTAAAATTGTCAAGGCACACTATCAGTTTTTTGACAATTGACAAGGCACACTGCAATACCGGCCAGGGGCTCACATCCCCAATGGCCCAACTGATAAATGACCCTTTCCCAAATTCCCATGGCACATCTGTGGACCATTTATGGCACAGTGGCACACCAATTCTACTTTATCAAAGAAGCAAGTCTCAGTCCCTTATACTTAAGGAGATAGAAAGATTAATGTGCAGACTTGCTTTGATTTTCCTGGCTTGGAAATATTTGATGGGATACAACATTTCTTTTTATTGGGTTGAAAACACTTTTGAGACCCATCGCATGACATTGTCTAGTTTGAGAAAAAGCAAGCTGAAGATGTTAGGCACTTTTTATTTTATTCAAATTAAAGTTTATGCTGAAACAATGTACCTTGAATTTGTATTAGCTGGAATTTCATTGACTCATGTCGCTTTCCCCCAGTTGAGATTCAGCACTTCTAACCACTGCCCTCCCAGATTTTATTATTTTTCTTTATTCTTGGAGGACAGTAACTGTTTTTGTCTGCTTTCCCCTTTTATAAACACTTTATAATTTTTTAAAAAATAAATCAATAATTTTATGGCTATCTCCCCAAGCATTTATGCTTTCACCTTGTAGCTTCCAGACAGATTCTCTGAGTATTAGAATCCAGCTTTACAGATTATATCTCTCCTTTCTTAGACTAATAGATTTATTATATCTTTTTTCCCCTCTTACATGAAGATGCCTGTGTTTGTGCACTACACTCTAATTAAGGGCTGGTATCCAGCTGTAGTGGTTTACATTTCTCTAACAGCTTTTATGGTGTTGTCACATGGAGTTAGCTCTGTCTGAAGACAGCCAGATTTTACAGCAGTTAAAGGTTTTGAAGGAGATTACCATAATTACAAGTGATCCACATTCAGTGCTTTCATGCCCCTTCTTTCCACTGCCACCCCTTGGCCTTTGTATGGTTTATCACATTGCAAGCGATAGAAAGGAAATTCGGAGAAAGTGGCTTCACAGGGAACATTGCTTCATTAGTTCAGAACTGTAACATTTATGGAACAATTTTCAAAACATGATGCTCTGTTTAATTTTAATAGCTTGAGCTTACTGCTAGATTTTCACTGCATTGTTTAGAAAAGGAAGGAAGGAAGAAAAAAGATCCATTATTGGTTTTTGCCTTTAGTGATGGAGGGTTTGGAAACTAACACTTTCAGGGCACAATCCTAACTTGAGCTGGAAACAGGCAGGCCTGCACTGCATCCAGCGCAAGTTTGGAACTGACTGCAGGCCAGCCCGGGGCAAGAGGAAACCCCATGTTGCTCTACAGCAGTCCCGATGGGTCTACTTGGATCTGCACACCTGATGAGATGGCACAAATCCAAGCAGCCCAGAACTACCCTGGGCTTCTGAGGGACAGGGTCAGGATCCAGCATAATTGCTGGATGCTGGCCCCACCTCCTGCTCTCCACTCACTCATATTCCTGCCCACTGCCCACCCTCCCCGCCCCAAAACACCTCCCTCCTCCCCATACCCCCCCCAGATCCTTGCGTCAGCCAAGCTCGACCAACTCAACTCACTGTTTCTCTGGGCCATCAGCACTCCCTTCAGAGTGCTTTACAGCACTTTTGTGACACACCTGGACTGGCTCAAGGGACTTGCATCAGCCGAAGTGCCAGTTAGGACTGGGCCCTCAGTTTAGAAACCCACCAACCCTTATGAGTCTAGCCCATACCCAGTCATCCCTTTGGCTTGTAATGGCTCAATGATAGTCTTTTCATCTCTGCCATTTGCCCTGCTCCTCACTTTCCCACACTTCCTGCTCAGGCAAAAGCCAAAGGCTGCTTCTAAGCAATCTCTGCTGACATGAACTCTCAGTAGGGGAAATGAAAGAACTGCAGCTCCCAAAGTTAAATCAAGCTGTTTCAAAGCACTTCTTTGCTCTTGAAGCATACTTTGCATCGATGACCCTGGAAAACACATTTGGTTATTCGTCTGGGCTCATTTACGGGAGATATGCAAACCTGAAATTCAGTGACTTCCCACCAACAGTGGAGGGTTACCAAAGCTCAGTGGTTTTCAAACTTACCACAGTCATGGCGCCCAACTTTCACAGCAGCATATTCTCGATCCAAGATGGCAGCACCCGGGAGAGCCGGAAGAAGAGGCAACCAGAGACGTCCTGTTTGTGTCCCTGTGAGTTTGCCATGGCTCCCTGAGGCGCCACAATGTGCCATTTGGGAACCACTGCCATAACACAATCTCCCAAAACTGTACAGCCTAGTTTGCATATTAGCAAACTTCTAGTTAATTATGTGTTATGCCAGTAAAAGATTCCTGAATCTGAATCTAGTTAATTATGTAAATTGTGGTAGGTTGGGGAAAACTAAAGCAAACCCTACCGCTTTTCCACTTCAAAATTGCTCATTCCCAATGCTGCTTTGCAGCAAGAAAAAAAAAGACCATTGGGCTTTTCTTACATACTTTTGCATATAACACATAGTAGTGAAAACTCAGACAAATATATACTGCAAGGAGTCACTTGCATAGCACTTCTGTAGGCTGCAGTATCCCTTCCTTATCGACTTCCAGGCAAATCAACCTATTGTTTCACATTCCCAGTGCTGCTTCCTCCTAGATGACATCCGCAGAAGAGCAGAAATGAGGCTTACAAGGAGACAGGTTCAGAACTGGAAATGGTGCATTTTACTTTTTATACAAATACATAAAGATAGCAAAAATCTGGAGTGACACACTCTGCCCAGCTTCTTGATTGACTTTGAATGGTCATGTGACACTTTGCTCAGGGCGGAAGCGTAACAGGACTGTATTCAGTGGTGCAAGAGGCTTCTGTGAGTGCAGTTGAATGCTGGGTTTAAGCTGGAACAGTGTCTAAGAATTAGAACTAGATTTATTTTTGCTACAGCTTGAGACATGTTTTGTGTGGGATATTTTTGGCTGGAAATATAAACCAGCCACAGATAGGAAGTGTGTAGGAGAAGTATGTCGGGGAAGTATGAGTTTGCGTGTGTAGGGGAAGTCATGTTCCTCTTCAGGACTTTAAGGCACTATCAACAGTGACATGTTGGAGGTTTTTGAAGATCAAATGCAGCTGTGGGGAGCTTGATCATACCAGGGGCATTAAGTGAGGGACAATTACGGCCCAATCCAGAGCTGCCTGGTGCCCAGAGGACCAGGGGTGCCAAAATGGCTACTGTTGCATCCTATGGGCTTTGGGCAGTCACCAGCGTCACTGGCTTTGGGCAGTTATATTCGTCCACTTCCTCCGGGGAAAGGCCCAAGTCAAGTCTGCACTGGCTATTTTGCCGGCACAGAGTTGAGAGTTCTGGATCTGGCAGAGCAGAGCTCTGCTGGCCCTGCTCCCTCCCGCCTGCTCCCTCCCCCAGCCCTGCCTTCATTGGGAGGTGGAAAGAGGGGTGGTTTCTCACTAGATTATTGGGCAGAATACTGCTTGCACAGGCATTACCTTGTATCTCTGGTTCTACAATGGCAGTGGCTGACTTAAAAATAGCTTGAAATCCAGGCCAGCTAATGATCCTACCTAGTTGACTTTTTTTGGTTTTTGTCTTGCATAAGAGGTGGGTCAAGTCAAGTCACTTTTATACAACCGCAGGTCGTTACGAAGGAAACACACATTGTACAGGACAGCTATTATCTACACAGTACAAAACTCATATTGCCAATGTCTAGTAGAACGTAAGTTTATAGTTAAGACAAGTTTCTTGTTAAGGAGTGGGTACTGCAAGCAGCACCTCTAACCATTTCTATTGATGGTAAACTTCACCATACATATCTAACATCCACTTATGGCAATATGTACCAGATAAATAGAGGATGGTGCTTCAATAGATTTCACAAAACAGAACCGAGTTGACTAACAACCCAATCCCACATGGGCTGACCAAGAGGAAGTGCCTCTTCCACTGGTGCTGTTTCCTGGAAAGTAGTCAGCACTAGTCATAAAGGCGCTCTGGCGGTGTGAGAAGTCATACAACCAGAGCCTTCCCACATGCTCCGTAGTTGAGGGAGGTGTAAAGTGGTGGGGGAGATGGGAGGGTTGATGGAGGGAAGAATGGGGCAGTAATCAGGCAGGTGGGTGGACCAGGTCCAGGAAGGGGGCGGTTTGGCAGCTGCTGAATCCTAACGCCCTCCCTGGACCTGATCCTGCAGCAGAGGTCCATGCAGACCTGTGCCAGCTATATACCTAGCACAGGTCTGAGTAGACTTGCCTCCCCCCCCCCCACACACACACAGTTGAGGCTTACTCAGATGAGATCTCCACAACTGCCCCCCCATAGACTGCAACAGTAGCCATTTTGGTGCTGCACCATCAGGTGGAGGGGGGAATAAGATTGAACTCTTAATTATGATGATAATAGTAGACCCAAGTGCTTATAGTGAAATATGTAGTCATTGTCTCTGTTCATCGACATGCAGTCAAAAGTAGGCACTACATGTGAAGAATGTAAGGAAGGGAAGTTGAAGGAAATTGAACATAAAGGATGAGGGGATGTGTGGAAGGACAATGAGCAAATTTTTTTAAAAAAATCAGTTCATTATGCTTGCTGTTAAGCTCCCTTTATGGTAATGCAATTTCTGTTTTTTGTTTTTTTTTAATACAAAAATTAGATTGTATTGCAACTGCCGTTTTCATTATTTTGTTCCACTGTTTTTGGCTGCGAAAATTTGATAAAGAAGGGTTAATAAAAAACAAGCCATACAAGAACATCTTGGATAGATGAATCCATTTATCCACTAATTAATAGAATACTTCTAACAATGGAAAGCCATTAAAACATGAAATCATGTTTTCTGAGTCACATTTATCAAACACTGTACATGCTGAAGTTCTATTATTTATTCTAGGTTTTTAAAAAATGGATCATATAGATTTTTTTCTTCTTCATTCAAATGTGGTGGTAACAAAAACACATTTTTATCTTCTATTTTAGTTTTTTAAAAGGTACCCAAACCTAAAAGTAATATTAAATAAGACCGGCATGTTGTATGTCAATAGTAACCTTTATACTGTTCTCTTTAGATAAAACTGTGAATATTGGAAAAAAGGGTGGGGGGAGAAAGATAAGAACAAAGATGAATCTTTGTCCAAAATCTATTTTACCCGCTGCTGCTTCCTGGCATTGTTTGATGATATGACGAGGTAGCAGAGTATCAGATTATAAGAAAAGGAGATTCCCAATTTAATAGTTACTCACAGAAATCAAAGTTTTTTTTTTTCCTTTTATCTCAACATCTACCCGAAAAGTAGCTGTTAAATTTCAAATTATGCAGTCTTCCCAATTTATCATCATATCATGGTTACACTTAGCTGTCTAGTATCAGGAAATCCAATAAGTCCTGTCATATAAGAAGAAAAGAGAAAATCCTACTGGATAATGGTTTGCATTCTTTTCTACAGTGATTTATTTCTGTCACAAGACTTAATTTTATCACAAGGCAGATGCTCCGTCTATATCAATGCAATGCCAGCCTTGCATCCATTTATTACGCGTGGTACCTGATGTTATTTTCAGATGCACTTTTCCCCTCCCTTATTCTGTGCATGGAGTGATTAGCTGTTGTTTAATCACATGTGTAATTTTCAGTTTTCATATTCTCCGGCATGATAAAGGAAGTCCGTTGGAAAGAGGCATAATATTAGATTAAATTGCACTCAGTAGCAGTTACAGATGCAGCTGGTGTTAACATTTTTCGATCTCTGGTACTTGTCACAGCAGAGCATGTCAGATAGAATAAGGAAAGCTTGCTCAGGTTATCAGGTGATCTCCCTGGTACAAATGGGCGAAACTTTGCCTCTGCAAAAAATTGTTGGTTGGCAACCTTCGGTCTCAAAAGACTATGGTATAAGCCTACTGCACCTGGTATTTCCAGGCGGTCTCCCATCCAAGTACTAACCAGGCCTGACCCTGCTTAGCTTCCAAGATCAGATGAGATTGGGCATGTGCAAATTATCATTGGTGATATCATGAAACAAATTGTAAGTGTGGTGGGGTTTTATTTGCTAGCTTTACAGCATGCTGTTGAGATTCTGTTTAATATAAAAAAAGCAAAGCCAAATCTAGCTGGACTGGAGCTTTAACGACCATCTTGCACACTGTGAACAATATCCTCCCTCCAGTATGACATTTAATACAGATTATACCCTTCTCAATAATCGCCTTTATTCTGTTGGGCAGCCGGGGTCCACAGGTTGGGATACTCGGCCAACTGTCATTAGACCATGCAAGAAGGCTGCATCTGCTTATGCTCATTACCTCTGTGCAACTGCTCTAGAGTGTTGGGGAAGACAAAAAAAAAAAAAAAAAAAAAAAAAGGGCTCTTGGTATCTTCCTTTACACATAAAAAAGAAGTCCCTGTGAAAGACTGTCAGCCTGCTAAACTTTTTGATCAGCCTAGGAGATATGCGATTTCCATTTTGACGTTCTGCCTGGAGGAGTATCGAATGTCAGCCGCTGTTGACAAGTGACAGTGGAGCTGTGTTTTTTAGGAAGTATATTTTCTCCTTCTGTCTCCTTTGCTTCTTGTTCCCAAAGCCCCCTTTCCCTAGCCCCTCAATCCCTCCTCCTCCTCCTTGACCACCTATTTCATTATGGAGTTTGGACAAGCAAAGGTAGGTCTGGGGTAGATTCTTCCCAAAGAATCAACGCTATCCCAAAGAATTAAACGCTTTGGGAAGAATGCTTCCCAAAGAATTCAACGCTATTACTACAAGATAAGTTAATAGACAGGAAAGGAGACCAAGTTAATGACAATTCTCTAAACAGCTGTTGTACGATTCAGCTCCACTACCTCAGTTAATTAATCAGCACCTTGCTGGCAATTCTAGGGGAGATACTTGTTAGATACTGGTAGCAAACAGACAACGCTTTCATATCAAATATGTTCAACAACATCTAATGCGGTGATAACTTCCTCAGAAGAGGGCAGGGAATTCTGAAGTCATAAAGGTGCTAGAGAAGCATCATTTGATATTCTAATGTGCAGAAATGCTTCCGCAGTACCCATGCTCTCTTCTTTATCATTTTGTTTAATGCCCACTACAATGTGAACTTGAACCACTCCAAGCTGTTTTCTTAGACCTCCATGCAGTTTTATGATTCCTACTGAAAAAGAAAAATGTCTAGACGATATATAGATGGAATCCGAGTATTAGGCTTGTTGATTAGCTATAAGTACAAATAAGTAATAAATTACAGTACTGCACATTTTTGTGTCATAAAATATAACTGGCAATTAAAAAACAACCACCTCCATCATGCAGCTATATCTCATGAATGCATTGACAACATAATTTTTGCTTCGAAAAGCGGACCAAGGCCATCACTTTAGAGAGACAAGTACTAACTCAAAGCCTTTCCTCCACCTTTGATTTTAAACAGGAGATGCTTTGAATTTTACCTAGTCGGTCAATAAACCATTAATATTTTATGAGCGATAATGCATAGAAACCTTAAACCAATGAAATTACATCTGGATATTTTCAGTATACTGTATATTTTGGTGCAGCACTAAAGTGGATGCTGTTTTCAAATTAAAGGCAACCCTTGCTATTTAACAGCTCGTCAGTTTTCATTAAGATATGTTATTATATACCCAACTTCATATCACTGTATTGTATTATTGGTCTTTAGTCTTCATATTTAACTTTGCTTATGCACAGTTTGTAAACTGCAGTAAGAATGCATTTAAGAGACTGGAATTTTTGCTGTCTTGGGTTGCCAGTTCTCCAAGATTAGCCTGGAGTACCCAGAAATCAGCATCAATCTCCAGCTGATTCCTGAAAGCGAACCTAAAGATTCTAACTGGGTATCTGTGGTTTAATGACATTACATTGGACAAAAATTTCCAGAAGAAGCTTCACTCTATTGGATGTATGGCCTAATATGGACTTGTTGGATTTTTCTTAGCCCAATTCATGGTTCTGCAAGTCATCGTTTTCTAAGCATCTCCAATGAAAATGGAACCAAAATTTTGGAAAAAGAGACTCCCCCCCTTATTGTGAAAAGATAGAAATGAAAATAACCCATTACAGTCATAACACATAACTGCAGAGTTTGGCTGCAGCAAGAGGTGAATACTCTATATCTAAGGTTCTCAAACTGGAGTGTTGCAATGCCCCTGTCTGAGAGCTTCAGCCAATGGTCCCTTAAGGGGCTGGGGAAGGAGAAGGCAGCGACGCAATCCCCAGGATTGTGTTACTAATGGGGGCTAAGCGGATTTTTTTTTACTTGCCGCTGCAAGGTCCAGGGGTTGCAGGTAGTGAGTGAAAAATAAGTGATTGCAAACCACTTCTGTTTTTGCAATTGCAAACTGGATTGCGATAGCAGCTTGTCTAACCAGACCCACAGTCTGAGAACCACTGCTTTATAGCATCCATTGGCAAACTTAATCTGTGGACTAGTCTTTGTCTAACATTGACTCTTCAGATAAGTTCCCCATTGCAACATTCTTCCATCTTTTCTTTTCGCAAAGAAAATGAAATTCTTATTCAGAGTTGGGTGGTGGGTGATGGAAACAGATTTTTTGCTGCCACATCTTTGTTTCAATTTTACTGGTTCTCTCACTTTATTCGGAATGTCCTTGAATGTTATGAGACAAATTTAAAGAGGTGCCAATATGTGTACAATTGGGAGGCTAGAGAGGGTGGAGAAGGAGGCTAGAGATGGTGGAGGGAGGCTAGTGAGGGTGAATGCGGCTTCCATTCTGACATTCCCTGCATACTCACCAGCCACCAGCATACATGTACTGGTCCCCAATACGGGGGGAGAAACATTTCCTGGTTAAGAACTATGACTCATGACAAAATGTACTATTCAAGTTGCAGTTTGATGGGACAAATGACTGTAGCAGTCAGATCCCTGGAATGCACAACTCCATCCCAGTACATTATGGCAGCTATGTGCTGCACCTGGTTTGGTTTTGTGTTGTTGCAAATGCCTCTTTCCAGCAGAGAATGTTGGTTTTGGACATTTTCTGAGAAGCAGATGAGAAGCACATAAAAGTAATCATGACAGAATGATTTACCAGACCCGCCTGTGTTTCACTTCTTTCTCTCCAAGCTCCTGTTCTTTTTGCAGCTCAAAGCATAGGAACCAAGCTTAGATCAATGGGAAAAAAATTGCATTTGCACATCTCTTCTAGTTTGGGTCATCACCACAATTTTGCAGTTGTTGAGCAGGGAGTCCTTGTTACTGTAACATTTTTTTTTTTTTAAACATAGTCCTGATCACCGTTGCAGCATAGAAGATCTTTCCTCAGGTTTTCCTCTTTTCCTCTGATTTTGCCAGCAGAGAGAATTGTCAGTAATGTGCTTGGCTGAGCCCTGCAGAAGAAGGAAGGTCTTACTTCATTCTGCTCACAGATGGTGTCCTGACCTCGTGGTCTCTTTAGGATAATCCTCTGCATCTGGATATTTTGACTCCGCTTTGCCAACATGACTTTTCTTTTTCTTTGACACAAATTTGGGAAATGATGCCCTATGTGCCAAAGTATACGCAGCCATGTTGTTTGTGCAATGACACGTGAAACTTTTAGAACAGCTGTTAGTATAGATGACACTGTAGTTCATGAAGCCTGCCTGTGTCTTCTCTGTTCTTGTCTGCACTATCTTTTACTATCTTATCCATTTATGACCCAAACCTGTTGAGGAAGGCTGACACTGGAACTAGTGTTCCATGATGTAGTGGCCCTGTGTGAAGGGCGAAGAAGGCCCACCAACTCAGGTAAGTTGGCAAGGTAGGAGAAGTGGGGTGGAACGGGGGGGGGGCCGTGATCTGGCACAGGTGATTTGTGCCAGATGCTACCCCCCTCCAGTAGCAGCAAGCAGCAAGCCAGATGCTACCCCCCTCCTTTATCTCCTCATTCTTGCTCCAGCTTAATATTTTGGGAACCATTATGGAAATCAGAAGTTGGAGATGCACAGAGAGTGGTATTTGAGTTAAGAAGCTTTATTGTTGCATAGCATCTGTGCTAGGCATGTCTGCAACAACTTCTCATGCTACTACCTCTTCTGCCCGCAAGCGCTGAAAAAAACCAGTGTTGTAATATAAATCTCCAGTGTCCATGAGATGTGAGTACTTCTCAGCAGGAACTTAGTCTTAAGAGACATTGGCTGTGTTCATAGTGCTCTGAAACAGCAAACAGATAGTATTATTTATATTTCTTGAAGGCAGATGGCAGTTTCTTACGGTTAACACAGTATTGTAGTAATTACTGCAGGCACACAATATACCCTAATGTGTATTAGTTTTGCTTTATATAATCTAATATGCATTAATACTGCAGCGGGGCTGTGCTTACTAATGACTGGTTTAATACATACCATGTGCATATTATCATACATTATTTTATTTATATTGCATAATTCTCTGAAATGTGTATAGCACTCTGACACTCAAAACACATAGTAAATTATGAAACAAAATCGACTTGCCTTGAATTTGAGCAAATGGTGTATTTCCTTGCTCACCGTCAATGAATTGAAAAGTTGCTCATTGAAATGATTCAGTGGGGCTGTTCTTTTGTTAGCCAAAGCAAAGCATGATCAACACAAGTTTTCTGAACAATGAAAATTATGTTTCAAGTGTGATATCATTAAAAGAGTATTATTACAGCTATGTTGGACTTATGCTCCTTGTGTGTTACCAAGTGTCTCCTAAAGTAGACAATGACAGTGCAATCCTGTCTTGTGCTGGAACAGGCAAACCAGGAAGCTTGCACTGTATCCACCACAAGACAGGGCTGCAAAGTGGCTCAGCTGAAGGTAAAGGGAAACTTTTCCCCTTACCCCCATGCAAGCCACTGCAGCCCCTATGGGTCTCCTCGGACTTGTACCACCTCCTGAGGTGGCATAAGTTTGAGGAGAGTGGAGCGACTTGAAGCCACTCTGCGCTACTTGGGTATGGGGGCTAGAATCCAGCATAACAGCTGTATCCCAGCCCCCTGCCCTGCTCTCTGCTGCCTGTCCCCAGAGCTGTCCTCCGCTCACCCTCTTCCCACCCCAGAACGCCTCCCTCCCGCCTTTTCCCCACCTCTTCCTCACCCTCCAGAGAGCCTTGTGTTGGCCAAGCTTGGCTGATGTAAGGCTCACTCCCTATGTCAGCACAGAGGCTAGATTCAGCCTCCACAGGCCGGTGTACCTCTGCGTACTGGCCCAGCCAACTCTCAAAGAGGCACAAACATGCCGTATGGCATTTGTAACCCTCCTGGGCCAGCGCAAGAGACTTCTGCTGGCCCAAGGACAAGTCTGAATTGCGTCTTGAAAATTGCCCATTGACACCCACTCTCTGTTTCCTGGTCTTCAACCAGTTCTCAATCCATGAGAGGACCTGTCCTCTAATTCCCTGACTATTGAGTTTTTTTCAGTAGCCTTTGGTGAGGGACCGTGTCGAATGCCTTCTGAAAGTCCAGATATATAATGTCCACAGGTTCTCCTGCATCCACATGCCTGTTGACCTTTTCAAGAAATTCTAAAAGGTTTGTGAGACAAGACTTACCCTTACAGAAGCCATGCTGATTCTCCCTCAGCAAGCTCTGTTCATCTATGTGTTTTGAGATCCTATCTTTGATGAGGCATTCCACCATCTTACCCGGTATAGATGTTAGGCTGACCGGCCTATAGTTTCCCGGGTCCCCTCTCTTTCCCTTTTTAAAGATTGGAATGACATTTGCTATCCTCCAATCCTGTGGCACCTTGGCTGTTTTGAGGGACAAGTTGCATATTTTAGTTAAGAGATCAGCAACTTCATTCTTCAGTTACTTAATAACTCTAGGGTGGATGCCATCAGGGCCCGGTGACTTATTGATCTTTAATTTATTAATTAGGTCTGAAACATCTTCTCTTTTCACCTCTATTTGACTTAATTCCTTGGTCAGGAGGGGCCGTTTGGGCAGTGGTATCTGCCCAAGGTCTTCTGCCGTGAAGACAGATGCAAAGAACTCATTTAATTTCTCTGCCATCTCTAAGTCCCCTTTTATCTCCCCTTTCCCTTCCTCACCATCCAGAGGGCCAACCGCTTCTCTGGCGGGTTTCCTGCTTCTAACATATTTGAAGAAGCTTTTATTATTCCCCTTAATGTTGCTGGCCATGCGTTCCTCATAGTCTCGCTTGGCCTCCCGTATCACCTTCTTACATTTCTTTTGCCACAGTTTGTGTTCCTTTTTATTCTCCTCATTAGGGCAAGACTTCCATTTACGGAAGGAAGCTTCCTTGCCCTTCACAGCCTCTCTAACTTGGCTGGTTAGCCATGCGGGCACCCTCCTGGACTTAGTGGAACCCTTCTTCCTTTGCGGTATACACTTCCGCAAAGGGCCGCTAAGGGCTGGGCCTCTGTTACTGTTGTTTTAAGCAGCCTCCACGCACTCTGGAGAGTGCCACCCTTTCTGGCCCCTAGATCGTCTCAAGACCCTGCGAGATCTCAGGCCATCTGACCGCTGCAATGGCTGTGCACCACACCAGCAACTTGGCTGGGAGGCCACTTCCTGTGGGCATGTTCTTGGCTTCAACCCTCTATGCTGAGGCCTTCGGGCCACCAATGCCACTTACTCCTCAGCTTCCCCACCAATCTGGGCTCCCTCCAGGCAGTGGGTCCCCGCCCCATGGCCATCTCACCCCCCCCCCCGGCTCTGGAAGAGACCCTCACTGCATGGATGGAGCCTGGGAAATAGTTAATCATGAACCACATGACTGATGATGATTTAATTCAGAATTGCCAACAAATTTCAACTAACCAGGATCTGAGGTGTATGTGGAGGTTCCTGCTGTATGGATAAAACATCTAAGGGAATGTTGAGGGAGACAAAAATAGTTTAAATAGTACTAGTAGAATTTCACAGATGGCTTTTACACATTTAGGCCCAAATCCTAACTAACTTTCCAGCACTGGCATAGTTGTGCCAGTGGGACATGTGCTGCATCCTGCAGTTGGGGGGCACTCATGGAGGCCTCCTCAAAGTAAGGGAATGTGTGTTCCCTTACCTCGGAGCTGCATTACCCTTATGTCAGTGCTGGAAAGTGGGTTAGGATTGCGCCCTTATTTGGTTGTCCGTTTGTTTACGAATTTATATCCAGCTTTATCTCTCAAGTGGGCATTTGAAGAGGCAAAGTGGGCAAATTTCAAGCATAATTAATTTCAAGGCTTAGAAGCTTTAACAGTATACAATGAGAACTTAGTCCAGTGGTTCCCAAACTGGTGGGTTGCAATCAGCCAGGGGAACCAGAAGCAGGGCTGCTCTATGGCAGCGACGCTGGCCTCCTGCAAAGTCCTGGAGGCTCTGATGTCCTTATCTCTGATCAGCAGCTACTTCTGGATTTTGCTCAAAAACCAGAAGTGCCTTTTGATCAAAGATATGGGCTTTTTACAGCAGTAGGGTGGCCCACTGTGAGGGTTGTGAGTCTCCAGCACCTTGCTGGAGGCCACTGATGCTCCCCCAGTAGGTAAAAAAGTCCCTTGGCAGCAGTGGTACTGCAATCACTGTGGTACAGTCGCTGCCCCCTTCCCGCCTATGCGGACACTTATCTGGTTCCCAACTGTCCTGGAGGATTGGGGACCACTGACCTAGACGCTAGCTCAGCCATTTTCAACCACTGTGCCGTGGCACACTGGTGTGCCACGAGTGGTCCACAGGTGTACCACAGGAATTTGAAGGAAGGTCATTTATTAGTAGGGCCAATGGGGGATGTGAGCTTCCACTGGCAGCATGGTGTGCCTTGTCAAAAACCTGATGGTGAGCTTTGACAATTTTAATGCCTTGTCAGTGTGCTGTGAGATGAAAAAGGTTGAAAATCACTGTTCTAGTTGCTAATGGAATTATAGGAGGAAATAGTGAGAACACTAACAGGAAATCCTCAGCTCTGAGTCTAGGTTCTCATTGTTTGCTTCCTGTTCCAAAGTGGAAGGAAGAATAGCAAATAGCCCTTTGGCAAAGCATTTGCAAAAACAAGGTGTATATCGTGAGTGCAATGGGGGTGGTGGTTTGAGTTTGAGTGGTGTTTGCTGCTATCCATGGTTTTGGGTATCCAGGGTAGCAGCAGGAACTTATCCCCTGCCTGTACATCGAGATTTGCCTTTTTCAAGTATGGTTTACACATTATAGCAAGTGATACTAAAGCAACTAAACCCGAAGATGAATAGTGCTAAATGGGAAAAAAGTGCTATCTTTATTTCAGTTAGAACTTAAGTATTTGAAAGCAATATTTTATTTCAAGCTTTTGCAGCCATTTTTGACACAGTGGGCCTGCCCTATTAAAAAACCCTCCATCATGCTTGTTCGCGATTTAACACTCATAAAAAGCAGCACATCAGGAGGATACACATCCATCCATTATCGTTATTGCACTTTCCTCATCTCTCATTTTATTTTTCTCTCTCTCTTATCTGGGAGTATATTGCTTATTTTAAGCCATAAGACTGATGAGATCAGCTTAAAAACAATTAAAATGCAAAATTTAAGGTTCCAAAAGAACATAATTTCACATGATTTACTCTCCGTCTCTTTCCTTAGCATTCCACAATCCCCATCATAACATTTGGTAAATAACTGAACTGGAGGATTTTGTTCTTTTTTATGCAATCCAGTTTAACGTTTTTTCCTCCCTTTCTTTTGCTTTCACAAACTGTTCTAAATATTGGATGGAAGAATTTTACTGAACCAAATGCTACCAACAACTTCGCTGTTTAAAAATTAAACATTTCGTTTAAATATTAAACATTAAAAGTTTTCTTCTAATTGCTAAATATGTTAAATGAGATTTGAAACTGTTAAACATACAGAGCCAGAGAAAAGGGAGGCTTAGAACCAGAGTAAGTGCGATGAACAGCCCAGCAGCCAGCTAGCCAGGCTGCAGCTGGTTGCCAAAGACCCAATATGATTTAGGTGCTAGAACAGAAAAGTTGGCATCAGAAACTTGGCACCAGCTGTAACGACCCAATCTTATCCAGCACAAAAGCGGTGACTCCAAATGGCTACCAATGGTGGGTACCAAATGGCTGTTATGTATGTGAACAGTCTGGATGTTTCTTCGGGGAAGGGGACATTTGTCCCCTTACTCTGAGAAAAACCCCAGCCTGCTCAATGGGGCTTCTTGGGAAGCCCCGTGTTGGTCTTTTGAATCTGACACCGGGAATAGGATTTGGCGGAGGAGGCCTCTGCTGATTCCACCCCCTTCCTGGACCTTTCCCTTCCCCTGTTCTGCCCTCCTTCTACCCAGAAACACATCCCCCTGCCCTCCCACCACCCTCCCCATGGCACTTACCTGGAGCAGAGTTTGATAGCAGCAGTTGGCACCTAATCCTAGCCCCCTTAATGGACGCAATCCTGCAGCATGGATCCGCACAGACTTTACGCCAGTGAGCTAGCTGAGGTCTGAGTAGACCCCTTCACACTGCAGAGGCTCACCCCTGTGTAAGGGAACAGATGTTCCCTTACCCAGAGGATACCTCTGCAATTGACCCCCAGACTGAAAAAATGACATTGGTGTTGGTTGGAGGGGGTGTTGATGGAAAGTAGGTTGTTATATGTTTGATGAAAATGCTCAGGGATTGAGGACTGTTGGCCAGAAAAACTATACGTAATCTAAGACAGGGGTGCCCAAACCCCACCCCTGGGGCCACTTGTAGCCCTCCAGGACTCTCAATGCGGCCCTCAGGGAGCCCCCAGTCTCCAATGAGCCTCTGGCCCACTGGAGATTTGTTGGAGCCCATGCTGGCCTGACGCAACTGCTCTCAGTGTGAGAGCGACTGATTGACCTGTCACATGAGCTGTGGGATGAGGGCTCTCTCCACTGCTTGCTGTTTCACATCTGTGATGCAGTAGTGGCAGCAAAGGAAAGGCCAGCCTTGCTTTGTGCAAGGCCTTTTATAGGTCTTGTGCTATTGCAAGACCTTCATTCATTCATATAAGGTCATCTTTAATATATTCATTTATGTAAACTTATGTAAATTTATTCAAATATTAAAGGTAAATTAATTCTTTTTTTCCCCTGGCCCCGGACACAGTGTCAGAGAGATGATGTGGCCCTTCTGCCAAAAACTTTGGACACCCCTGATCTAAGAAATACTGCAAGTGTCCTGACTTGCTCCACTCCCAAATATTGCTTTTACTAAATCTTCAGGAGTTACTTAGAAAGTAGATCAAGAAGTTGATTTAGAATTTGCAAGAGCTCTGCAGGACTCAAGAGGAGACCTTAGTTCATGACAGTGTGGAATGTTCTGGTGCGGGGAAATACTTTGCTCATATCACTTATGTTCAGATGAAATGGAGATGACTGGTGTTTGGTAAAATCACGGCCATGGATTCCGTTTTCCAAATTACTGTTCCTGAGAAACAGCTTTGCAGCAACTGCAAAATGATGTCTTGATACATTCTAATGTATGTCGATTTGTCGCATCATTGTTCGTTTACTTACATTTGTACATTTGTATTTGTTAACAACAAATACATATAATGTGATAGCCTTGCAAAAGGCTCTCCTGTCCCACAGCTGTTAACAGTGAAAGCTTTTGAAAGTAATATGTTCTGTACTACTGTATATCTTTTTTAGCTGAGTGTTGCATCCACCTTAGGGGCCTTTTGTAAAAAGCCTTTTAATTTTGAGGCTGTGAGTGAAAAAGTTATTGCATGAAAGGTCTAGTTGTTGTGAGTAGCTGCAAAGCAAAATGAAGAACATTTTTCCTTTCCTCCTCTTATCTGAGCTCTATTTATCTCATGTAAATGTTTTAGAAGCATTTGGACTCTGCCGTAGGCTTTCCAATTAATGCTCAGATCCATGCCGGTAAATGTTTTACCTTCTGGTTGTTTACATGGAATTCTCCAAGCCTCGGCAATGTACTGAGGAGGATATCAATAAGTAGCAAAAGACTAACATGAAAAAGTGCGCAAAAATCTTTCATTCTCTCCTGAGAGATTTCCCCATTTCACACTTTGTTTTAAGACCACTCTGCTCTCTCCAGGAAATGTATTACTAACTGAGAAAAGCCGCTCTTGCTGGAGCTTAACAGGTTTTACCACAAGAGTATTACCCTGTCTGTAGTTTACTTGTGGTTATTCCCAGACTGAAATCTACATTTTAATGACATTATGGTTCTCAGCAGCAAGTTAAGACACAGATATTCTTCACTTGCTGTGTTTTTCCAAGGCCTGAAATATTCATGAAAATACAGTGACCGCTTAGAAGTGGAAGAGCCAGCATAGGTCGGGTCATTCCTATAAATCTTCACCTGTGTTTGTTTCTCCCAGTGTCCCAAGCTTTTATGTTTTACTGAAGGGTACGTTCTCAGATCATTCTCTTCCCTGCCCCCCACTTACTTACTTTAGAGCAGCGGTCTCCAAAGTGGAGACTGCTGTGTGCCAGGAAAGGCTTCCCTGGTGCAAATGGCACCAATTCACAGGAGAGCCTCATGGTTGTGCTGCTGCTCTCCCCTGAACTGAGCCCCCAGCTTGCCACTTCAGGGGTTTGTCACCCCAGCAGCCATTGTGCCTGGATTTCCGAGCAGATATAGCAAGATGTGTGGTTGGTCTGTGGAACTCCTTGCCGCAGCATGTGGTGATGGCATCTGGCCTAGATGCCTTTAAAAGGGGATTGGACAAGTTTCTGGAGGAATAATCCATTGTGGGTTACAAGCCATAATGGGTATGTGCAGCCTCCTGATTTTGGAGATGGGCTACGTCAGACTGCCAGATGCAGGGGAGGGCACTGGGATGCAGGTCTCTTGTTGTCTTGTGTGCTCCCTGGGGCGTTTGGTGGGCCACTGTGAGATACAGGAAGCTGGACTAGATGGGCCCTTTGCCTGATCCAGCTCTTCTTACTTGTATGTTCTTAAGCTGGAGCACAGTTTGGAGGAGAGCAGCACCACAACCACAAGGAGATGGGCTACGTCAGACTGCCAGATGCAGGGGAGGGCACTGGGATGCAGGTCTCTTGTTGTCTTGTGTGCTCCCTGGGGCGTTTGGTGGGCCACTGTGAGATGCAGGAAGCTGGACTAGATGGGCCCTTTGCCTGATCCAGCTCTTCTTACTTGTATGTTCTTAAGCTGGAGCACAGTTTGGAGGAGAGCAGCACCACAACCACAAGGTTCCCCCATGGAACAGTAAGTGCCGTTCACATGGGGGAAGGGTTGTGCAAGGGCGCCAAATCCAGCCTGCAGGGCAGAGTCTGGAGAACCCTGCTTTAGAGTGAAAAACAGCCTATGATTCTGTTCTCCCTTCATTTGCTGGATCTTTGCTCTGCTATTGTTGGATTATTAACTTACCGTAGTAAGCATGTACCTATCCCCTACATGACAACTCCATCACTGTTGGCCATATCATGCCCCAGAATACCTTGCAGTACACAGTCAGCACCGGCACTCAATCCACCAAAAATCAGGTTGTGACCCACAGTTTGAGAACTGCTGGGTTAGGCTGTTTAAACCAGCCTATCAGAGCTTTTGGGGTGTCATCTTCCCCAAAGTGGATAAAAAAAGTAGCTGACCAGCTGCAGAAGGCACATGGGACATAAAGAATTGCCATCTCATCCCCTCACCACCATGTCAAGAACCTTTCTACTTAATTGTATCAGTTCCCTACAGAATATGTGGTTTTCCCTCCAATCGTGTTTTAGAAAAGATATTGAAAATAACAGAATTCATTACTGGAAGTGCAGACAGAATATTGTGTTGTTTCATCAGATCAGAACTTGCAGGTTTGTTAAGGAAAGGGTGAATGTGCTCTGCCTGATTCTGCAGAAGGCTGCTTGGAGTCTATGTGTTTATCCTAGCCTTACAGTTCCATGTTGTTCAGTGGGCTGGTTCTTGGTCTGCTTTAGTGCATAGGTTGTACAGTCACATGAGGCATGTAAGTAATTTCCACCATGGGTAAATTTTTAATGTCTGTTGAGGTCTATGATCTATTCACATGAAAGATTCAATGTTGGGGAGGGGAGCGAGCACAAGCTCGAGGTTTGGTCCTGCAGTCCACTGTACATGCAGCATGCAGTCTCTGTGGTTTTGGGTGAATTGACCCAATTATCTTACTAGTTCTCCTTTGTAATCGTAGTTCCTAAACATATGCCAGAATTACCACTCTGACTCAAGGGTCCGTACAAAATACAAAAATCTGCAGCTCCACCAAAAAGGTGTGCTATGTTGGGATGGTGACCTGAAGGCATACTGGAGGTAAGTAAAACACTTTTTTACTTACCTACACAAAAATCTTCAGGCTGCCTCAGACCCATGCCAGCCAAGTTTGAGGAGAGCTAGGGGTTTGGGGGGGATAGGATCCTTCCACAAGTCACTGCCATCTTGCCTTCCCAGAAATGCCTTGTGCCCTTCCTGAAACTCCCTCTGTCCTCTCACTTCCCACCCATGACATGCCCCACTGCTGCTGATTTACTGAGGCTGATGCAGCCCAGAGTCTGCGGCAGCAGGTCTCCGATGCTGCTGCCACCATAATTCTGTGATTGGGTGGGAAAAAATCAAAATCTGCTTGTTATTTACAAGCAACCAGTCCCCTCCTAATTCTTTTCGCCAAGACACAAAGGATTACACAAGAATTTTTGACAGGTTCTCAGCTAGACCAATAGGAAACTCACAGAAGGCAAATTCAATGCTAAGAAAAATGAAGTAAATTCTGTTCTGGTTGGAGGGAAATACAGAGTTAGGACCCAGTCCTTTTCAACTTTTCAGTGCCGGTTCAACTGCAATGCAGCCTTAAGGAAAGGGAACAAATGTTCCCCTACCTGGAGGAAGTGTCCGTGAATGCCCCCCTACTACAGGATGCAGCATATGCCCATTGGCATGGCTGCACCAGTGCTGGAAGGTTGGATAGGATTTGGCCCTCAGTTAAGTATTTCACTGTGCTCTAGGATAGCGGTACTGTGTTTTATTGTTGTTGCATGATATTTTTTTCTTCTAAGCAAGGAAATTGCAATCTAGACTTCAGGCAGTGGCAAAAACCAAAGAGCAAAGTGAGGGAAGGAAGAGAAAGGTGACAAGAAAAGAGGATTTGTCACCCAGGAAGAGTCAATGAAGGCCTCCATTCAGTGTGCAACCATAGTAAATTGAAATGGTATATTAGGTTGCAAAATAAATGAAAAGGAAATAACACTGAAATTAGGATAATGCTATTATATAAACTAACAGTTCACCAACAGTTCAAAGTACAGTTTAACCCTTGGAAATCTTCTTGAAAGAATGGACAGATGCTCTTTAAGTGCTATTTGATTTTCTACCTTGCCTGTCTCACCTTCTCAGCATGCAACGTAATTTATTGTTGTCACAATGCGTAATAAAAGGGCCTCTTCCTAATCAGGGTTTCTTTTGCTGCTGGTGGCTATGTGGCCCTGGGCTGTGCCAAATGGAAGCACGTTGCTGTGATTAGCAAGTTGATGACAGAACCCTCTCCCTCACAAGATGACTGAAAATATGGGGTTTATTTGCTTGGCAATAGGAATGATGATGTATGAGAGGATATGGTTTAAAAAAAAATATTTATTTTGAAGAATGCAGACACATTCAGAAGGCAAAGACAAACTCACTCTTCTGGCTGTTTCATAATACAAGAACAAGGACACATTCAAGAGAATTGAAAGGCATCCAGATAGACCTCATTGCCGAAAGGAAATAACATTTAACACAATGGGATTGCTGCACACACTGGCAGTGGAAGTCGTGGCCACAGAATATGCCTGAGGCTCTGCGTCTGGCAAGAACTGAGGGGAGAATGGAAAATCTTTTTTTTTTTTTTTTTTGCATGGAAGAGTTATTAAGAAATGCAGTTTTTGCAGGATAACGAGGGAGAATGGTTTCTGTTAGGGAGCCAAAGCCAATTGGTAATTATCTGGTGTTAGAGTAAAGTGATTGGGGCTTGTAATTGAATGTGGCACCACCCACCCTTAATGCCCATCTTTCAGATGGGCACAGATGGGTCAAATCCCTCCCTTGCAGCTTTCTGCTCTTATTTATTTATTTTTTTTCCCCCATTTGCCACCTTCAACTTCCCATGGCTCCTGGAGGCCATTGAGTGAGTTCACTCCTTGGCATGTTGGTTTTTGTTTTTATAAACTTTACTTTTTCTTTTAATGTGCAAACTTATGTTACTTGTGCATATCAGGGGAGTCCTCTGAATAATAGGAACAATTATCTCAGTTTGGGGTGGCACCATTTTACATCCAATCTGATATCCACTCAGCCACCTGAGTTCACTGTTGGCATATACAGATGGGAGCTGCAACAAAATGTGGCATCATCCTAATCCCAAATTCCCTCTGTCTGCCTCCACCTCATACTTTGCAGTTTTTTTCCCCCTTCAAACTGACACTTATACAGTCCATGGCACCTGGGAGCCACTGAGCATGTTCAGTTTGTGCTTGACTGTTTTGGGGGTATCTCTCTCTATATGTGTGTTTTTAAATTTGCATATGCATGTTTTTTCTGTGTACCTAGGGAGACTCCTGACCAGTGGCGTAGCTAGACGGGGGTGCAAAGCATTTACAGGGAACCTCACCACAGTGTGCAAGGGGCCCCTTCCCACTCCTTTGGAGATGTAAGCCTCTGTTTTGCTCTCTCTGCCTGGAATGGCTCCGAAGGGGAGGGGCCCCTTGCACACTGCAATCAGGCTCCCTGCAAAACTTAGTGCTTTGCACCCCCTTCTAGCTAGGCTACTGACTCTGACTATGTGGAGATCACTACCTGTGATGTCTGTGGGTGCCCCCAGGACCACATTTATGCCAGTTGGACCAATTACTCCCAAGTAGGGGGCCTAGCACTATGGTAGAAAAAAAAATAAAATTAATATTTTTAATTATATATATATATATATATATATATATATATATATATATATATATATATATATATATATATATATTCATCATCATCTTCATCATCACCTTTCTGGTCATCGGATTACTTCTCTGACTTTATTCAAGGCAGTTTACATAGGCAGGCGTTTCTAAATCCCTCAAGGGGATTTTTACAATCATAGAGGTTCTCTCTTTCAAGAACCAACAACATTTCAGATGGATCTTCCTGGTTTGGTCTCACTTCTGGCCTCCAGTTCTCCCACGCAGGCTGACAAGCAGCTCCATCTCTCACATGGAAGGCAGAAGGAGAAGACACTTCTTGCTCACAGCAAGAGCAGGTGGAATCACTCAGCTGGGCTTGTCATCTGCTTCAAGTTCTCGCCATTCTCAGCCATTCAGGGAGATGCTGGTGTCCTCGAACTGGCGACCTTCTGATGTTATCTTCAGGCTAATGGAGGCTCTACCCTCTAGACCAGACCTCCTGCCCAGTCACTAAATCCAGTGGCTTTGTAACTATTTTTCAAAGGAAATTTACTCCTTTTGTTTGTTTACTTGTAGGCTTACATATATGGAATTTTATATTAAAATGTGCTTAGGTTCATTTGGTCCATTAATTGACTGTTAACTTTTTTAAAACATGCATATCAATTCTACCACAGAGATATGAAGTCTATAATTCATTTTATTTATATCATTTATTTATATATTTATTTATATCATTTTTATTTGTATCCTACAGACCTTGACTGTGAACCTGGTGCCCCGCAAAAATGTTTCCAAATGGGCCCCACAAAAAAGTTTCAATTTGGGCCCTTCAGCTCCTAAAGCCATCCCTGGGTGCCCCCATTTTAAATTTGGCACACAAGCATCTCAGTTTGCAGTATATAGATTGCAACAGCTGTTGGTCAGCCAGTTCTTTGTCAAGCAAATTCCTGTAATGGCCCACAGATGCTTCCTTAATAGGAAGTATCCAGGAGATTTATTTGGAAGGGGCAAACCATCTGAGCTTGTAATATGACACACTGAAGTCTGAATTGGCCCTTATCAAGCAGGTGAATGTGAAGTATTATAAGGTCTTGCCTCAAATAAGTTCTCTTGGGGTCTTTGTGCCTTCATGCTAAGGACTAGAACATTATGTTCCATTGAAAGGCCCAGAGATTGTTTTGGTTCTGAATGTTCTGGTTGTTCTGAATGTTCGACATGCCTCTTGGTGGCCCCTATCCCTGCACAATCCTCCCCCTCTTCACCCTGTCACTCCCCCTATCTGCCTACACCTACCCTCCACACCAACTTGCCAGGCCAGATGTGTTGCTACCACATAGATATTTGGTCCAATCAGGCAACATGATGTTGTGTTCTTGTGGAAAACACCTAACAGTTTGGAATGTGCACCTGTCTGCAAATAAATAGTTAGATCATGGCAAAATGTTGTGATAAATAGAAAGTTATGGAATAGTTTATGTTGAATCATATACAGTTATATGTGCATTGAGGAGTGCTTAATCTGTATAACTTTAATTTTTTTCCCCCTTAAAGGGCACATTTTGGCAGAATGAAAAAACATTATGTAGATGAAGAAAGTTTGTTAAGGTTTCTGGTGCCCTGTGGTAGGAAGGAATATATTAAAAATTGATTTTTAGGTTTTGCCTTTGTCCTGATAACATTTATAATAAGGAACACAGTGGAAAGTATCATTTGAAATTGACATTCGAAAGCTTTTTAGTGTTAAAATATGCTACGCTAAAATGTTTGTATAGCTAAGTAAAATGGTCAGCATCTGAGTAAGATGTTTTAAATGGTCCATTAAAATGTGACATTAGTGTTCTTGAATTATTTAAATAAGAACCAAGATATTTGCCACTTATATTAGGGTATGGCAAGCATTACCATTGGAACAAGTGCAGAAAATACGACCCCATGCGAATATAATATAGAAGCAACGCAAGGAAATGGGTAGTATTAATTCTCTTTCTTTTCTCTTGGCTGGGTATTATTTGTTGTTGCAGTGTGATGTCTTGTGTGGTGCCATTGATAACATGTTGTTTTGTTGCCGGGAATTGGTTTTTCCCCATGTTACTTTTGCAGTTGAGAGAACCACTTTGTATTGTAGAAAAGTGAACTGTGTGGTTCCTGCTTCTGCTTCTTGGCATCTCAAGTGAGTCCTATGACAGGTTCTTCACAAAATCCCATACCACAGGTGATTTGAGGATCACAAAATTGACATTCAGTCATTGAAAAATGCTCAATTGTATCTATTCTTTTAATGTTATCTGAGATAGAGTGCTCTTCTCATACTCGGAAGTATATCACAAATCTATTCAAGAGTTTTCGGGTTTGCTTGAAACATGTGCAGAACTGTTTGTTAGCTCCCAGTTTTGTGTATCCTCTGTACTTAGTGGAGAGAAGGCTGGTTGATTTGCTAATGCTGTCTACAGGCACAGTTACCACTGTTTTCTCAGGCTTGGTGACTGGCTCCCTGACAGCTGCAAGTTTTTGCAGGTTGCTGCCCTCCACACAGATCATTTTGCCTGTCTTGCCCATCAGTTCCCTTCCCCACCAATGCACACATGGCACAGAGACTGCAATGGGCACCTTTCTTTTGAATTTGTGAATTGCAAAATGAGTTCCTGCCAAGTTTTTGCTATTGCAGTCAATCAGAAGGTACCCCTTGCAACCCCTTTGACAAGCATGTATGTGTATGTTTGTGTGTGAATGGCTGGGGAGGGGGTCTATGAGTTGAAGGCAGTAAGCCATGTGGAGCACTCCCACATTCCACTTTTCCCCACCCCCTTCCCAAAATAGATGGATACCTTTTTAGATATGGGTGAGGAAATGAAAAGGGAAAAAAAGACTTAAAGAGACAAATTAAAGGGATTTGTGACCTGCCCGTTCCTCTGTTTCTCAGACTGTGGCTCGGGACCCACTAGGTGGGTTGTGAGCCACTTTCAGGTCAGTCCCCATTCATTTCAATATTTTCTTTTAATGTATTAAACTTGATGCTACCATGGTATGTGACTGCATTTGGGGAAATGTTACAGACCTGTACTTTTAACAAACTACTATGTATATATTAGTAAATGGGACTTACTCCTGGGTAAGCGTGGGTAGGATTGCAGCCTAGGATCATTAAAAATTTTTCCTGCTTCTTGTTGTCACTTCCGGTTATGACATCACTTCTGGTGGGTCCTGACAGATTCTTATTCTAAAAAGTGGGTCCCGATACTAAATATGTGAGAACCACTGCTCCAAGACACTCTCTTAAAGGAATTAAACTGGTCTGCCACCCAACCCTTTAAGAACGCTCTCAGTTTCTTTTACATTTCCATTTACCCCACTGCTCCTATCTGCGAGGCATCCATCTCCTTTGGGAAGAGAAGTGTGGGGATTCTTCACCATTGTTGTCACCTGTTGCTCCTATCAGTTCCATGCACACCCCTCTCAAAACCCACATACACATAGAACAGAGGCTACAAGGTTCATCCTCTGCTTCCTTGCAAATTCCCTGTTGGGAAGTAATATTGAAATTCACAGGCAAGTGACTGAAAATCTCCTGTTACTGGGAAAACCACATTTCCCTTCCCCTTGTCTGCATAGGCTTTTCTATCAGAAAGCAATATAAGTTTATTCTGAACCAATCAGTTACCCGACTCCACACACCCCTGAAATATGTTTGTCTGAAATGATGGATTCTGCACATGGGAAAAGTTTGTCCTTGTCATTAGGAACCCTGGGAGTTCAGCATCCCTGATCATGGATAGGAGCTACCCCCAAAACAGCATTTGTTGCAGAAGACAAACACTGTGCTGGTGGTTTGAGGTTTTAAAGCACATAAGTATGGGGTCAGGGCTTACCACTGTGCTTTTGCTACCCTATCAACCACATGTTTCTGTAGCAGTTTTAGGAACACCTATGGAGAATGTTTCCCTGAGTTCATTGATTTTGGTGGTATTTGTTTCCAGTCTCAAATACTTTATCTCAATCTAACAGTAGGTGAAAGTAGCAGTTAGGGTTGCCACTATGTAGCCTCAATGATGGACATTGTCAAGTCAGGCAATTCTCCATTTTGGGGGCATGGTGACGGCTGGGATGGGTTGAATCCAGCCCTCTGTCCCCACTTCTTAATCAGCACTGATAGCTGGATTGATACATGTGTAACCCTGTCTGTGGGATAGGGCAAAGAATGGCAAAATTATTGTGAATCTCCTTGTTCAGAGACAGTGTACCTCTGAAGTCTAGTTACTGGGGGGAGGGGAAGCACAGGAGGCCAGTTGCCTTCATGCCTTGTTTATTGTCTTCCTAGGCTAACTGGCTGGTCACTTTGGTAGATAGGGTGCCAGATGGGTTCTTGGTCCCATTCAGCAAGACTCTTGTGTTTTTATATATGTTCATTGAACTTACTGGAGATAAACAGGCAGAAGCCCCTTGCTGGACCCAAGCAATCACATAGAAATGAATATCACTGAAATAATGGATATAAATACACATGAAAGCACTGGTGATCCTGGCCCCTGTGCTGCCTGGGACCCAGACTGCAGAATGCCGTCCCCCAATGAGGAGACTGCCCATGGGGCCTTCCAGGGGCTGGAGAAGTTCGTGTGCAGGCTCCCTGGGGAGGGGAGGGGTGACTTTTAATCTACATTTCTGGTTTTCATCCAAAAAGCTGAAGTGATGTTTTAGGCTGTTAGATGGCCTTGTGAGGGCTAGGGAGGGGAGGCTTCCGGACCCTCAAAAGCTCTTTTAAGTGGCTAAAATGTCACACTTTTTGTCCAAAAACCCAAAGCGGGGTTTAAAGGCTCCCCCGGAGGTCCTTCAAAGGCCTCCATATGGATGCTGAGGAAGGCAGGGAGTGAGCAAGGGTTTGCTGCCCCTGCAGGCGTGGCACCCTGGGGCATTTGCCCACTTGACACCCCCCCCCCAGAAACGCCAGTGCATGAAGTCTGCAATCCTGCTGTGCCACTAGGTACTAGCTGGAGCTTTTTGAACCCAGGACTTTTCACTGTTCACTTCTGTAAGCAGCGGAATACTGTGTTGTGGGGTAGGGAATCTGTGTTTCATCGATTGCTTTCCTTCATAGAATAGAATGCAGAGATGTTGCACTCTCAGTTTAGGCTCAGGATCAAATTCTTGACATTACAGCTCCACATGCCCTTGGAAGAGCAAGTGAACACATTAGGAAAAAGATGTGATTTCCAGGAACAAACTAGCCTGCTACAGCTTCTGCCATCATTTCTGTACTCAGATGTTTTGTTTTCTTTGATTTCGTGTTTTGTACTTTGCAAATAAAGGACTTTTGGAACAGCTTGATAGAATAATGCTGTCAAAATGTTAGATTTATCATGCATTTTAAAATTCAATAGACATCTTCAGGGACCTGGACTAGTATTTAAAAAACAAAAAGGAAAAGGAAAAAACCAAACCAAACCATCTGATTCAATATAGCAGTGATGGTTTGAAGTGTTAATTGCCAAACCACCTAAAGTGTATAAAAATGTCATTTTATGCAGCATAATCCATCATATTTTAGAGAGTCGGGTGATGGATTAATAAACACTGTAAATCTTACATGCAAACAAAATATAATAAATAGACTGCAAACTAAACAGCACTTCAGTTAAATTAATATAAGTAGCAGCCAAGATGAGGAGGCAAAATAACTATGGTATCCTTATGTCATGCATCTTGATGCTCAGGAAATGGCAAATCTGGTGTCTTCTTTCTTTCAAAAGCGCCTAACCCTTTATACCAAGGGTGGCCTCGCTTATTTAACTTGAGGCCCACATATGATAAACTTCAGATGTTTGAGTGCCACAAAAGAGATGTTCAAGAGCCGCAATTGTTTAAGAAACTTTTAAATTCTTAAATATATTTACTCATCATAAACATTAAACTTACATTTTAATCCAGTGGATTCTCTGTTTATACCCAATAAATAATTGTAAAGCTTAAAAAATTCTTATATTCATTGTGATGCATAAAGAAGCTCAGCCAACCTATTTCCAAGAGCCATGTATTATATGTCAAAAACCTGCATGGGGCTCGCAAGCTGTGGTTCAGCCATCCCTACAATATACTGGAATTTTCTGCTTAGATTAGAATTAGCAGCTCATTATCCAAAGAATATGTCTGTCATTTCAGACCCACTGATGAAGCTGTGATAGATAAAGAAAAGAAGGCTGGAGGGACCATGGCAGCAAGGAGTATGTATGTAGGAAGGTGACTTGCTCACCAACTACATATGCACCCCAGGGACTAAGGAGAAAGGCAGAAGGGAGTGACTGCTGGGATATCTATAGATATGGAGAGCTGTTTGCTCCCATTCCAAGACGTGCCATCCCAAGAAGTTTTCTTTACGCTGATTGTTTGCAAGATTTTCATTGAAACACCTGCATTACATAATATGGACTTTTAAAACGTCAAAGCAGCTTAGATTTTCTTGAAATGCTTGAGGCATTGGTGCAATAAAATTCAATTAGTGCAAAATATTTTATGCTTATGAGTGGCTATTTTTTTTCATCCAGGTGGTGTAACTGGAACCTTAAATTGCATAGGATTGATGACTACAACGTAGCAAGACTTCCCTTGCGCTAAATGTAGAGATGCATGAAATTATAGTATAGAAAGTTTGCTTTATCTGTAAGAAACATTAACGTTGGACATCAAATAATGTAGTAATGTATTGAGGCTGAGTTTTTTTTAAAAAAATTTAATTTGGCAAGAAGCAAGCAAATTTGTGTGACAACCAATTTCATAGCAAAAACTTTGCAAGAAAAAAATTATGTATGTCCAGTACTGATAAGACATTGTGTTTGCAAGTTTGGAGAAATCTTTTTTTAGTGTTTCATCCTTTCACACTGTACACTTTCTCCTACAGCTAAAAAGACAAGATTTGCTGCTTACTCATAATCATGAGTTCCCGGTTCACAATTACATTTTTTCTTGCATACTTACCCAGGGCAGTGGGGATTGTTCCTTGGCAGGGATGGGGATATATGTGTGTCCCCAAATGACTGTAAGTGGTCTAGTTCTCATCTAGTGGTGAACTTTTGTTTGAGCTAAACTAATACAGACCTCATGCAGGGACCCATATAACTGAATGCTCCTTTGAATGAACAAACCAAAAAACCCTGCACATAGAAAACCAGAGTGTCTGAGAGAAGGTTTGACTGGACCTCTTTGCCCTAACAACTAGGGAAAATGTTGTATGAAAGTATATTCAGTTGTGCCCACTGGCATACTGGTGTAGCCCAGATACACATTTACCCACCTCACGAACAGTTAGGCCTCTGAAGCCAGAAATAGAATTGATAAGGGATAACTCAGGAATTCAGAATGAAACATTTCAACACTAGTTATGTGAGTAGGGATGTGCAGATAGTCAGGCAGCCCAGTCCTAACAAGCGCTGGTGCATTGGGGCCACATGGGCTCCAAAACAGTGCTCCAGGAGCAGGCTGGGGATCACCTCAGAATATTTCCCCCCACGTAATGCCCCATGCTGCCCTGTGAGGCTACTTGGATCTGCATCAGCTATTTAGCTGTTGGAAGTCTGAGCAGCTTGGTTTAACTCTGGCTGGTCCAGGAGAGGGGTTAGGATATGACGGAGACCTGCTCCGCTGATTCCACCCCCTCCTGGGCCTGATCTGCCCCCAGTTCTGCCCTTCCCCGCTTTGAAACACCCTCTTCCAAGCCACCCTCCTGCTACCTCTCTGTTGCCCAGCACAACCTTACCTGTGCTGGCCTCTCCACTAGCACTGCTTACTCTCCCAGTGTCACAATGCGCCTTAAGGCACGTTTGTGGCATCCTCCGCTGGCACAGAGATTGTTGCGCCAGCAGATCTTCAATTTAGGATTGGGTTCACAGTCTATTTTTGCATATACCTCTGTCTTCCAGAAGTTTATCATCACATGTTTGAGACACTTATCCATAACAGTGTTTGTGCGATCTTTGCAAAATAGATTCAGATCACAGTTTGCACAATCATGGGTCCACAACTTTCATAGGCTTAATTGTGCATCAGGTTCCCATTCAAAACACAGCAGTATAACACAGCAGTATAATATGGATCCTTGCTGCACAACTGATTGTATGGTAAAGCCCCCCCTTTTATGGACCCAATGAAAATGTTTTGAACCTGTTACCTGCTCAAGGCACTTGCATACAACAGTGAATATGAGGTTTTCATTTCAATAGCAGAGGATCAGAAATAGCTGCTGCATCCCAACATAAGAAAATGTCTAGTGTTCCTTTTTTTGTTGTTCTTCCTTCATATGCTATCAGTGTGGCACCCAGACTGTGCTGCAATGCTGGTTGAAATTTCGACAACAAAACAAGGGGCTTGTTTGGGACAGACCGCCAGCAGGTGTTAGCTGTGCAGAATGGGAGGAAAATCCTATTGTAAATGAATGGATCCGCATTCATACCAGCGCATACCCCCTAAGGAGGGAGCATTGAGTTTAATTGGTTTTGCTGGAATCTCTACCTCAACCGTGTAGCTGTTGCCAAATTTCAGTGCCAAAGATGTGACTGGCAGCCGAGTGGGAAGATGAAAGCAGTAGCTATACAAACAAATCTGAGCAAAACCAGATATGGACGTGTTGAGTCGCTTTCTAACAGTGGAATATTATGAGCATCAGCAAATCTTGGAGGGCTGGGGGTTTCCACCAATAAAAGCTTATGGGTGATGGTAGCAGCATAGCCTATCCCAACTGTTCAAGCATTGCTTGTTAGCTCTCCCGCTTCTTCAAGCATCATAATAGTGCCTAAATATTGATGCCATTTAAAAGAAACCAATGCTGATTTTTGCCTGGCACCATCACTTGTATTTTCAAACTGCTCCCCACAAATGTGACTTATTCTCCAGTCCTAACTACTTACCGCTGATGTGCCTGTGCTGTGGAAGTGTGTGCTGCATCCTGTGATGGGGGCAATCAGGAAGACTTCTTAAAGTAATATAGCTTTTGTTCTGTTACTCCAGGTAACCTCCTTGTTTTCCTATGGGATTACTCAGATCTACACCAGATTTTTGTGGGCACAAGCCTTGAGTGCACCCAAGGGGCATAGGATATTGGCAGCACCAAAAACGGTCCCCTGTCTTCCCCTGTCTTCCCCACATGCCTCCTGGTGGCCTCTATCCCTGCCCAGTCTTCACCTTCTCTGCCTATCTGCCTACCACCTATCCACCATACCACCTTGCTAGGAGAGCCAGATGACTTGCTGCCACATGGCTGATTGCTATCTGCTGCAAGGGCACAGTGGCCTGTGATGGCACACTGCATTCTGCTACACTACATTGCCCAAACATTGAGTTATAGCAGCACAGATGGGGGATGATTGAATCTTGCATGTGTGTTCTACCACCTTAAAAGCAGCCATGTTTTACAGCAGACCAGACCTTTCTCTCCGTAATAGCTGAATGGCTGTGCCAGCCTCACATTCTTTTTTTTCTCTGGGGTGGTTTCATGATCGGTTTACGACCAGGTTTACACCATTCTCATCATGGTTATAAATCAAGCACCTGTGAAAAAGTCACTGTTGTGCAATGGCATTGCTAGGGCAGTGCAGGGGGTGCGGGCCACACCGGGAAATGAGCGTGAGGGGGTGACACCACTACTGGCCAAAATTTTTAAAATCTTGGTAGTTTTTAGTCCATGTTGGCATCCTTCAGTCTCAGAAGATTATGGTATCGCGCTCTCAATGGTGGCTCTGGAACAGAATGTCCTCTCCAGTGCGCGAAGCCTGGGTAAAGTAGATATGGAGGATAGACTGTTTCCCATGCAGCAAATCCCCCCTCTCCACGTCGCTGAAATGGTCCAATGGAAAGGCAGAGGCCAATACGGTTGGTTCCAGCAGCGTCGCAGGAGTTGCCAGAGTGTGACTGTGTTCAGCCACGAACTGCCTCAGGGGCTCCGGCTCCAGATGTTGACTCCTGAAGCCTTTTCCATATCTGGATATAGCCACAAGGCAGTGGAGGTTTGGGATCAGAGTTTTCCTTCTCTCAGATGAGCTGCCTTTCCAGGCTGACGAGTCCCATCTACCCGGTGGCTGTTCAGTCGCCTCTTACGACAAGTACAGCCAAACCGAGGATTATTAGTTTTTAGTAATACCGTCCTTTTATCATTTGATGTGTAATTTCAGGCAGAATGCAGTGAAACAAACCACATTGAAATATCTCTATTCTATCAAAAACTATAGCCAAAAAACCGGCAGGGGTGGAGTGATGTTGCATCACCATGTCCACTGCCCAGGGCTTTGCCTCACCTACTGCATGGGAAGAGGTTCATCATGGGGATAACACGCTGGCCTCCCACACCAGGTAATGCAAACCCTAGTTATGCCACTGCTGTTGAGTACCATCAGTGGTCACAAAGTTAGTAGTTTGTGAATGAGTTTCTGTGATCATTGGAGTCTCCTTCCCCTTGTTCCAGGGGTGCAGCTCAACCTCAAAGGGATTATGGTGGGACATGGCTCTGATTCCTAAAGGAGTAAGCAGAGTGGACTCGGGGGTGAAGTTTCAAAACTGCCTTTATTGACAAGCAAATTAAGCAAACAGTGGGGCTACATCTCACCCAACAGAAAACATGCTAGTCCCCTGACCTGATGGGTTTTCTTTACACATGGTTGGCTAACTCTGGACTCTGCAAGACTCTTACTGTGGCTGCCTATGTGGACATTGCCACCTCCCCTGGAGGAAGGGATGGTGTGGATTCCACAGGGCCTAACAAAGCTCCAACTGCCCAAATAGGGTTGCTCAAAGTAGGAGACCTCCCAATTAGTGGGCAGGGAAACTTTGGGGCTTGGTGGTGGGTAGGGGAGCGTGGCCCTGATATGGCTGGTAGCATCCTGCCTTGACCCTTCTGGGGAGCTGTCACTGGAGGAAAGGTCTCTAATGAGCGCCTATCCTCCTGTTGGCCACATGAGGGCTGTGTTTGCTCCCACCTGTCAAGGGGGCTCCACAGTTTTCCTCTCACCCTTCCTTTCCTTCTGCAGATGTTGCCCACCCCTCTTATCCTGTTCCCCATCCTCCATCCCTGACACCACCTTCGCCTCCTCCTGGAGCTTGTTTACCCTCTCCTTGCATTCTGTTCATCCTGCACCCCTGATCTCTTTGCTTCTTCTCCCTGCACCTTCTTCCACCCCTTCCCTTCTCCCCTGTGTCCTACGTATGGATACATACCAACTGCCTAGCCCCTTGTTAGCAAGAAGGCCAACAGTTCTGGTGCTGGGTGCTTCACTTGGGTGCTCTTCCCACAGCAGGTTGGCACTTTCTGGTCACAGCTTGGTACTGTGTTGAGCAGCTCCTGTGTGAAACAGGAACCATAGTGCACAGATGCCCATCTCAGTACTGTGTGCCAAGGTAGATCATTTGGTACTGTGAGTTTTTTTTTGTATCTAACTGCTACAAAACAAGAGACACCAAGCACAACACCCAGCTGACTCAGTTCATCCTGTAGTCCCTGGCAAAAGGTAACTTGCTAACTGCCACGGTCATGTGGACTATAATATTTGCCAATACACACTTTGTAAAATAATGCCTTGGAACCTGAAGTGTAGAACAAACATCAAACAACTCTTTATAACACCTGCCCCCAAAAGTGCTGCCTCACACCTAAGGCTCTGTCTGTGTTTCCCAGAACTGCTTCCTTGTATGTCGAGTTGATCTATGGCATAGTTGACCAGATTTTTGCCCAATTATAGCCATGCCACCTAGTGTCCATTTGTACCATTAATTGACCCAGAATTCCAGCTTTAATTCTAAACCACAAGTCTTTAGTTTTTATAGATGCAGAGATGCAAGGCAAAAATGGTTGGCAACCTTCAGTCTCGAAAGACTATGGTACAAGCCTACAGCACTCGGTATTCCCAGACAGTCTCCCATCCAAGTACTAACCAGGCCTGACCCTGCTTAGCTTCCGAGATCAGACGAGATCGGTCTGCTCAATTGCATAGTAACACATTTTATTTAAGCTTTTTTTTAAAATCCCACCCTTCTCCTTTCCCACCTGTAAAGGGCACTCAAGGCATTCCATTGTAGTAAATCATAAGTAGAATTGATCAGTAAGCAGGGATAGGCTGTGACTTGGTTGACTCGGACTCAAGTCACGCATTTTTCACAATTTACTTGAACTCAAGTATTGTGTCAAAAACTTGGGTACTGAATCAGAACTTGGGTGTTTTACCCTAAAAATGAAAAGACTTGAGACAAGCCTTGTTTTTGTGTGTACTTGTGACTCTGTTTTGTGTGTGTGCTTGCCTTTTTTTTTTTTTTTTTGCTGCTTCCACAACTCAACTCAGATTTTGATAAGATTTGGACTTGAGTCAAAATGATTAAAAATGACTCTGAATTAGTTGCAATGGCCACTGTTATGACTCATGGGTGACTCGCATCAAGGGGGTAGAGACTCAGGATTTGACTCAAGACTCTGCTGTGGCTCTGGCATATCCATGTCAGTAAGTGAAGCAGCGATATCTGTAGATATATGAAAAGTATAGAATCGCAGTCTAGTGTCTGGAAACAAAATTGGCATTCTAGTTCCTTTGAATATTTGTATTTTCCTTTTCAAAGTTCCATTGTAGCTCTGGCTGGCTTTCCTCCAGTCTTAACAGACTACATTTGGCCACTGGTAAAATATGTTTTCAACACTGAAGTCTTGGGGAGAAATGTTTAGAGGGAAACATAGTGAGCACTCTTTAAAAAATGCAATAATCGTAGTTACTTTGCTTGCCTCAGTGAAAAAAGAAAAGTTGTATGTATTACAATTTGTGATCTCACCATATTACAAAGATGCAGAATAATTTGTATCATTTGGGTAGGCTGTTTCTTTGTGGTTTCTGCTCTGGCTCTCACTTTTGTCCACCAGAGCCACGCAGAGGAACAGAGCTGTTGGTTATTTCTGTTAAAAATCATATATTCTACCCTTCTCTATAGGATTTGAAAATCAAGAAGGAGGGTGGGGTTTTCTCTGGCAGAGGTCTCTGAAAATGTGACTATCCTAAATGAATTGGGATAGTTGGAGGGAATAGTTGGGATAGTTGGAGCCCCTGCCCCTTAATAGGCCAAAGTAGAGTGCTTCCCTAGCTGGTTGGTCTTGACCCACCAGTTTGGGAACCACTGACCTAAAGTAATTGGATTCTGCTGGAGTGGAGAGAATTCTGAGAGAAGAAATATGAATCCTCCTCAAAAATGGCAGAAGGCGATGATTGATTATGTACAGACTACAACTGAAAAGGGTTAAAATTTCATTGACAGAGAATCTGTCCCTTCCACTCACTCTTTAGTACCACTTTGAATCTACTGCAGCATTAATGATGATATTTTGTTTTATTAGGGTGTAGCTGATTCTATCCGAGTTTGCCCTAAGTATTTCTGCCTGGCTTGAAACCCTTTCTATAATAACAGCATAATTGAAGAACCTGGCACTCCATCATTTCTTCTTCTTTAACATGGATTTATTTTACGCCTGCCATATTCACCCTTATTGTCTTGTCCAAAGCCATTACAACCCATGCATCAATAACCTGCAAATTAGAAATGCAGTCAGCAGTTGCATTAACAAAACAAACAAAAGCAAAACAAGCAAAAGAAATCCAGTGTTTCCAAGTTGTTCGCTTCCAGCTCCAGTTGAGGTCCCTGCTCCCAGTACCTACTGCTTTGTGCTGGGAAAGAAGTATATTTTTGAGAGACTGTGGTTTTCCCTAGGGGAACGTGTCACATTTTTATATGCCTGAAACCATTCTCAGAGCTTGCCTAGTCAGATTATATTTGCAGGACTAGATCTTGTAGGCAGCCCAGATTTAAAATCGAGAAGTGAAAAAGTAAATACTGTGGAGGATTGAAAACTTCTAAAACACAGCAGCCACAGTTCAGTTCAACAACATTCTGCCTGTCACTCCCCTCCGTTCCAACTCCACCCCAATAAGAACATAAGAACAGCCCCACTGGATCAGGCCATAGGCCCATCTAGTCCAGCTTCCTGTATCTCACAGCGGCCCACCAAATGCCCCAGGGAGCACACCAGATAACAAGAGACCTCATCCTGGTGCCCTCCCTTGCATTGGCATTCTGTCATAGCCCATTTTTAAAATCAGGAGGTTGCACATACACATCATGGCTTGTAACCCGTAATGGATTTTTCCTCCAGAAACTTGTCCAATCCCCTTTTAAAGGCATCCAGGCCAGATGCTGCCACCACATCCTGTGGCAAGGAGTTCCACAGACCAACCACATGCTGAGTAAAGAATTATTTTCTTTTGTCTGTCCTAACCCTCAACACTCAATTTTAGTGAATGTTCCCTGGTTCTGGAATTATGTGAGAGTGTAAAGAGCATCTCTCTATCCACTTTATGCTTCCCATGCATAATTTTGTATATCTCAATCATGTCCCCCCTCAGGCGTCTCTTTTCTAGGCTGAAGAGGCCCAAATGCCGTAGCCTTTCCTCATAAGGAAGGTGCCCCAGCCCAGTAATCATCTTAGTCGCTCTCTTTTGCACCTTTTCCATTTCCACTATGTCCTTTTTGAGATATGGCAACCAGAATTGGACACAATACTGCAGGTGTGGCCTTACCATCGATTTGTACAATGGCATTATAATATTAGCCATTTTGTTCTCAATAACTTTTCTAATGATCCCAAGCATAGAATTGGCCTTCTTTACTGCCGCTGCACATTGGGTCAACACTTTCAACGACCTGTCCACCCCCCCCCCCAAGATCTCTCTCCTGATCTGTCACAGACGGCTCAGAACCCATCAGCCTATATCTAAAGTTTTGATTTTTTGCCCCAATGTGCATGACCTTACACTTACTGACATTGAAGCGCATCTGCCATTTTGCTGCCCATTCTGCCAGTTTGGACAGATCCTTCTGGAGCGCCTCACAATCACACCTGGTCTTCACCACTCGGAAAAGTTTGGTGTCATCTGCAAACTTTGCCACCTCACTGCTCACCCCTGTCTCCAGGTCATTTATGAAGAGGTTGAAAAGCACCGGTCCCAGGACAGATCCTTGGGGCACACCGCTTTTCAGCTCCCTCCATTGTGAAAATTGTCCATTGACACCCACTCTCTGTTTCCTGGTCTTCAACCAGGTCTTAATCCATGAGAGGACTTGCCCTCTAATTCCCTGACTGTGGAGTTTTTTCAGTAGCCTTTGGTGAGGGACCTTGTCGAATGCCTTATGAAAGTCCAGATATATAATGTCCACGGGTTCTCCCGCATCCACATGCCTGTTGACTTTTTCAAAGAATTCTAAAAGGTTTGTGAGGCAAGACTTACCCTTACAGAAGCCATGCTGATTCTCCCTCAGCAAGGCCTGTTCATCTATGTGTTTTGAGATTCTATCTTTGATGAGGCATTCCACCATCTTACCCGGTATAGATGTTAGGCTGATGGGCCTATAGTTTCCCGGGTCCCCCCTCTTTCCCTTTTTAAAGATCGGTATGACATTTGCTATCCTCCAATCCTCTGGCACCGTGGCCGTTTTGAGGGACAAGTTGCATATTTTAGTCAAGAGATCAGCAACTTCATTCTTTAATTCCTTAATAACTCTTGGGTGGTGCCATCCGGGCCCGGTAACTTATTGATCTTTAGTTTATCAATGATGTCTGTAACATCTTCTCTTTCAACCTCTATCTGACTTAATTTCTCAGTCAGGAGGGGCTGTTCGGGCAGCGGTATTTGCTCAAGGTCTTCTGCCGTGAAGACAGATGCAAAGAACTCATTTAATTTCTCTGCCATCTCTAAGTTTCCTTTTATCTCCCCTTTCCCTCCCTGACCATCCAGAGGGCCAACCGCTTTTCTGGCGGGTTTCCTGCTTCTAACATATTTGAAGAAGCTTTTATTATTCCCCTTAACGCAGCTGGCCATGTGTTCCTCATAGTCTCTCTTGGCCTCCCGTATCACCTTCTTACATTTCTTTTGCCACAGTTTATGTTCCTTTTTATTCTCCTCATTAGGGCAAGACTTCCATTTACGGAAGGAAGCTTCCTTGCCCTTTACGGCCTCTCTAACTTGGCTTGTTAGCCATGCGGGCACTCTTCTGGACTTAGTGGAGCCCTTCTTCCTTTGTGGTATGCACTTCCGC
The DNA here is from genome assembly GCF_035046505.1 of Tiliqua scincoides. Classification (NCBI taxonomy): domain Eukaryota; kingdom Metazoa; phylum Chordata; class Lepidosauria; order Squamata; family Scincidae; genus Tiliqua; species Tiliqua scincoides. Next base: position 77,922,766 of record NC_089826.1, read on the forward strand.
TGGGCCTCTGTTACTGTTGTTTTAAGCAGCCTCCATGCACTCTCTAGAGACTGGACTCTTTTTACCTTCCCTTTCAACCTCCTTGTAACCAGCCTCCTCATTTGAGGGAAGTCCACTTGTCGGAAGTCAAGGGTTTTTGTGAAAGATTTGCCTGGTATTCTTCCGCCGATGTGCATGTCGATACGGATCACAGCATGATCGCTGTTTCCCAACGGCTCCGTAACATTGACATCTCTAACCATCTCTAACAAATGCACTGAGACTGTACACATACCTGTAAAAGAGAGTGGTTGGTTTTTCTCTCTCCCAATGAAACTTCTGCATCACTGTGGCCCAGTTTATGATTCAGTAGTGGGGAGGCCAGATTTTCATCCAGGTTTATAGAGTTGTTTTTTAATATCTTCAAAATTAAACTGTTTTCAGATAATAATGCAATGAAATTGTTCCTTCTTCTAAAATGAAATATCCCTTTTCTTTTAAAAAATGTTCACTAGGTACTGTAGCCAGTTTAGACAGAAGCTTAACTAATGTCAATATTTGCCATTTACTGTACTTTCCGACTCATGAAATGTGTCTGAGACCATTCTGTGGCAATGATACATCACTGGTAAAACTGTGAGCAGAAGTTTAGAACAGTGAATCTGTTCTTGAATGGTTATAAACAAAGAAGTCCTCACAGTTGCAAAGAGATGTGGACAATTGGCACTGGCATTATATTAAATCGCGGCACAAACCTAACATATGACGAGTATGAGGAAATTGCAGTGGTTCTGTGGTTGTCATTATGTCTTCTAAGCAATCCAAGCCATCAGCAGTCTGAGAGAGGTTTAAAAAAAAAAAAAAGCCTTGAAGAAACTCAGACATTTGGATAAGCAGGAATTTGGGGGATTACACAACTAGACTGCATTACTACCAGGTGTGATGATGGCCTGCAATATAGGCAGCCAAAACAAATTGGACCAGTATTTGTTTTCTAGCAGCAACATGCAAGCTGCTTTTCCTGACAGTTTCTCAAGCTGCTCCAGTGTTGTTGAGTACATGCAGAAGCAAGATGAACAGGGCCGATAATGTGGCTTCTTGTAGGGCTGAACCCCAAAGGAGAATGCTCCTCGGGAACTCTTTTTGGCAGTGTTGAAAAGTGCCACCCTTTAGGCAGTTTGGGGAAGTTTGCATTGGGAAAAAAAACACAGAAATAGTCCCCTCCCATGCCAGAATTGGGACAATGAATCACCTGATTGACTGGGATCACTCATAGGATTTATGCAAGAAGTCTTTGCTGTCATGACCAAACCTCATGTGCCTGGGAACAAGTAATTTGGCCCAGAGCATTCTCTTTTTATTGTTAAATAACGTGTGCAGGGGCATGTAAAACATGGGAAAATGTGACTAGGGGAAGGAGGGCATTAGAAGTTTCCTCTGCTGCATTTATGCACCTAATCATTTATCTTCCCAACAAGATATTATAAGAGGGTATAAAAGCTTCCTTGATAGGGGCAAAGCTCTAAATCCCCTCAACTCCCAAAATGCTTTTCCCCCTGTCGTGCCTTCTGCAGCATTTACCAGATAACAGGTAAACGTTCCAGGCTGAATTCTATATTCTATATGTAGTTTGGCCCTAAATTAGATTTGTTTGCCTTCACTGATGTTGTCATCCAAATCTGATTGGTTATGTCATGCCATGCCAGGGAGACCCAGAGGAACCACTTCCTGTTCACTTTACTGGGTCAGCAGCTGAAAAGATCTGCAAAGCAGCTGATAGATTTATTTCCTGCCACCATCCCAAACTATTTACACCAGGCAGAAGGGACTGGCCTGGGAAAAACCAGTCCTACCAAAAAATACCAGAAAAACTGTGGATTTTGTTAAAAATTAAATCACTGTAGCACCCACAACTAGTCAGCCCATAGTCAATGCAGTCCTAGTTTCTTTTCACATGCATGCCAACATAGCGGAGGATAGAATTGGGTAGCAAGAGATTTATCCTCAGTGAGTTTTTAGGCTGGTGACTTTTAGGGCAGGTTCACACATTCATGAACATTTTACATGATGACTGCCAAATAAATGAACCAAATAGCTCCAATTTAAAGAGAGCAATATGAAAGATCCATCTAGATGGATCATCTAGATGGTGGCCGTTCACATGCATGTGGCCTTATCTCTTGTTGCTGAGTCAGTGTTGCTTGATCACTATGAGTGCCACCCCTTCCTGAAAAGACAGGTTGTTGGGATTGAGGGGTAGGGTCTTTTATGTATTGCTGCCAATATTATGCAACTCCTTCCCAGGCGAACGAAAGAACTGTGCCTCCCTGGAGCCCTTCCAGCAGGGGCTAAAGACTTCTCCATTTCAGTTAGCCTTCCTATCTTACCTTTTTATATACTGCTGCCTTTGCTATTTTTAAATGTTGCATTTTTAAGTAAACACTGTAAACCACCCTGAGCATCCCATTATTGGGGGTGGGTGAGTGGGATATAATTTTTAAATACATAAATTAAACCATAGTCTAGTTGGAGGCAAAGGTGATTCTGACATTCTGACCGCAAGCTGAGATTTAGCTGCTGCTGCTGCTGCTTCCTCTCTCTCTCTCTCTCTCTCTCTCTCTCTCTCTCTGATTTATATAAAATACTTAGGGCACAATCCTAACCCCTTATGTCAGCACTTTCCAGCACTGGCATTGCGGTGCCAATGGGACATGTGCTGCATCCTGCAGCTGGGTGTCACTCACAGAGGCCTCCTCAAAGGAAGGGAATGTTTGTTCCCTTGCCTCAGAGCTGCATTGCCCTTATGTCAGTGCTGGAAAACACTGACATAAGGGGTTAGGATTGCACTCATAATGTGATAGACCCTTTATGTGAATAGAAATGGTTCAAGACTATGTCTTTCTATGTATAGAAATTTGTATTTTTCCCCCTTTCTTTTCCATGCTTGGTCAACCACAACAGCTGAAACATACAACTGAAAATGCATTTTATGTAGTGTATTTTTTTTGTTTGTTTTTAACTAAGATACCCTTAGCAATTTGGCCTTTGGACGTCCCATTCAGATTCTAATGCATTTTATTTGACCAGGTGTTCTCTTACTTGCTCTCCTTGTTGTCTGTTTAAAAGAAAACTCCTCAATAAAATCACAGATCATTCAGAATGGGCCATATGGTGTCCAATATCTCCCCACCAATCAGGCACAATACCAGTGGCATTTATTCTCTGATCAGGCACTGAAGAAAGAATTATTCATATGTAAAGAATCTTATTTTCTCTCCCATAATTCTGTGAACAGACACTCACAACACTAGAGCCATGTGGCAATTTTGTGCACTGGAGAAAATTGCATCTCTCCACTACAGATCTGCTTAAGTATAATTTTATCTCAGTTTGCTTGTAACTTTTTGAGCAACATGATAAGACTTAGCACCAGGTTTGTCCATTGTAAGTAAAATTGGCTGTCTCCTAAAGCATATTTGAAGTATTCCAATGTGATTTAATATTTTGCACGTAAGTACCTCTATATCAAAATGGAGAAATGTAAATATTTCATTCTTTTTTTCTTAAAGCAAGAGTAAATGTACTGCTTCAGCTTCAAAGGGGAAAACCCAGCATGATGGACTACCTATTAATTATGGGGATTATGTTTAGAGTGCAGCTTTTGGGATTTAACTTTGAACTGGAAATATATGTCTATTTTCTCTGATTTTATAAAAATGAACTACTAATCTTAAAAAAAAATGATAGACTTCATCCATAATCACCTTGATTGTATTATTTAAAAAAAAATAGTTCTACTGATATGTTTTAAAAATAGTGTGACTGCAATGGCTGTGAATGGCACCCACTGTGTAAAGGCCAGGTAAAGCCAAAAAACCTATTTAAATTAATAGAACGGCTCCCACCAAGTTCCAAGTGCTCTTGAGCGCAAGCCTAATGAATGAAAACGTGAGCAGTTTTTTATTTTTACCTTACAGCACTACTATTTATGTAGTAATAATAATGACTATTAACCAACATTATTTTTTGATAGATCCGTGAGCTTTAATAAAATACTGGGTGTAATTTGGTGTGATATTTTTATGCCACCATAATGAATTTGTTATTCATTGTAGCTTCACACTTTGTGCATAAATCAGTTTTGCTTAGTATTCAGCTCAGATAACAGAAATGTATTTCTAGAGGTTTTCTGGTGGGGTTGGGGGGGAGAAGAACAGCATATTTTAATAGGACATAAATATAATCTAGTGTGTTTAGATGCAGTTAGAAAGTACCGGAAAATCTTTGTCTTGAATTTGTTTCTCATTTTGGGTGGCTTACGATGAAAATAAACACTGCTATACTGAATAGCACCGGGTAGATGGAACCCGTTAGCCTGGGAAGGCTTGATAAGGCAGCTTACCTGAGAGAAGGAAGACTCTGATCCCAAACCTCCACTGCCTTGTGGCTACATCCAGTTATGGAAAAGGCTTCAGGAGTCAACCTTGAGGCAAAATCCGGAGCCGGAGTCCCTGAGGCAGTTCATGGCTGAACACAGTCACGTTCTGGCAACTCCTGTGATGCCGCTGCAACCAACCATATTGGCTTCTGCCTTTCCATTGGACCATTTCAGTGATGTGGAGAGGGGGGATTTGCTGCATGGGTAACAGTCTATCCTCCATATCTACTTTACCCAGGCTTCGCGCACTGGAGAGGACACTCTGTTCCAGAACACTATTCAGAGTGCGATACCATAGTCTTCCAAGACTGAAGGATGCCAGCAATACTGAATACATTGAGTCCTACTTCTACTGTGTCTTCCTGATAGGAAAATGGCGGTAATTATGACAGAGTGAATTGTGTGCAGAGGTAGAACCTGCTCTCTGCACACAGGGGCACATTACACACCCTTCTGAGTCTGCCACTAGAGGTCATGCTCTTGTCAAGGACAGCAGGCAGGTACTGTCTACATGGCAGATGTAATTTGCAAGCCCAAGGCTTAATTTTTCTCCTCTGAAGAAACTGAAGCTAGTTCTATGGTTGAAGCTTAAATGAGCACATTAGGAACACTATTGGGCTGAAGGCCAAATGTGTCCTGACCCTTGGTGAGCTGAACACCTTGAGAGAGGAGTGAGTTTTTCCCCCTCTCAACTTTGACCCAAGTTGCTGCTTGTTTGCACTGTCTCATGAAATCCAGTGAGAGTCTCATCACCTGCATATTCCTTCAAGTGCAACCTCTGTCCCAAGTCAGAGGGATGGCCTTACAGTGGTAAGCTTCCTCTGTAGTGGCACCTCAACTATGGAATTTCTTTCAAGAGGAATTGAGAACTATCCCCCTCCCTCATGGCTTTTCGGCAAGGACTCTAAACATTTCTGTTTTGTCTGACATTTGTGTAATGGGTTGATGTCTGCCCTCTGTACCTTTGTAATAGTGCTGTGGTGTGTTTGCTTCTTGCTAGACCAGGTACCACCAGTGGTACTTGAGGTGGTGTCTGGTAGTACTCGCTGGACCCCTGGACCCCAGCCCCCACAGCGAGACCGAGAATACAATACAAGAAACAATAGGCTTAGTTTGGTGGGCAGAGCTCCAAAGCATACTTTTCCATGCTCATGGGAAAGAAGCCTTCCCATTCACCTTGAGCTTCTTACTGGTGCTTGTTGCATCACCTCTGGCCTCCCAATCTGGAAGTTACTGGTAACGATGTCCTTGGCAGTTTCTTCCAGTGATATTTCAAATAGGTGGACCATGTGATGTGGTACGGTAGGGAACACACCTTGAGAAACACTGTCCTAGACCAAATAGTTCCCCCCATGGCTCTACTGTGTGTGCCTGTGTTTAATGATTTTAACATTGAATGTTATACATTGTATGCAGCAACTGTTACCCTGCACATGCCCAATCTCGTCTGATCTCGGAAGCTAAGCAGGGTCAGGCCTGGTTAGTACTTGGATGGGAGACCGTCTGGGAATACTGGGTGCTGTAGGCTTATACCATAGTCTTTTGAGACTGAAGGTTGCCAACCATGTTATACATTGTAAATTAATTGTGGAGCTTTGTAAGCCACCTTGGGCCTACTTGCTTCAGCATGCAAAAGGTGGGATATAAATTTTAGCAACAACAACAGTCCTGCTTTTGGTTCACTGCCTTTGCATGATGCTAGCACAGGATGGAACTTTGCCACGTGGATTGAAACATTTGCTTTGCAGTTGCAAGTAGTAATGAGTTAACCTTTTCTCAGAATGTGGGAAGATGAGATCTGATGTATTCCAGAGCATATGCCACCATTTCCCCCTTGTTAGCAGTGTTCTTATTCCTGCATGTAGCTAACGCTGATCTACAGTGACACTTAGTGAAAGCAGCAAGACTGCATCACAACGGTAATCTTCTCCGACGCTGATGCTCTTTGCTGGGAATACAACTCATGGCCTTCTTGGCACGTTAACCTAAATATTGAAGTGATTTTAAAAATCACATAGACTGCTGGGATCTTTTTTTTAATTATTATGATAAGAAGTCTGTGACTAACTCAACATGCAGCACAATCCTAACCTGCCCTGGAGCAGACAGGCCGGCAAGCCTGCACTGCATCCAAGGCGGGATTGGGGCTGAAAGTGGCTCAGCCCCGGAAAGCCACAACAGCCCCACTTTGGCTACTTGGATCTGTGCCATCTCAAGAGCCCAGGACTGCCCCAGGCTGCCTGGGAACGGGGTTACCTGCAGGATCCTGGCCTCATCCAGGACCCATAACTGCAGGATCCTGGCCCCGCCTCCCGCTCCCCGGAATGCCTGCCGCCCATCCTCACCCGCCCCAAAACCCACCCCATCCTCACCCGCCCCAAAACCCACCCCATCCTCACCCACCCCACCCGTCCCTCCCACCTCCTCCCCGCCCCCAAACCTCTGCGTCTTGGCTGAGGTAACTCACCCTTTCCCTGGGGCCCATGTTGGTGCAGGGAGGCTGGTGCAAGTCCATGCGCTGACCGAACCCCACTCATGTAGGCTCAAAAGTGCTTTACGCCATTTTCCTGACAACGATGGACTGGTACAAGGGACTTGCGCTGACCTATCTGAAGCTCTGGATCGTGTTCTTAAAAACATTAGCATTGACAAAGTACAACCTGATCTTGAAATCCTGTTACATGTGTGAATAATCCCATAGGCCTCTACCATCTTCATGAGAAGATGCCTCATCTTCACAATGAAAGTATAGCAAAACTTTGTTGGAAAACTTGACTAATTAAATACAATATTGTGTTGAGTTGCAGTATAATTCTCCCACTTCATAAGCATGGAATCTCAGGAGATTTTGTGTGTTGTAGTCCCCCTCTGGAATTTCTATAGGTTTTCTGCCTAAGTAGTTCTATGTGATATCACATACCCAATAGAAGTTGATGTCTATTTCAGATGCATTTAAAGTTGATGCATTTAAAGCAAATGGATTGATAGCATTGAGAACAAGTCCATCCAAATTCTACAACAAGAACTGCAGAGTTCTGCAGTTACATGTATAATATAACTGTATAATGTATGTAAATTTAAATTTATGTAAATTTATGTAAATTTATTTATTCTGTATAATTTGTGCAAATTAAATTGTTTTTTTTTAATTATTTCTTTTTGCAAATTGTATCATTAGAGTGAATTATTTTGGTTCTGCCAGCTATGGGGAGAGGGGTGTTATTAAGAAGGGCTTGCCTGTGGCAGTGATTGAAAATATGGTTCAGTTACCTGTCAGGCTGCTGTGATTTTAGTAGGCATTGCCCACATGCCTTCAGCCCATTTCTGCCCAGCTCACAGGTGTACACATTTGATCCCTGTTGCATATATGCAACATTGGGCAGAAATGGCTTAAGCATAGTTTAGCAACTGTAAAGTCTAGAAGCCTTCTTGTTTACAAAATAAAGTCCACCGCACAAAGACTTAACAACATTGAAATAAATAAATGAGCTGTGATGGATTGTGCAGCAGGTGTGATCTGATGGTGAGCTGTTGCCTGAAACAGCGAAGCAGGATCAGATGCCTTGGATAGGAGACACAGGCGGCTGGCACAACTCGGCTGGCAAAAAAGAGCTAGTGAAACGGTCTGTAGCTTGGATTGCAGCTACCTGCGAAAGCTTGGAGGGTGCAGGAGTCGTCAGATGCAAGATGACTGCATCTTGCAAGGTGCAAGATCACTGTGCCATGAAGGGAAACATCTGGAGAAACGGAGGGTTCTATGAGATTTTCTCATGGAACCATCCTTGTAAGTACTTTGTTGAAAAACAGGGTTCACGTTCAGCCTGCCTATGTAAACCAACCTGAGTTTATGAGAAAAGTGGTATATAAATAATAAAATAAACTCTCATGATGGGACTGCTAGTACTGTAAAGATAACACATGTTAAGAAGAGATTGCCAAGCTGGGTCTGGGATGTCCAGATGGCCGTAGTGCATCTGTGTGTCTCCCCTCTTTCCCTTTTGCAGGTATGTGGGCAATGCCTTCAGTAGAACTAGGCAGCAACTGTTACCCTGCACATGCCCGATCTCATATGATCTTGGAAGCTAAGCAGGGTCAGGCCTGGTTAGTACTTGGATGGGAGACTGCCTGGGAATACCTAGTGCTGTAGGCTTCTACCATAGTCTTTCGAGACTGAAGGTTGCCAACCATCTCCCTATACTGAACACTATCTCCCGATCTTGTCTGATCTTGGAAGCTAAGCAGGGTCAGGCCTGGTTAGTACTTGGATGGGAGACCGCGTGGGAATACCGGGTGCTGTAGGCTTATACCATAGTCTTTCGAGACTGAAGGTTGCCAGCCTTCAGTAGAACTGTACCAGTACTCTGGATACCCACCCCACAGATAGCTGTCTCAGACCCACATGCAGGCTAGACAAATAGACTTGTTTGCTCAGCGTAATTCTTCACTGTCGCCACTGGCATCTTTCCCTGCTACAATAAATGCTGTAAATAGTGCACCAGCACAGAAAATGAAATCCTCGGGAGTTTTAAAACTGTAAAATATGGGAGATCTATTAAGTGAAAATTGCAAATGTGACACAATTGCTAAAAAAAAAAGTCATTAAAGAAATTACTAATGCTAAAAACAAATATGCATTGTATTATACTAGCATATGCCTGGGACCAGCCTGTTAACAGAAGTGCAATACATGAAAATTGTAAAAAAAAATCCCTATACATTACTAAACTGCTAGAGTGGAAAAATGAAACCTTCTTTCCCCAGCCATAAGCAATCAGTTGGCTTTCTTTCTTTGCTCCCTTTCCTTTGTATAATAGCAGTGGCTTGCAGGGTACATGTTAAGAAAGCAATCCGTCTGAAACTTTCAGAAGGGAGAATGATACTGCTGATTGTGGGAACCATAAGATGCCATTGCATTCAGTTATGAGGTGTTTATTTGTGTCACTGTTGCCCTGATACTTTGAGGAACAGAAGAAGGAAATTGCCATTGTTTTTAAATTTTCTAGCAATGAATTTAGAACTTGGGTGCTGAAGCGGAACTGGAGATCTGTAAGGTCTGGAGCCATGAGCTAAAGTAGGAATTCCTGGAAAACTAGCCAGATGACTGAGGTTAGCTTTCAGCAAGAACATGTGGTATCCTCTGATCCCTATCAAATCTTCTAGGTCACCCTTGATCATTTATCTAAGCAGGACTAAGGAGTGAAGGATTCTCCTGCTGTCTTCTCGGTGGTACACTGTGTCCCCTTCCCTTGGAAGAAGCTGGGCTGGCAACTATAAACATAAAAATATAACTCTAAATGACTTTGCAGCTGTGATACTTAAGTCTTACAGTGTACGTCTACTACATGTAAGATCTATCAGAGAAAATGAATATTCTTTACTGTAGTATAGAGTGTGTTTGTATCAGGGGATGTAGGCTATACATTATGATTTTTTCTCTCTCTAAGTCAAATGCTGCTGTGGTCTGATGAAGTCAGTCGTCAACTTCTTCTTTGGTTATAGTTTGTAGCAATGTCCTGAAAGTCCCACTATTGGGTTTCTCCGTTGGATGGGCATTGTGGTCTTCATGGATGGTATATTTATGGTTTGGAGAGTGCTGGTTCAGCAAACCTGCTGCATAATGATACTCATTTCATTGTTATACTGTAAGTGGTTAAAGCCAAGTATACATGAATACGTAATGTGCTCTTCCAGTTTCATAGCCCTAGTGATACATTATAGTGGTGAGCGACGGAGACATTTATTCCAAAGCAAATGCAGGGAGTGATTTAGAAATGCCAATAACAATAATGCAATTAGAGTTGCAAAAACATCTCAGTTGACCAAACAAATCTTTTCTAAAATGCACCTGCAATATTTCTTTAGCACATTTTAATTAAGTATATATTCAGCATATTTAGTCGGAGACTCAATTACGCACTGGGAGCATCAAGGAATGAAATACTACAATTGCCTGCTTGGTGCTCTTGTTTAAATTCAGCAGTGATTTTCTATGAAGCTGCTACAGAGGTGTGCAGAAATCTGGGACCATATTGGTAAATGCCATTGTTAGCTTCAATAACAATTACAATCATTCAGGCTGCAGTTACTAGAGAATGGATTTTAATAAGCACTAGATGTGCCTAGCTTTTCAAGCACACTCTTTTGCTATTTTTTATTTACTGATGTCTCTGTTTCCTCTGCCTCTCTTGTATACACATATACATGCGCTCTCTCTCTCTCTCTCTCTCTCTCTCTCTCTCTCACACACACACACACACACACACACACACAAATACACACATGCTCACTAATGACCATGTTAGATTCCTTTGATCTATGTGAAACAGATCCCTGTGCAGTATTTACAGCTCTGCTTTACTCTCTAGTTTATATATCAAGGTGTCACCGTATCTCCCAGCCAAGCAGCGGAACACATACAGTGAAAGTGACAGTGATGTGAGGTTACAGAGTCCCAACCAGTAAATCATGATGCTGCAGAGAAGCCATAAGACATTGACAATGAGGAACAGACAGAATACCATTTTAACCTGAAGCGTAACGCCAGATTAATGACGAGGATAATGGTTTTAGCTCTCAGTAGTTAAAAAGAACTCTCTAGTTGATAATTTTCAAAGTAGTTAAGAAGACAGAGGACTATATTCTGCCACAGGCATTCCAGAGGGGTAAAGTACTAGAAACAGGGGAAACAGGCTTAAGGTGCAGGGCATGAGCAAGGACTTGTGGAATGTAGGGCCACAGAGCCTCATTGAGTTGTGGTTAGCTACTTCCTTTGAATCTAGGGTACATCGGTTCAGATCCCATGTGTTGCTCAGGCTCACCTTGTGTCCTAAGACAATTTAGAATCCCTTGATCTCTTCTAGAAAGAGAGTTACAGTGTGCAGGATAAGAACATAAGAAGAGCCCCTCTGGATCAGGCCAAAGGCTCATCTAGTCCAGCTTCCTGTATCTCACAGTGGCCCAACAGATGCTTCAGGGAGCACACAAGACAACAAGATACCTGCATTCTGTTTGCTACTGGCATTCTGAGGTAGCCTAATTGTTTGTCCTCACTATCAGCTGATTAGAGGCACATCTTTTCAGAACCTGGAGGTTCTACTTAGCTATCATGTTTAATTGTCCCTGCTAGACCTACAGCCCAATCCGATGGTGGATTGGGCTGCTGTGCAGAGGCCATTATGACAGCAGAAGTGACTTCTGCTGTTATAAAATGGCTGCCGATATAGATACCCAGCACTCCATACCGTTCCCATTCTGCAAGCATTGCCAGAGGAGGTGTTAGTGCCACAGCTGTACTGCCAGACTCTGCCTTGCCTACTGGGCTAGGTAAGGCAGTGGTGGGGGCAGAGAGGGGGCAGACCAGGGGTGAAAGTGGACAGGGAGGGAGGAGGAACAGATGGTGGGGAGGCAGTAGATCCGGTGGCAATGGCATGTGCTAGATCCTCTGCACGCCTTTTTGGTGCTGTCACCTCTGAACATTTATCAAAACAGCCTAATTTATGACACATATATATGGAACTTTAATTGACAATCAAGAAGGAAAACTAACATAGACTTGTGTGACAGATAGGATTAGTCACTTTTATGAACTTATTTGCAGTGGTTCTTTATGCTCTACTTACACTGTCCTTCTATGCCCACATACAGCTAACCTTTCAGGTCTCTCTGGACCTCGTCCTATTTGACACTGAGAGCTTTCATTTTCACTCATGCTCAATTTGTCCAGGAGTTTCATATCCATCTGAGATGGCCAATCAGGTCTCGGTTTTTGCCTGTGGCCTTTTTGGTACATTTACAACATCTGTGACAAAAGGGTGGCAGGCAAAAACATGACAATCCATTCCCAGATCTCGAATGCCAACATCTGGCAGCTTGTCATTAAGGTTTTTTGAGGGTATGTTTCGCCTCTCTCTGTTTTCAAATAATTCAACATCTTGATTTTTGTGCCACAGGGGAGAGTGCCTGTGGCTCAGGGATGCCCCCAAACGGATGTACTGAGTCTCATTGTGTAGAGAATCTCCCTGGGAAGAGTATGTCTTGAAGAAACATCATATGTACGTTATGATTGGAAATGGGGAGGTGAGGAGAACCATCCTTTTCTTCTGTGTCTTAAATAGAAGGCATATACAGTATATATATAGTGCAGGGCAGTGTATATATATATACACTGTACGTCTTGTCCTTGAAAAACTGCCAGGCTGTCACATATCATTTGTGGCAGCACCTCAGAATCACAGATGAACATTTGAGACACGCCAGCGATAAGATGGAGTTGCAAAGTGGGTATCTGCTTCTTTAACATGGTGGCTTGTAAATTTACTGGATTAACCTTGGAGTACCTTGATAACAGATGGAATAAAAGATCACATGGCACCATTTAAATAGTCAAAGCCTGACCCCAGTGTCCTGGTCAGTGTTCCTTCTCCTATTTAATGACATTACTAATTAATTGGCACAAGTGTTGTTAGCTAGCCTTATGTGGGATGCTGCTGAAAGCCTGCTGGGGACTGGCATTTAGATATGCTGCAGTCACTAGCTGGTCCGAATGCCATAGTTTGCTTTTATTTTTTTTAATTGTAAGAAAAAAGGATGGATGCAAATGCTTGCAAATTGTTAATGTTTCGTGTACATAAGTATGCATATAGTATTCAATTTCTCGTTCTAAATTAATAGATTAGATTGCCTCCCTAGGATGTTAGCAAACTTCTCTGCTATGGTTTGTCAGGGAAATCTACTTAAGAATCTATCTAAGGAATCTACCTTCACAGATAATGACAATGATCATGGTGACGTCTTTTCTTTTTTTTTTAAACCAAGCACACTGATAGTCTGCTTCAAATTTTGCCTCTTTCCCCCTATACAGTGGCCCTAGCAAGTTATTTAAAATTTCAAACTATTTCAAGGATTGCAATAAAATAACTTGCTACACTGATACATTTTCAGATGTTGCAGAAATTTGGGGGCTTAGCACAAAGTTCCCAGTGTCTCTCATGCAAACATTATTGAAGGCTGGAATTGTGCCTTATAGGAGGTGGAAGACTGTTGCCCAAAATAGCAGCCTCACATCTCCTCCTCCCCCCTCCCCCACAGTAATATCTAATAATATATGTCATATTACCATACTGTAATTTTCCTTACCCTAAAAAGAAAAGAAAAGAAAAAGAAAAACAGGCATGCAAAGGTGGAGAAAGTCAGAATATGGTGACATATCATATGCCTATTTTATTAGGCATTCCTAAGTGAGAAGATGTGGACCTCTTTTTGGACAACTATGTACTTCCCATATCATCTCATTTTGGCCTTAGATATTATTTATTTGTCTGTTACTGTATTTATATACCAGCTTTCTCATAGATTCAAGGCAGTTTACGTAGGTTTTTACACGGGCACACACTCACACTTCCAGTGGGGTTTTTTTTAATAAGTATTGTCCCATACAAGAGACTCATAGAATTCTCCATTTCTTCAGATGTTTCCCTTCATAGTGGCTTGCCATCATCCTGGCTTGCCAACCCTTTGTGCTCCCAAGCTTTCCCAGGCAGCTGCAAATCAAGCCTCAGGTGTTATCTTGCCAGCAGACACCTCTGCATTTTTCCACACTCCACCACAGAGATAGGTCAGCAGCCTCTCAGTCTATTGCAGTGATTTTCAACCTTTTTCATCTCACTGCACACTGACAAGGCACTAAAATTGTCAAGGCACACCACCAGGTTTTTGACAACTGACAAGGCACGCCACGCTGGCAGTGGGGGCTCACATCTCCCATTGGCCCTATTAATAAATGACCTTCCCCCAAATTCCTGTGGCACACCTGTGGACCACTCGCGGCACACCAGTGTGCCACAGCACAGTGGTTGAAAGTGGCTGGTTTTTTGGTTCCCATCCTAAGGCAAATAATCCAGCTTAGCTTCTTCAGGCAGGGTGGCAGCTCAACCTCCAGACCACCCCACTTGCCAAATATTAGTCCAATCAGAAGCTCTACATTGCATGGAAAGGCCCATGAGAATGGCTTGTAGAAAGAGCTGGTCCACACTGATGTGCTCTGAAACTCCCATCTCTCCTCCCCATTCACTGTACTGACAATTGCTGCCAGTGCTTTTCTATGTTCTGAGACTCTGATTTCCCAGCAGTTGTCCAGTGCACTCTTGTTCTCACTGTCTAATGAACTTTGCGCACCATATTGTCTGACTAGGGCTATCCTGTGGGAAAAAGGGAAACTGTTAAAGGCAACCTCCTGAGGTTTTCCAACCTCATTCTCTATAATACTTTGAAGAACAGAACCCTTGTTATGTAAGTCTTTTGTCTACTAGTCCTCCTTGGAGGATCCAGTTAGTTACTAGCAGCTTGTCTGTAGGTTTCAATGCTTCATTCAGAACTGCTAATTTATGGGGATTCAGGGAAAAAAATGTGGTGTAAATAGTGAAACTGTGAGGTCTTGGGGGGTTTTTTTGGGTTTTTTTCCTCTCTTTTTTTTAAAATTTTTTTGCTCATCTTCCCCTGGCATGATTAACCCAAATTAAATTTCTCACAGTCATGCCAGAGGCAGTTAACAAATCATTTGCTTGCTTGTAAGGGATTTGGGCTGATTATAGGGAAAACTATGATTACCTTCATTGCAAAACGTGTAAAATGTAGAGAATAATTGTGGTGCAATAATACCAGCATTTATTGTACAATTAAACCTGTACAAAATAATAGCCATCAGAATTATTGAGATTGCAGGGTAAAAGTAATCATGAATGAGAAGAGAAACACTATTGTGCCAGAAAATTGAGTATATCCTTCATTCATTTTTCAGCACTGTCCAATTCTATAGTGACTATATAGCAAAAAGAAGATATAATAATTTAAGTAGATAAAATTGATCAAGTAAGAAGCAGAGTTATAAAGTAAACAGAACATAAGTGCTAGAGCTCCCCATGCTATTAGCCTAACTAAGGCTGCTGGGAGTCCACAAAGATGATAAGGTTGTGTCATTCATTCATTTGAATTTATGAAGCTCCTTTATACTGTACTGAGTTAGGGTCCAATCCTATACTTACCTAGTACCAGCACTGAACCCTAGTGCTGGGTGCCATAAACGTGCCGTGAAGCATGTTTACGCCACCTGAAGACTAGGGAGTGCTGGCACTGGGCCATGCCAGTAAGGCTCTAGACCCAGCACTGGCAGGAGGAGGATGCACCACCACTGGGGATAAGTGAGACTGCTGGGTGGCAGTGCAGCCTCTGGGGGATGGGGGGAGAGCAGAAGGGGCATGGGCAGGAACTGGGGCGGAATGGGGTGGGACCTGTGGAGCCCTGCTCTGCCGAATCTTGAACTCTGTGTCGGGCCTGAAGGCCTGACAAGGCAGCTGTCATATCTGCACTGGCAAAATAGCTGGCGCAGACCCATTGCCCGGGCTTTCCTCGGTGGAAGTGGGCAAAAGTCCCCTTCCCCTGAGGAGACTCCTGGCAGCTTCCTGACACCCACTGGATACAGCGGTAGTCATTTTGGTGCTTCTGCTCCACCAGGTAATGGGAAGCATAGGATTGGGGTGTTAGATCATTGGGCAGACCATCTGACACAGTGCAGTTTATATTAGTGCTGTTTATTTTTAGTTATATTAGTTTATATTAGTTGGAAGTAACCATTTAGGGTCCTTGGTTGATTGGTTGGTTGGTTGGTTGGTTGGTTGGTTGGTTGGTTGGTTGGTTGGTTGGTTGGTTGGTTGATTGGCAATGCAAGAACAAACACTCCCTTAACTTGAAGAGGCCCCTCCACCCCAGGATGCAGAGCATGCCTTGTTGTCATGGCTGCATCCATGCTGGGAAGTTGGATAGGACTGGGCCCTGAGATCCTTTAATGCAGTGCTTCCCAAACTTACCCAACCTGTGATGTCTTTCCCCAGTGCTCGATCCGGAAGTGAATGATGGTGACATGTTTTGCATCATACGATGACATCACCAACCACTTACTCCCAGATTCAGCAACCAGAAGCAAACCTAAAAATAGTAGTAAGGAGGCCAGGGTTGGTGAGAAAGCTTTTTTAAGTGCATGGTTTTCATGCACAGCAGTTCTACCTGCCGAGCCTCCTCAGGCTATTTTTGGGCTTGTGCCACGGTCTTGCTGCTGGGCGATGGGCCACCCACAATGCCTGGGGAGTGCCTTGCGATGCTCCATGGTGTTGCTATGGACAGAACCACTTATTAAAGAATAATCGGACATTCTGGGGATTGAACCTTCAACTTTCCACAAGCAAATCATCTGCTTCACCAGCGAGCAATTTCCTGTCTCCGCAAAAGAGAAAAGCATACTTAATCTACTAAATATGCTGGGCTGAGGCTATTGAGGGGTTTGTAGGTCTTTATCACCATCTTGAACCGAGCACAGAAGGCAGTAATGATCCAATGTGGACACCGCGTGCAAGAGCTAAATTCCCTCCTGTCTTCTTGTTGTTCCAGCTATCTCAGCATATATGCTGTACATACATCTACTCCCAAATGCTGTGTTGTTGTTTTTTTTAAGTAGCCTTTGTCTTTCATGTAAAGTGTTGAATTATTTTTCCTCTATATTTTAAATCACTTCTAAGTGGTTTTCAGGCTGACCTGCTGGGCTCTTGTGCAGAAAATTGTACAGATTACCTGAAGTGAAAACCGTAACACACAAAGGTATTCTGTTTTATAGCTTGCAACTTAAAAAGAATTCATCTGTTGAAAGGGTTATATGAGCTTGAATGGACTTGCACTCCAGACATAAATTGTTTATGTAAATGCTGGACTCACACACTAAATCTGCACTGAGAAATGCTTCCTTTTTGGAGTTTAAAGTACAAAATAAGAGGTGATTGTGACAGGACTGTGGTTTTCAACTCATATTATTATATATGCTTAACTCTAGGATTCCCAAAGGGACCAATTTGCAAAGACTAAACATTCTCATTTCAAAAATAGGATGCCGTGAATTCAGAGCTACGCATCTTTGCTTTAAAAAAGTTTACAGCTTAATTTCCGATCTTGTAGCCCTGGAGTTCCAAATTAGTGAAACTTTCCCCTAACCCTCTTATTAATTAGGAATTATTGGAAGGTGAAATATCGACATTAGCTTGCCAGAGGCAGAATAAAGATTGATGTATTGTGGTACCGAAAAGCTCACCGTGGCAATAATGTAGCACACAAAACTTCTAATAAACTGGAAATGACTTTGATGAACTTGACAACAAGAGATTAACGTTAATCCTCCTTCCCAAGAGATACTTTATGGCGGTTTTCTCTGTTAGCACAATTGCTAGAGATTCTCCTTTACCTTTTTGGCTATGCCACATTAGCCATTACTAGAGTTTCTCCGGCAGTGATTGGTAAGCTGCCTCATCAAAATGAACATTTTCTAGATAGGGAGAAGAATGGCAGGCAAAGTTGCCGGCTGTGGATTACAAACCTCCTGGCCCCTGCTGAGGACAGAACTGGGACAGGTGGCCAAATAATAAAAGAAGAGAATGAGTCAGAGGGAAAGCCGGAACTCTGGGATTGGGCTGAAGCAGTCTTGGCGGAGGGATTTCCCTGAGAGTTTGTTGTAGGGTTCCTGCTTATTGAGGGAGTACTTGCTTGCTTGCTTCTGATATGCTTGGGTTGTATGTTTTTAAATAAAATAAATATTGTAAAGAGACCACACTGAAAACCCAATCCTGAGCTTGTCACGCTGGCGTACCGCCGATGTGTTGTTAGGAACTTTGTCCTGCCAGGTGATGCCGAGAATGCGCTGGAGGCAGCGCATGTGGAAAGCGTTCAGTTTCCTCTCCTGTTGTGAGCGGAGAGTCCATGACTTGTTAGTTGTTAGAGAGTCCATGACTTGAGTTGTTAGTCCATGTTCCTAACAACACAGTCCTGGAACGTGCTGGAATCCCTAGCATGTATGCACTGCTGAAACAGAGACGCCTGCGTTGGCTCGGTCATGTTGTGAGAATGGATGATGGCCGGATCCCAAAGGATCTCCTCTATGGAGAACTCGTGCAAGGAAAGCGCCCTACAGGTAGACCACAGCTGCGATACAAGGACATCTGCAAGAGGGATCTGAAGGCCTTAGGAGTGGACCTCGACAGGTGGGAAACCCTGGCCTCTGAGCGGCCCGCTTGGAGGCAGGCTGTGCAGCATGGCCTTTCCCAGTTTGGAGAGACACTTGGCCAACAGTCTGAGGGAAAGAGGCAAAGAAGGAAGGCCCATAGCCAGGGAGACAGAGCAGGGACAGACTGCACTTGCTCCCAGTGTGGAAGGGATTGTCACTCCCGAATCGGCCTTTTCAGCCACACTAGACGCTGTGCCAGAACCACCTTTCAGAGCGCGATACCAGAGTCTTTCGAGACTGAAGGTTGCCAATACAAAATATACAATACCACCGATGCAGAGTATCACAAACATGCTGTAAGGCACACCGCGTGACGCTGTGCGCAGAGTCAGCACTGGCATCATACCAACACCAATCGGCGCTGAGCCCAGCACCAGCTACACGCTGCCTGGAGCAAAGGAAGAGCTCTGAGTGGTGGTGAGGTTTGTCGGGGCGGGGGGGGGAGACGGTTCCAGAGCGGGGGGAGTGGGGAGGAACCAGGATGGGAGGGAGTGGGACCAGCGGAAAAGCTCCACTGGGTTCTGACCCAACACTTGAGAAAGTCTGTGCCGGTAAAATAGCTGGCGCAGACTTGAGAAGCCCCATTGCAGGCTTGGGGCTTTCCCTGGGGAAAAGGGACAAAAATCGCCTTCCCTTGAGGAGACCTCCAGCTGCCTCTTGGTGCCTACTGAATGCAGCAGTAGCCATTTTGGCACTGCTGCTCCAGTGGGTGCCGGGAAGCAGATTGGGCTGTGAGTCTCTAGTGCTGTTTTGTTCAGAGGACACTGCACTGTCCCTGAAACATCTTACTGCTCAGAGCAATTAGGAGTGTATAACACTGTGTTGACACACTTAAGTTGAACATGGCTATTTTCAACCTGGCTATTTTCAGATCAGGTGGGACAAACCTGCTCCATATTCATCTGTGAGATAAATCTCAGTGCTTGGGACATGGCCTTGTTTGCTGTGGCACCGCAGTTTTGAATGACTTCTCCAGAGAGGTCCACCAGACAACACCAGGTGAAGACATTGTTCTTCTCTAAAAGCTTCTAACATGTTGGATATAGGGTCTTTTTTCCTGTTCTATTTGTGATTGTCTGTTGATGATATTTTATGTTTACATGTTTAGGTTGTTTCCTTTTGTAACCACCTAACAACCTATTGTCTTATTTTTCTACACCACTTTGGCCATTTCTAACAGAAAAAAAACACTTGATAAAGTTTATAGATAAATGAATATTGCAGCAGGACATTTTGTCACAGGGTTTTTAATGGTACAAAATAAGACATTTAGGGCCCAATCCTATCCAACTTTCCAGTGCTGATGCAGCCATGGCAATGGGGCATGCAGTGGGGAAAACTCACAGAGGCCTCCTCAAGGTCAGGGAACATTTGTTCCCTGAGTTCAGGTATGCACAGAACTAGACTAGAAAGGAACTGTGTGTGTACCTTCTGTTTGTATGTTTTCACAGGCAGTTTTGTATTCAGCTCGGGGATATGCTTGCAGAACCCCAGCAGGGGAAGGACATTTAGGATGTTCTAGAATTTTTTTTTTTTTTTTTTTTTTTGCATTTTGAGCAAGTTTTCTACTTTAGTTGTTCTCAGAAAAAATTTCCATATGCAGTAAGTATTTAATGGTGTTTTTATTTCAACAAGCAAGGTGTTGGTACATGGCTTTAGAGCAGGAGTGTTCAAACCCCAGCCTGGGCGCCACTTGTGGCCCTCGGGGACTCTCAATCTGGCCCACAGGGAGCCCCCAGTCTCAAACGAGACTGAGGCCCTCTGGAGACTTGCTGGAGTCCGCACTGGCCCAAAACAACTGCTCTCTGCGTGAGGGCATATGTTCAACCTTTTGCATGAGCTGTGGGACAAGGGCTCCCTCCACTGCTTGCTGTTTCACGTCTGTGATGCAGCAGCAGCAGTGAAGGAAAGGCCAGCCTTGCTTTTTTTGCAAGGCCTTTTATAGGCCTTGAGCTATTGCAAGACCTTAAGCCATTCATATAAGTTCCAATATATTCATTTATGTAAATTTATTCATATTTGAAATGTAAATTAATTCTTTTTTGCCGACACAGTGTCGGAGAGATGATGTGGCCCTCCTGCCAAAAAGTTTGGACACTCCTGCTTTAGAGCACTGAATATTTGCAAATCAGGATGCAAATCAGGGAGGTGGTTTTATTCATTCATTCTAATTGTATGGACAGTATCCTACCATGTCACTAACAGAACCTGCACAGAAGACCATTTCACTCCACATTCCACCACACCTCTGCACCAGAGGTGTGTTAGTCATTCTCCATCCCGCTTGGCAGGATGATACAGGTGACCATCCCATTGCAGAGCAAATCTTTCTTCCTGGGTACTTTGCCATCTACACGGATTCGCTAATTCTTCTTGCTAAGAACCAGATGTTTTGGATTTGAAATACTTCAGTTGAAACAAAATCTCCCACACTCTTTTCTCCCCTCTGTCTGTCTGCCTTCTCTCCGCTCTCATTCCTTGCTCCCTTCTCTGCGCACTCCTATACCTATTTGACGGCACGGTTTTCCTGTGCATCTGAATTCACTGCCTTTTATTTGGGAAATGCAAGTTCCATTAAAATTCATGGATTGCTGTCACCATTGATTTCAGTACTAAAAATAATGGACAGTCATATTTTGTTTTATTATATGATATAACATTACATGCGAACATAAAGCAGTCACTTGCCCTGACTTGTATGTGAAATGTGGATGTGATAAAAGCATTGCTTTGCCTCTCTGCAGGCATCTGAGACGCTGCACTTCAGCCATGTTCCTAATAGCTCAGAGTGGGTGATTCCCTTTTCCAGGCATAAATTCACTGCCTTTGTATCCTGCCTGTCAGACTAAGGGCAAGGCCTCTGCTCATCCTCTTGCTCCTTTGTGGATCAGAGAGGGTGGCTTTAGCTCTCAGCCCCATCTCATGCCTAACAGAATCCCCCCCTCCCCCGACTGCTACTTCTCTTGGGAGGACTCCCAAATGGCAGAAGCATACCAGACTTACACTGCTTCTGCCTTGCAGTGAGGGAAAATGTCTCCCTTCCCAGAACTGTCGGGAGAGTTAGCATAGTCAAAAGCAAGTGCAATTGATCTTTGGAACTCCTTGCCACAAGATGTGGTGATGGCACCTCACCTGGATGCCTTTAAAAAAAGGATTGGACAGATTTAAGGAGGAAACATTCACTACACATTACAAGCCATGGTGGGCGTTATGCAACCTGCTGGTTTTAGATAGACTGATTGAATGCCAGATGCAAGGGAGTGGCAATAGGATGCAGTTATCTTGTTGTCTTGTGTGCTCCCGGAGACATCTGGTAAGCCACTGTGAGATGCAGAAAGCTGGACTAGATGGGACTTTGACCTGATCCAGTGGGATTCATTTTATGTTCTTAAAACTCCTCCAGCAGTGGGGAATTTGGGAGAGAGTCTTATCTAATCTTCTACTCTACATTTTGGAGAAGTAGGAAGCCGAGAGCCTCTTTCATGACTTCCCCTCCTCCTCCAAGGCTGATACAAAGTGAGAAAATTTCTGTTTAAAGAAAGGGACACACCCCTAAATGGGTGCGCGCATTAACAAAGGGGCATGGTTAATGGGGGTGGCTGCAAGACAAAGGATTCAGCAGCAATTTCAAGACTTTTTTGCATTTTTATAGCACTCTTCCATGAAGGAGCTCAGGGTAGCATACATGGTTCCTCCCCTCCTTTTGTCCCCACAACAACCCTATGAGGTAGGTAAGGCTATGAGATGATGACTGGCCCAAAGTCACCCAGGAAGCTTGATGGCTCAGAGGAGATTTGAACCTGGATCTTCCAGGTCCATCCAACTTCCAAACCACTACACCAACCTAGCTCTCTATTCATATCACTATTCGTATCTCACCTTGGTGAGTGAAGGGGGGGGGTTCAAGTCCAATTCACAAACCACAACACCATCCTGGCACACCATTGGCTATGCAGCAGGAAACCTTACCACAGCTGCAATCTGAACACTCCCATTGTCTGTGCAGATGCTGCTCAACTTCATCTGACAAAATAGCTTTGTATCCCACATGTTGCAGCTGCCTCTCACTTAATCCCCCTACCTTTTGGTTTGAAACTGTGGTATATCAGGTGTCCATTTCAAGGTGTGGGCTAGCACCAGCAACTCATCAGAGCTATGACCCCCTGCATAGTTTAGATCTGAATGCCAACTCTCCAGTGATACAAGGCAAAATTACTCACAGCTAATCTCACCTACATAACAAAGTTCATAGAGTATGTAAGAATACCCACTTTTCTCAGGTCCTCTATTCTCTTTCCCCTGGGGGCTGGGGGATAAGAATAGGCCCTTGGTTTGGCTGTACTTGTTGTAAGAGGTGACTAAACAGCCACTGGGTAGATGGGACTCCTTAGCCTGGGAAGGAAGCTCATCTGAGAGAAGGAAAACTCTGATCCCAAACCTCCACTATCTTGTGGCTACATCCAGTTATGGAAAAGGCTTCAGGAGTCAACCTCGAGGCAAAATCCAGAGCCGGAGTCCCTGAGGCAGTTCATGGCTGAACACAGTCACGTTCTGGCAACTCCTGCAACGCCGCTGGAACCAACTGTATTGGCCTCTGCCTTTCCATTGGACCATTTCAGCGACGTGGAGAGGGGGGATTTGCTGCATGGGAAACAGTCTATCCTCCATAGCTACTTTACCCAGGCTTCGCGCACTGGAGAGGACACTGTGTTCCAGATCCACCATTCAGAGTGCAATACCATAGTCTTCCGAGACTGAAGGATGCCAACAACTCAGGCCCTCTAATAGCCTTTAATGTTATTTTTACATCTTTAAAAAAAAAAAATAATCTTGTATGCTCTAGTTGAGTTACATGAGTGGATTAGTATACACTGAATGATCTAAAGCAAATTCTAGTACAATAGATAGAGGGTTGGGTGGATGGACAGACAGATGCAAGTTTAAAGCACAGGAGGATTTGCATATTTAGTTGTGCTTTACAGCCTGCTTTAGAAGAGTGGGATTAATGATCTGCTAAATTATGAGAGTCTTCTGCACAAGTATGAATTTCTGCTCAGCTTTTTTCTGCAGGGCCGGTTCTTGCAACTTCCCTTGAATGCAAGCAGAAACGGAACTGGCTGCTAGCATATAGCAAGAGGATGGACTTGCCGTTAGGAATGACTGACTTGGGCCCTTCCTCTTTGAACTGGCTACTATACACATTGCCTGACTGAGCTCACGGGCTGGTTTGACTAATGAGATTATTCCCAAGGTTAAGGAGACGCTGGGCCGTGGCAAGCTTGGAAAAGCCTTTGAGGCTGTTCCCAGCTCCCAGCCTCATGCGGCCTAATGAGGCTTCCCATGAACGGTGTTGTGGTGAATCAGTCCTTGAAGCTGATCTTCACCTCTAAGATCATATTGTTGTCCCAAGAGAAAGCAGAGGAAGAGTCCTTAGAACTGGGCTGTAAGCAGAGGTGTGGTCTTTTCCCCCAAGAATATTTGTGAATTTTGCTGAAATAATTTTGTCTACATCCTGCCAGACCCTCCACATTTCAAGTTTCATTTTAGGTGAAATCTGGTGGTAGCTTTAGATGTAAGATACCGTTCAGAGGTCAGAGGGGTGGCTGCAACACCATTTTTTTTTTTTTTTTGCTTGCCACTGCTTATCCTTGGAAGATATGAAATGTTGTTACAGTGCCTTTGAGCAGGTATAAAGTGCATTTCTCTCTCAGATGAGTAACTTTCGAGTCCTCTCACAGAAGTGATTAAGGGAAAAAGCTTCCAGATCAGAGAGTGTTGTTCCAGACTGTAATTGATTTTCCTAAAAATTAAGCACTGAACTGGTTTAGAGAAATCTTTCGTACATAGCACTACTCTTAAGTTGAAAGGCTGTTAAAAGGGGTCCTTCTCTCCATCCCCTTTAATACAGCCGAAAAAAGAGGTATAGTCCCTGAACCGCAGAAGAGGGACAGTAATCCCCTGCATGCACATGGCACCTTATACCCATGGCACCCATGGCACCTTATACCCACTGTCAGGCATTTTCATAATATTTTTGCAGGGGAAGAAAAACATGGAAGATTACAGCTAATAATATTGTAACATGGCTTGCACTGCCCAGAGTGCATCTAGGAGAAAACAGGCAGTTCCACAAAACAGGCAGCTCTTCAAATTTAGCACCGATACAGAATGTGCATGGCATCAAGAAGTGCATATGTGACATGGCTCCTTGTGGCATTAGGTGTGCTGTCTGGGCACAGAATACCTTGCTGAGTGATGGATACGAGTTCTCAGTGAGTAGGGAGCCTTGTTGCATTTCTTTCCACATTGTGTAGAATCTTTGTGGTGACTTTCAACAGAATTCGGGTCAGGCTTTGAAAGGGCAACCTGTCTATTTCAGTGGTTCCCACACATTTAGCACCGGGACCCACATTTTAGAATGAGAATCTGTCAGGACTGTCGGTCATGTCATGACTGGAAGTGACATCATCAAGCAGGAAAAATTTTTAACAATCCTAGGCTGCAATCCTACCCACATTTACCCAGGAGTAAGTCCCATTTACTATCATTGTTAAAAGATTATACATAGTAGCTTGTTAAAAGTACAGGTCTGTAACATTGCCCCAGATGCAGTCACATACCATGGTAGCATCAAGTCTACTATATTAAAAATAAAATATTGAAATGAATGGGGACCCACCTGAAATTGGCTCATTACCCACCTAGTGGGTCCTGACCCACAGTTAGAGTAACACTGGTCTATTTGTTTGCTGGTCAAAGGAAACCCAGGAACATCAACAGTGTAGGAGTCCCTAGTCAGACTTCCCTTTGGTGGGTGAATTATTTTTAAAATGGCAGGGGGGCATGGACCCTCCTAGAACTGTGGATAGGGGTTCTTTAGGACTTTGCTCCTACAGTGGTGGTTTCTCTCTCTCTCTCTCTCTCTCTCTCTCTTTAAGTTAGGAGAAAGCTTCAGTTGAAGTTCGTGTTAATGTTCTTACATTTGTTGTTTTCAACCTAAGGAGATCTATCCTAGTTAACTAAACTGGTTCAGTAACCATTCCCCTTTCCCAAAGAATCCTGAGAAATACAGTTCTGAGAAGAAATAGGATCTCTGTGAGATATTAGTCAGCACCTTCAACAAATTACAGTGTCCAGGATTCTTTTAGGAATCTGTAAACCAAAGTGCTGTCCCAGTTCACTGTGCCCGCCAACACCAGTCACAAAAGAAAGACTTCACTATTATCTCTGTCCCTGATCGTCCAAAGTTTGCTGGGCTCTCCTCTCTGGCCCCTTTCAGAGAATTTAAAATCAAGAGTTGATAATAGAAATCACTAGCTGGTCTTCACACCTCCAGTGCTCAGAGTTCCCTGGCGAAAGGGAATGACTATGAACCGGTTCGGTCTCTAGTGTACACAGATCCTAGGTGAGAACACACACACACACACACACACACACACACACACACACACACACACACACACACACTCTGTGGCATTGGTTTTGACCACAGTGGATTCTTCCCGCTTGGTGCACTTTCAACAGAGATGCACATTTGCATGGAATCTGTGCCTGGTGTTCCCAATCCTTTCACGAAATCTACACGTGGGGGCTGGGTGAGGGGGCTTATCAACAGAAGTTGCATTTTGCATGAAGTGTGTACTTTTTTCCTGTGTTTTTCCTTTTGCGTTCCATGTTAACTTTTCAGTATTCCTTTTAATTTTCTTATCTCCATTCTCCAGTTTTTCTCTTTCTTTGGAGTATTCTCTATGTTTGTTTGTTCTCATTTTCTAAATATATTTCCATCTTTTCTCTAAACCCCCCCCCTTCATTCTTTTCAGGCAGTTCCATTTAGGGAAACTACTTTCCCCAGTTTGGAAATCCTTGCCCAAACACAGCATTGCTAAATCTCAGGTTTTCAGTATGAGACGCGGGTTTTAGAAAGCCATCTCAGGGTCCAATTCTATCCAACTTCCAGCTCTGGTGCAGCCACACTGCAGCCCCGTAGTAAGGGAACAAATGCTCCCATACCTTGAGAAGGCTCTAGTGACTGCCCCTCCACCTCAGGATGCAGCGCACACCCCACTGGCACAACTACACAAGCACTAGAAAATTGGATAGGATTGGGCCCTCGGACTCTCGAGCTAGACTCCTAGAACTCAATTTTTGAGGGCCACTTCCTCTGCCTCCCCCATTGCCTAAACAAAATTTAGCATGTTCTGGTAGCAAGCCATCCCATCTCTTCCAGTTGGCCTGGAAGGATAGGAGAAGGAGGTGATAGTGATGTAGGAGCAGGTGTTTTGGAGCCATGTGATACGCTGTAACAACAGTTGTGTTTTTTAAAAAAACTACTTTAAAACATTTTGTTCATCATTCTTTAAAAAAAAAAATTGTTATTTTTTTTCCCACTGGGAAAACAGAGAAAATTCATGCCCTAAAATATTAAGGTTCCACTTTGCTGCCAGACTCTACCTTGGCATTATATATATATATTTTGTTGTTGTTCAATATACACACCTACAAAATTTTGTAACATCACTAGACCCCACCTCCTTGGGGGTATCTCTGACGTGGCAGCTCTACCCAGTGCTGGAGTTAGGTTACTGTGAGAAAATTCCAATTCTGGCTCCTCCACAGTGCCCTCTGACTTTCCCCATGATGGTGCATTGGGTACTACCTCTGAGCATTCAGAGATTGACTTGACTAGATGGGCCCTTTTGATGGGTATATGGGTTGTAGTCTCCAACACCTCCTGGCCCACAGACCATTTCTGAGTTCCCGTGGTGCGTGGCTGCGGTGGCACCAAAAACGGCTACCACCACATCCTGTGTGCCTCAGGCAGCCACTGGTGGCACCACCAGTCCCGCAGAGATCCACTGGTCCCGCTTCCCTCCCTCCCCGCTCTCTCACCCCCCGCATTCCTCCCCCTGCCCTCTCCCCACCTCCCAACTCCCAACTCCCCACCGTCACACCTCCTCCCGGCCCTCTCCCCATCCTCTGCCCACCTTCCCCCTCCCCGAAATGCCTCTTCCCTGCATCCCCCGGGCCCCACTTTCCTCTCTGCGGCTTGGCAGTTTGTGCGACAGCTGAGCAGCGGAGGCTGGGCGCCCGCCCAGTGCTAACCCAGCACCAGCCAGCACTGGCCTAGCACAGGTGCTGGCCTGACGTTAGGCCTCACAAGCATGCCTTTCGGCACGTTTGCAACAGTACGCACCAGCGATAAGCCGGCGCATCGAGCCCAGTACCAGTACCTCTTTTGGCTGGGAAGGAGGGGAAGGGTAAGAAGTGCTCAGGACAAGGTCCTGTAAGCTTGGAATTCTTGAGATTTCCCAGTAAGCTCAGACCAGAAATAATTTTGAGCTGGGGAATTACTTTCCCATTGCTAATATGTAAAGATATACAGGTGTCTCCCTGTGTCCACAAGGGATGCTTTCCTGGCTCCCCTGTGGATACAGAAAACTATGGATATGGGATAGCCCTATGTCCGCAGCCCCTCGCACCCATTACCTTTGTTTATGTCACAGGAAGGATAGTGTCTCTTGCTTTACCCAGAAGCTGTAAGCAGAAAATTTATAGCAAGGACAAACAGACAGGAAGCCTGCATGCTAGAGGGGGCGATGCGGGTAACAGGAAGCAAGATACATGATTTTTCGCACAACTGTAAACAACATAAACCAAAGTACAGTAATGGGCGGGGATGCTGGGAACCGCTGATAAGCAGATCTGCAGATACTGGATCCGTGGATACTAGGAGATGCCTGTAAACAATTGGTGGGCTTAATATATCATACGGTTGGAAGGCAGCCTTCCATTGATTTAAAAAAAAAAATGAAGGGAACCATTCGATCTGGGTCCGTAAAACTTTTTTTTTTAAGTTATAACATTTTTTTTTCAAAAGAGCCACAACAATAGCTCTAAAAAAATTTCTGCTTTTAAAATATTTAGTGACAAGTGTTTAATTTTGTTGCCATTATTTGAACTTTGGTGGTCTTCCCCCATCCCCAGAAATCTGATTTCCTCACCCCCTCCCAAAAAAATTGCAAAATGGTATCTCTGACCCTTTCTTCCTTTGGTCACCACAGATTTTGTCTGGACAGCTGAGTTAAGACTTGCAGGCAGCTTGGTGTAGTTCCTGGAATACGGATGCACCGATGTGCTAAGGAGAGAGTGAATTCCTGCTGTGGTGTTTACAGCTCTCATTCCCTTGCCATTGGGGACTGGGTATAAAAGATGTCTTGCTATAAGCTATGAAAGCAAAGTTAGGACAGTCTGTATTCTCTTGTGAACTGGAGTGCCTTTCGATCGACCGCTGCCCTGGCAAAGCTGCATGTAGTCTCTCTCATCCTATTTCACAGGGAATATTTACTCATAATTCTTCTAATGTCTTACAGTTCACATGACTCCAATGTACTCTGCTGTATTTCTTCTACTGGAATTTAACGCTCCTTATCCCATCCCTGAGCTGTCTTGCTCAGGAGTCATTGGGTAAGCACAAGATAAGAGTTATTATCATCCTATTAATTTACTGGATTAGGGTTTATTCCAAAAGGGAATCCCAAAGAACATAAGTAATAACATATACCTATTCTTTCCAAGTATACAGTATTTTTAATGAGGACTACAGTGTTGTGCAGCACAATCCTAACTTGCTCTGGAACAGGCAGGCCAGTGGGCCTGCGCTGCATCCAGTGCAGGTTTGGGGCCAGAATTGGCACAACCCGAGGCAAGGGAAAAACTTGCTCTTTACCCCTTGTCGCACTGCATTGGCTCCAATGGGTGTATTTGGATCTGCGCCACCTCAGGAGGTGGCGCAAATTCAAGTAGAATGGAGCAGCCAGAGGCTACTCCATGCTGCCTGGGAACAGGGTCAGGACCCAGCATAACCACCAGATCCTGGCCCCATTCCCTGCCCACCCAACCCCACACTGCTCGCCCTCCCCCACCCCGAAACGCTTCTTCCCTGCCCTCCCCACGTGCCCCCCAGACCCCTGCATCGGCCGAGTTCAGCCAACGCAAACTTACCCCACCGGACTTGGATCTGGCATGGAGAGGCCGGTGCAACTCCTTGTGCTGTCCTACCCAACACTAAAGTCGGTGCAAATGTGCCTTATGGCATGTTTGCAGCATCCGCGGGTTGGCACAGGAGATTTGTGCCAGCCTAACCCAGGGGTTAGGATGCACCCTAAATGTTTTAACAGCATTTTAAGAATCTGTTTACTCTGAGCCTCAATTAAAATTTATGCCCTGATTCACTGGTCACTGCCCCAACATTATCCAAGCTTCCATTTTGAGCTCCCCACCTCTGCCAAGTACGATTTCCACCAGAAAATTTCAGCAGGGTTCCCTACAACAATACGAAGAGGAAGCTAAAATGTGCATTTTTTTTTCATTTTTACTTTATTTTTTTGCTCAAAGGAGCTCCTGGTAAATTCTGAGCTTCATGAACTTGGAGGCTAGAAAAAAAGAATTTTGAAATTGCTACCAGTTGCAGAAAGACCAAATGGCCAGGCAAACCGATCATTTTGTGACTTTGATCATCATTATCAATGGGCAAGAACAGACCTTGGATCACTTGCTGGGATTGGGGTGTGTTGTCCACCAACTGGACATTCAGCCCTCCTGGTTATGTCAGAGGTGAGTGGATAGAGTGTTGAAGTGGCCATGATAAAACATCCAATCAGACAACACCATGAAGTTATAGAACCAAGGTTACCTGAAGTTATGCCCAAGGACGCTTGTGCATGTTCAACAAATCCTGTCATTGTGCGGCCAAGCCCACCCACTTCTTCCAGATCTGGAGAACTGTAATGGAGTCTGGAAAAACTGACAGCTTAGTAAGTACAGTACGGGTCAGACAGATAGACTTGGCAAGGATTTCATTTTGTTTTATAGTTTGCCAATAATTCTCTACTATATTTTTGTTAAGATCTGTACCTCATCCAAGCCTTTTTTTTGTTAGCCTATTTTTTGTTCCTTTTCTTCTTCCTTGTGTGATCCTACCCCACCCTTTAGTGAACAAACTCTTTTTGTGCTATAATACCTCTTTGCCTGCCTGTAATTGGTTGAACTCTGTCAGAGCTACACTCCAGTTCTCCTAAACTGAGTTATATGCTGCTGTATGAACATTGGGGGAATCTTCCATACTTCATGGAAGCAACATGGGAGAGAAATTTTCAAGGATGGGCCTTGTTCTTGTGATGGCAGAGAGTGTGTGCCATTTTGGCCCTGGGATTACAGGGGATGGAGTAAGAAATGGCACCAGGATTCCCCCCCCCCCCCCCATCAAAGTACACACACACTATGCTGGCTTCTGGCTGTCTCCATGCTTTCAATTTACACAAATACTGTAATTTCCTTCTAAACTGTATGTGGAATGGCATGGAGAAAATAAGTGGGGTTGGCTTGTATGGTGGCACCTTCTCTTCCCTTCCCTTTGTGGAGAGTAGCTAATCCAGTTGTTCCCAAACTTGACACCCCTGCAGACTCTTGTTCCCTGCTCAGACAAGCACTGCCATCTTGGATCTCGCAAAATCTTGTGAAATTCAAGATGATAGCACACAAATTGTGTGAGATCTTGTGAGATTTGGGTGCCACCGTCTTGGATCTTGCAAGATTTTGTGAGATCCAAGATGGTGGTGCCCTGGAGAATAGGTAGAAAGGGACACTGGGAACATTTTACAGCACCCCTATGAGTGTTCTGTTACACTATAAGGTTTTGCAACACACACATTAGGAACCCCTGAGCTAAATCTAATGACCTTTGTGCCAATATTTTTCTCCCTCATTTTGTGCCAGCAGTGCCCCGCATTTTTTTCTTGCCTTCATCTCTGTTTCTGCTTTTTTCTTCTGACTTGTGTGTGTAGAAGAAGATAACCAGCAGTTATGTACTTCCATTATGCTCACTCTTAGGGTTGCTTTCAGGATGCAAGGGTGGGGACAACTTAGAGAAAGTAAAAACTGCGGTGTTGAAAGTTTAGGAAACCTGGATTGAAATCTTTACTCACCTCTGAAGCTCACTGGGCGGTTTCAGGCCAGTCACTATCTCAAGCTAACCTACCTCACAGGGTTGTTGTCAGAATCAAATGGAGTGAAGAGAGATTCCTGTATACCACCCTGAGCTCCTTGGAGGAACGGTGGAGTGGACCAGTATAATCAATAAACAAAAATTAGCAGTTAGAGTCAAAGGCTGTACCTGAATATATTCAGGAAGAAAGAAAGCTGTGTATTTTAAATAGCACTTATGTTACTTTGTTATACCTCATTTAAAAAAAAAAAAAAAAGCAGAAAGGCACAGGTGCTCCTGAAGAATTATTGCATGTTATTTGAAGCATGTGACGTGTGCATGTGGGGGGAGGGGAGCAGCCATTCACTGCCTTCCCCAAATAGTGCTCTGGGCTTCCTTGGTTCTGCATGCTAATTATAAGTCACACATTCTTCCTCCTTAGGAAGCCCAAAAAAGTCAAGGGCAGGTGTGCAGTAAACAGGAATCTGCACGTGATACTCCCTCCCTTGCCCCCTTCTCAGAGTAGAAGCTACTTGTGAGGTGGGAGAGGGAGGGCTATTGGATTTCACTATGTGAGTGGACCAGCCCCCCTCCTTCCATCTCATCAGCAGTGAGAGGGAGATGGAAAGGAAGGCTGGTGCCCTAGCTCTGAGTCCAGCTACCAGTATCTAAGCCAAAGTTCAGATGAAGGGCAGCATTACAGCCAGAAAGTCATGCAGCTCACATGTTGGTTAGTATGTCACTTTGAACAGCCCTTATCTGATATTATTATGAGTAACCCAGTGCTGACAGCATGGAACAGATTGCAGAAGCCATGTGATGATTATTTAAGGCTTCGCTGGGTACAACGTGTTGCTAATATTAACCCATTCTTTCCAGAACAGCTTTATGTGTAAATTACACCCTTGGAGGGAGAGCACAGTAAGGGGAACGCACTGACTAATTGCACCAAGGGTTTATTCCCATGAAAACCAGTTGCCAGCAAGAATATATTTATAGGCTGACTCCTGCTTCTCCTCTGCATTATAGCTTAAAGCCAGGGCAAAAGATTTGCAGATTGCACTTGTGGTTCTAATCTTTGAAAGTTCCTTTAAAAAACAAAGTCAAAAACATATCTGGAATTATTACTCCTGGCAGATGGAGGATTTTTCCGAGCACAGCCTGCCAATAAAATGCGGACATTGGTTTGGTTCTTTTGAAGGCTGATCTTTAAAGTTTATTGCAAAGTGCACCAAAGTCAGAGGCTGGAGAAACAGTCTCTCAGTGCCGGACAGAAAATGTCACAGTGTGCAGGTGCTAGAAACAGAGGTAATGATTAGCACACAGTGTAAGGCCGCCGGGTGAACACATATATTGAACCCTTAATAAAGACTCTTAAAGCTGCACAGGATATTTCAAAAGCACTGCAGGACGCAGTGTTACATGAAGCTTGATAGCTGTGGAAAAGAATGATGTCAGGACAGGGGCCCGAAGTCTGTGACACCCTTGTGAGGAATTAGATGGCCAAGGAGATGATTTTGCAAAGGAATGATTCCCATGGCGGGAAACCTATTGGAACAGTTCAAAATGCTAGCAGGGACTCCATCACCCTGAACAAGTTGGTGGGACATGGGGGGAAGGAATAAATAGAAGAGTGGCAACCTAATCAGAACAAGCTCGGAGAAGAGGAAGGCAAAAATCTTCTGCTTCCTGTCAGCCAGGTTTGGAGGTCTGTGAGATTCCTTCCTTCCTCTGGGCTCACTGAGTGACAAGGAGAGTTGATGCATTTCTGTGTTAAACCAAAATATAATTGTCTGACGCAGTTTTGCCTCATTCAGTTCAAACTTCCTTGTCATTTAAGAGAAACCTTCTCATTTGACGTCCTTAACAGGAAACAGGAAATGTTTATAGCTCATTTAGGAAGATACATTAAAGGTTTCACACCCTTATTTCTTGATATAAATTTATCTGTGATTCTTGTTTCAAATTTACCATCCTCCACTGCCTGTTCTCTTAAATGACTTTCTTGCTGGCCCTTGTACCTCCCAGAACAGCCTTATTCCGGCACAATGTTCTTCAAACCCCTTGTGAGGACCCAACTTTTCCATAAAGCCTTTGACCTTGACCCTTTGGACTTCATTCCTAACTGAAATGAGTCCTGTGTGCGATCCATTTGCTCACCTTAAAGTCATGCTCTCCTCACCTTTAGCTATTTCATCCCATCTCTTTGCTGCTTGTTGCCCTTGACACCCTCTTCTGTCTTCTCTCATCTCTTTGTTGCCAACCTCAGTGGTGAAATGTATAGTGTAAGCCAGTGGTTCTCAGACTTTTAGCAGTGGGACCCACTTTTTTGAATGACAATCTGTCAAGATCCATCAGAAGTGACGCCATGGCCAGAAGTGACATCATCAAGTAGGAAAAGTTTTAACAATCCTAGACTGCATTCCTACCCACACTTACCCAGGAGTAAGTTCCA
Organism: Tiliqua scincoides; assembly: GCF_035046505.1. Classification (NCBI taxonomy): domain Eukaryota; kingdom Metazoa; phylum Chordata; class Lepidosauria; order Squamata; family Scincidae; genus Tiliqua; species Tiliqua scincoides. The sequence goes on from NC_089826.1 coordinate 77,956,715, forward strand.
TTGACTATCATTGTTCAAAAGCATATACATAGTAGCCTGTAAAAAGTACTGATCTGTAACATTTCCCCAGATGCAGTCACATACCAGGGTAGCATAAACTCTGTTAAAAATAAAATATTGAAATGAATGGGGACGCACCTGAAATTGGCTTGCCACCCACCTAGTGGGTCCTGACCCACAGTCTGAGAAACACTGTTAAGCTCCTTGGGCAGGAGACCTGCGCTGTTGTGTTCTTCACTCTGTAAAGTGCCTTATACATAGATGGTGCTCAGTAGCATAGCTAGAGGGGGGACAAAATGGTAAGTACTGCAGGTGCCACATGGTTGGCAACCTTCAGTCTCGAAAGACTATGGTATAAGCCCACAGCACCCGGTATTCCCAGGCAGTCTCCCATCCAAGTACTAACCAGGCCTGACCCTGCTTAGCTTCCAAGATCAGACAAGATCAGTCATGTGCAGGGTAACAGTTGCTGCCAATGTGCCATGTAAGCGACCCCCCCCCCCCACTTACTGTTGGAGCCATCCCAGGCAGCGACGGCTGAGTGCAGGAGATGCCAAGAACAAAGCAGAAATGGGAGATTTGGAACTGGTCAGTGGTGGTATCCAGGGAGGGCTGCTTCTAAAGCAGCTATTTTCAGCCAGTGTGTCATGGCACAGTGGTGTGCTGTGAATGGTCCGCAGGTGTGCCAGGCGAGGGTCATTTTGGAGAGGGTCATTCATCAGTAGGGCTGTTGGGGAAGGGTGAGCCCCCAAATGGCAGTTTGGAATGCCTTGTCAATTATTAAAAAAAAACAAAACTGATGGTATGCCTTGACAATTTTAATGCCTTGTCAGTATGCTGTGAGATGAAAAAGGCTGAAAATCACTGTTCTAAAATATGATTAAAAATATACTAGAATTTGCATGAGTATGCTCAGAGATTGTAGATTTACTTACGTTGTGCAGGTGTTCTGAAGGATTGGTGTGGCTTATATCTCTCTGGGGGGCGTGCTACCTCCCCAAGTTAGGATCCGGACACTGAACTGTGCTTGCTTTAAAGTTGCATACCCAACCTGAGTGGCAGACTGTGCTGCTTCTGCAGCATTTCTACCTCCTGCAGGCCAGAATGGAAGAAATTAATTGGATTCCTACTAGCATGGAGAGGAGTAGCTCTTCAAAGGAACTAGGCAGTTTAAGCCTTTTTGTATCGAGATTATTTTTATTCCTGCTATGACATTGTAGTCTGAACTCTCATCACCTCACAGAAGAGAAGTTCAAAATTCCTCTTATCCAACCCAAATTACTACTTATCCAAATGCTCTGAAACCACACACCATGGAAGTGTAACCTTATGTAAATAAGGGCAACTGTAGATTCTGTCCTCACTTTATTTTGCAAGCTTTATAGAAAGTGCACAAGTTTTAGTGGCTAAACATGCACATGGCACCCATAGTTGTGAATGGTGCAAGTGTGTTTAACAACCCAATCCCATCAAAGATGAGTGCTGGTAAAGCTGCTGCCAGAGCCTTCCTGAGCAAACTGGCAGATGTTGGGAGGCCCACCAGAGCAGGTAAGGCTGGCATAAGGGGTGAAACAGGGCAGGGGGTGAGGAAGGGACTGGAATAGGTGAGGGTGAATGGAATGAAGATGGTGCAGGGGTTGGGTGGATCAGACCCAGGAGATGGTGGCAAGTTTGGCAGTGGTGGTGGCACCAATGAAATCCAAGCCCCCTACCAGGATCTGATCTGCTTGCACTATATCACTAGTGCACACATGCAATATCACTTGCACAGGTCTGAGTTGACCCATTGCAGCTGCTGGTGCTTCAGAGACATCCCAGGGGTGGGTGTCACCTGGTGAGGCACTTACCTGCAGGAGCTTGGTGTTCCATACAGGGGTGATGTAATGATATAATCACATCTCCCTTTACCTTCTGATATATCTCATTGGCTTAAATGCAAAAAGCCCACTTTTGGACCCACTTTTTAGAATGACACTTTATCAGGACCCACCTAGGTTTACAAGACTTTTACAAGTAATACTTACAAAAGCTCAATCCATTTCTCATAATGAGGCAGCCCTAATGAACAACCCCAAGGCATGAGGGGTTTAGATATGTGACCCAGCTTTCCTCTGCCCGCACTACCTGTCATTGACAGACTTGGAGGGAGAAAAAAAACACCAGAAAAAAGATGCTCAAACATTTATTTCCTTATGTTTATGCAGGCTTGCAAACTGCAGGAGCTCAACTGTTTGCAGGGCCATTAGCAGCTATCTTGAAAACTGCAGGAGCCCAGCTCTCTGCAGGGCAAATAGCAGATATCTGGTTCTTGAACAGCCGCAGGGCTTGAGGCCTTTAGTTACCTGTTCTTTCTATCACCTATATTTTCATTGGGGGCTCTGCAGGACCCAAGGAGACCTGAGAAATCAGGTCATGACCCACCAAGTGGGTCCTGATCCAGACTTTGAGAAATGCTGCATTAACATATTTGGGTTCTTAGTTTGCCTTTAGGGGAAAAAAGTTTCAAAGGCAGAATCTGAGTGTTTCCACTGATTATGTCACTGGTCTTACTGTAGGGAAAGTCCCGGATCTCTGCTCCACCTCAGCAGCATCCCTGGGTTAGCTATAATAAACCTCAAGGGGCTACAGCACTCTTTGGCTGCATATTTAAGATCACCAACTGCAGATCCAGATGTGTTTAGTGCTGAACCAGAATTTATCAACAAAGGTGAGTCTCCTCATTTAGGTCTTAATCCGCCTTAAGCTGGGCAGTCCCCAGCCAGTAAGGTGCTGCCTCGCCACGGTCCGTTAACCTCATGGGGTGCGTGGGGTTTAGGGTGAAAACTGACAAGCGGATCAACAACTCTGCACCATGCAACAGAACAACTGCAAGAGGGATCTGAAGGCCTTAAGAGTGGACCTCAACAGGTGGGAAACCCTGGCCTCTGAGCGGCCCACTTGGAGGCAGGCTGTGCAGCATTGCCTCTCCCAGTTTGAAGAGACACCTGGCCAACAGACTGAGGCTAAGAGTCAAAGAAGGAAGGCCCATAGCCAAGGAGACAGACCAGGGACAGACTGCACTTGCTCCCGGTGTGGAAGGGATTGTCACTCCCAAATCGGCCTTTTCAGCCACACTAGATGCTGTTCCAGAACCACCTTTCAGAGCGTGATACCATAGTCTTTCGAGACTGAAGGTTGCCAACTATCTATCCTTTTCCCATTCCAGGTGTTAAATTAGCATAACAAAGATAGGAAGATTGTATTAATCATTGAGTACTTCGGGTGAGAATGGTTGATTTTTTAAAAATCTTGTATGCCCTTGAGTTTTGTTTAGAAATATCGAAGATCTTCTGGTCCTCTTGCATTTCATGACCTTTTTTAGCCCCATTGTCTAAACTTTTCTGTGTACACTTCTGCTCATCCATGAAGATCTGTGTACACTTCTGCTCATCCATGAAGATCACTATGAACTAGTGATAATGTTTTGTGTACTTGACTCTCAATTACAAAAGCTATGCTACAATACATCTCTTAGGGCCCAATCCTGTCCAACTTGCCAGCACATATGAAGACGCAATGGAGCTCTAAGGCCTTGAGGAGGCCTCCATGACTATCCCCCACATAGCAGGATGTGCCCTCTTGGCACAGCTGCATCAGTGCTGGAAGTGAGATAGGATTGGGCCCTCAGTTTTGAAGTTTCCACAAATGGAATGGGGCAGTTTGCAGGACCATTTGGGTGCAAGCAGTTTTCCAACACAATAGTATATAAACCACCTTCCAGTACATGAACATTGAGATGTGGATATTTCTGCTTTTCTATATGCTGGCATTGCAAGTTAGGGGCAAGAATCTGAAAAGGTGGGTTTGAATCATTGTTGTGTATCACATGCATGCACTGGAACTACAATATTGTGTCAAAGCTTAACTATTCTCTTTGTGTGCATGTGAACATGCGTGCACATGAGGGCGGGTTGCATGAACGCATGTGTGTGTTTCTCTCTGTCCCAAAGGTCCCTCTTTTCCTCTCCACTATTGGAAGCCTGCAATTCCATTCTGAATCTTCAGTGGATAGTGTAGGAAGGGTACTCATCTTCTCTCCCTGCTCCTTTCCTGATCCCTTGAGTATGCAGGGATGTGTGGCTTGGTATTCTAGTATGTCTCTCCCTCACTTTACTTCCTGGCTTCTACCACAGTGCTTGCCCTATGACAAGGTGACAGTTGGCTTTTCTGTTTCCTTCCACCAGGATGTCCTGCCAACTTAGAGGTTTTGTGCAATTCCCCCAGGCTGTGGTGCCTGGACTGAGTCGTTTGCCTAGCAGTATTTGTACATGATGGGGTTTAAATCTTGTCTTCTGGATCTCCTTTGTTCCATTCTTGTATTCAGGTATTTTTGTTGGCACCCGTATTTCTCTCTGTGTCTGCTGTGGGAAAGTGCTTTGGATCTGTTCATGAGACTGTTTTGCAGTCTTCTGGTGGAGGTTAGTGCACACAAGTGTCTCTTCTCTTAGTGGTTCCAGTCTGTGTTTTTACACACACACACACACACACACACACACACACACACATCTAGAAAAGCGTCTCTGCTAGGTTGCTTATTCCATTTCAAAACCTTCATTCTGTTATCACTTGTATTGGGAACTTCACTGATAAAATATATCTGGGTTATGTAACAGATGTATTCATTTAATTGTTTTCTTTTGATGGCTCCTTTAAAAGAGAGCATAATCTTCATATATTACCTGTGGGTGTGAAATTTCACTGCTCCTATAACAGGTGCATTATCGTGATCCCAAGTTTTTGTGTTGTTTTTTTTAAACTGTTGACTTAAGAGTACATGGCCCGCAGCAACCTTTGAGCAGCCAATTTACTGTTTTTAAAGATTTATGCCGAATATTGCTATTTCATGCCTTTGGTGCAAGAATTCAGACAACGCAAGGCATGATAGAAAACAGCACTGGATTAGTAAAAAGAAACTGGTCTACAGTTAAATGGTTCCCCCCCTCCCACCAGATTACTCTTAGGTGCTCACTGATTTACTGAATGGTGACAAGTTCAAAGGGCAGTGCTACAGGCCTTGGATGAAAAAAGCCCTGGAAACTTCTGACGTCTTTATAGAATTTGTTTTATTTGCACATGTAGAACCAGAACACAGTGAAAGGAACAGACTTGCAGCAGGCAGCAAATTGACCAATGCTGCACAGTGCCTAATGAGCCAGGATGGTGTAGTGGTTTGGGAATCGGATTTAGACCTGGAAGATCCAGGTTCAAATCCCCACTCGACCATGGAGGTTTCTCCGTGACCTTAGGCCAATCACTCTCTCTCTCAGCCTCTCCTACCCCACAGGGTTGTTGTGAGACAAAAGGAGGGGAAGAACTATGTATACCATCCTGAGCACCTTGGAGGAAGGGTGATAAATACATGTGAAAAATAAATAAAATAAATAGTGCCCAGAGATACTTCCCCCTTTTCTTGGGACTTTCTGCTTCTTTCCCACTTCAAACTGCAGTTCTTCCTTCCCATTTGCTGGAGGGTGCCAGCTACACAGAATGGTGTTACAAAGGTCGAGGCATCCAGAAGCATTAAGGTCCTTATGTTAAATTCCTGACTTTCCAACCCATCAGGTGACACTAGTGGTAAACCCATTCACAGTACCAAACTTATAACAAATATGCTGGTAAGAAAATAATGCACATTATTAATTAATAATAATAAAAAATATACATTAGTGATTAGGTCTGATTCCCACAATCAAACATTTGTGACTAAGGGCACAATCCTAACCAGGTCTACTCAGAAGTAAGTCTATTTTGTTCAATGGGGCTTACTCTCAAGAATGTGTGGTTAGGATTGCAGCCATACACTTTAAAAAATCTGCCATTTTGCACCCTAAAGAGTTCCTGGGGTAATGCTCCACCGAGAAAGATACCATAAAAAGTTTGTGTGGGAGGGACTTCCAGTAGATTGTGCTTAGGGGCTACAGAGGCAGTTTTTCCTGGGGTCATGAGGTTCGTTTTACTGAAAATGTAAACCAGTACCTGGGTTGTACAGTTCATTACACCTCTCCAAAATGTTTACTGCCTCCATGACTTCTTCCTCATGTCCTTCCAGATCAGTTGGAAAAGGTGGGTGTGTCACACACTAAATTTTATATGGGAGAGGAGACGGCAGAGGCAATCCTCCAAAACTCCTAAGTTCCAAAACCCAGATCTTGGTGCTGAAAACCTGAGATCTGGCAGCCAAGTTGGAAAGCTTGAGATCGCCTTTGAAAGCCTCAAATCCTAATATCTAGTAACCCTATTCTTGACATTAGATCTTGAAGACCAGGGGACTGCAGGAAAGGTGAATCCAAAATCTCTCTTTTTAAAAAAAAATATGAATCGTTTTTCATCTGTAAGATCTTTTTGTTATTTTGCATGGGGTACATTCAAAAATGTGAGCCCTCACCTGCTGTTTGAAGTGGTACCATCCAGGAACAGGGTTGCCACTTTGGCAAGGACTCAGTCACACTGAATGCCAAAAAGGCACTCTTTTCTCTGCTACTCATGTATTTTTTTTTCTTTCTCCTTCCTGCTGTTTTAAGATATTTGTTTTCAGATGGCTTCAGATTCCTTCGCCAACAGACCTGTGGAAAAAACTTCACACCTGATGCTCCTTTCAAACACACACGCACACACAGAGTCTGTACTGTTCTTAAAAAAAAACCAACATCCACTTTTAACAGCCTAAGCAAAAGCTCAATCAATATGACAATACTCAGAGCTGGAATGTTGGTTGTGTAATCACTGGAATATAAATGGCAACCTCGTGAACTCCCTTTCATGATGGTAGAAGGGCAAAGAATGTCTGTGGGCAGCCGTGTGACCAAGTCTTGCTTGAATGAGAAGCTACCCCCTCTTCAACATTATGCTGCACTAAAGAAACTTGGGTGTCTAGAAGGAAGTAAATTCTTCTAGTGCGTTGTGACTGAAGCCTCATCTGGGGGAAGAAGCAGCATAAAGAGCCATTATTTTAGCATCGGTTTGAAATTAGCAATCTGTGCAAATCTTAGATCGTAGCAATCTCTCACTAGCAGAATGCCTGCTGTTATGGTGGGAGGTTTCTGTGTGTGTCAAAGAAGAGCCTTTCTATTGCAAGGAATCCTTGGGGAGGAAGAGGGGGCCAGTGCATCTCTTTGCCTGGAGAAGCACTGCATGTGAAATTGGTGGCAGTGAACCCTGGGCCACCACGCCAGGGGCCAAAGGCAGTCTTATTCTTACTGCAATGTTGCATTCCAACAGAAAAGAGTAAGAAAGCAATTCACTTATTTGGGAGGAAATAAAAGAGATATGATGAGTTACTACTGAGGTAGGATCTGAACCCCTTTGACCCCAGGAAGGGAGACTCAAGCCTGCTACTAATTGCTACTAATAGCCCCACCTTTGATTATGGTAGGAGTATCATCAATGTCCATTGAGCCAAACCACTAGTCCATTGGTTCCCAAACTGTGGGACTGGACCCACAGGTGGGTCTCTACCCGATTTTTGGTGGGTCATGAAGCAGAGTCGCCAGTGAAAACATGAGTGATGGAAAGATCCGATAACTAACTGCCTGTAGCCCTGAGGGTATTCCAAAATCAGATAGCTAATTGTATTGCAAAGAGCTCCGCTCCTGCTGTTTGTAAGCCTGTGTAAATATAGGGTGAAATCCTAACCCACTTTCTGGCACCAACATAAGGGCAATGCAGCTCTGGGGTAAGGGAACAAACATTCCCTTACTTTGAGGAGGCCTCCATGAGTGCCACCCAACTGCAGGATGCAGCACACATCCCACTGCCAGTGCTGGAAAGTTGGTTAGGATTTGGGCCATACAGAGATAAATGTTTGAGCATTTTTTTTCTGCTTTTTGTTATTACTTGCAAATAAATATTTTTTTCTATTTTTTTTTTTTAAATTGCGTAAACCTAGGTGGGTCCGATAGAGTTTCATTTTAAAAAGTGGGTCCCCATACTAAAAAAAAAAAAATTGGGAACCGCTGCGCTAGTCTATCTAGCTTATTACTGCCAACGGGCAGTGACTCTCCAGGATTTCAGACAGGATTTTTTTTTTCTCTGCCCTCCATGGAGATAAGAACATAAGAAGAGCCCTGATGGGTCAGGCCAAAGACCCATCTAATTCAGCTTTCTGTATCTCATAGTGGCCCATCATCAGATGCATCAGCGAGCACAAAACAGGACATCTACGTCCAGTGGCAGACTTACCCCTCCCCTCTCCTGGGGCAAAGGTCCACGATGCTGCCCATGGGTGAATCTGCCCCCCCTGCCCCGCACGTGAAGTTGCCACTACCTTTCCACTGCGATGGAGCCTTGCACAAGGTTAAGACTGACTGGGGAAGCCTTCTGAGGTTTTAAACTGTACTTAAACATGGTTTTAAACTGTACTTCCGGAAAACCAGAAGTACAGTTTCCGACTGCATCAGGAGCCTCAGTGTCTGAGTCATTTGGATTCAGCACCTGGGACATTTGCCCCGTTTGCCCAGTGCTAAGCCTGCTGCTGCCTGCATCCTGTTATCACTTCCTTGCACCTGGCATTCTGAGGTAGCCTACTTCAAAAGAGATGCTCGCAATTGAACTTGGGACTTTCTTCATGGAAAACTTGTCCCTATTTTATGGATCCATAGAGTATGACATAATGTTGGAAAGTAGATAGATAGATAGATAGATAGATAGATAGATAGATAGATAGATAGATAGATAGATAGATAGATAGATTGATTGATTGATTGATTGATTGACCATTATTATTCATTATTATTGACTGACTGACTGACTGATGCAGATAATGACCCTGATGGTAATGGAATTGGGGGGGGGGGGGAGGAACTGCTTGGTCTTTTGTTATAATCAGCTTTAAACTTATAAAGGCAAAAAAATTCAGGGTATGTAAGGACTGATAACTGACACATTCATAGCTGAGGACAGGCTTGATGCACACTCTTTCACATGTGGTTCCTGAGGCTGTTGCCAGTTTGGATGATGATGTTCTTCTTCTTGGATCTGGTTGGAGTCCAATCTGGGCTGCTGCTGCTGCAGGAATTGAGCTTGATGGTGTCAGGGCAATCCCTTGTGAATGATAATCCTCCTCGTAAAAAAAGGCTTGTCAGTGATTCACCATGGTTCGGTATTATTTTCAGCCTGCGCCCAGGAGAGGCCAGGACTGAGCTAGCATGGAAGCAGAATTTTGTTTCCTTCTCCTAGTCATAGTGTAAATGCATCTCAACTAGGTCAGGGTTGAGGTCACGGGCAAATTCCCTCAGTGCAGAAGTTACTACATCTTCCCTTGCTTTCATTTGTGAGGAAAGCAATGCTGCAAAGTTTTGTTTGTATTTTAATCCTTTAAGTGATTGCTCTTTTTTTTTTTCCTTTTTTTGAGAAATGCTGAGCCACTCCTTCAAGATGTAAGTGCTTCTTGGTGAGCTGCCAAGTACATTAAACTTTGGTAGGAGTTAGGTGTGTGTGTTTTGTCCCCTACCCCTCACAAGGAGGTTCAATCAGAATACTTTTTTTCTGGAATTCATCACAGTGAAAGCAAAGTTTGAGCTCATCCTCTCATCTTTGATATGTTCCATTCTCTCTGGCTACCCTGACTCCATACTTGGACAAGGTGAATCTGAATGAAGGCTCATGCCCGTCAGAAGACCCCACCTGGCCAGGTCAGCCTTCAGAACTAGTGATAGTGCGAAAGTTCAGTATATCCTCAGGGACTGGTGGGAATCCATTGATTTGCCCCAAGGGTCTCAGCAGCCTGACGCTGGCCTTGACTGCACATATTGGCTTTAGAAATGTACAGAAACAGAGAACACAACTGGCATTTAAAAACAATAAAATAAAGCATCTTCTTTTCTGTATGCCTGAATTATGTTTTCAGTCCTGAACAGAACGGCCTTAGCTTAGCACTCCTGAGGTGGGACAATTGTTTTGTCTCTGGTGGTTGCATTGGGCTGACTCAGTACTGACAACATAGCCTTTTCTCTTTTTTTCTTTTTTCTTTTTTTCTTTCTTTTAAAATGTCTTCCTAAAATGGGTGCAAAGAGTCTGAAAAAACAGCTCAATCAGCACCATCCAAAAAAGGTGTGTTGTCAGTTGCTAGATATTTAATCTAGTGGAGTCCCAGCAAATTACTATTACACAGGCCTACAAAATTGAGGGTCAGAAAAGTTTTTCCCAAATTTTATAGTGGTTTGGTATGAATTTGGGGTGCTGATTCCAAAAATGGCATCCATTTTGCCCTATCACATCTAGTTTTGGAGGGATAGTATAGCCTCATTAGTGAATGGTTCAAGCAGCTTCCTCATGAGGAAGCCATGGTGTAGGCTTGCTCATGAGGAAGCTGCTTGAATAATTCACTAGAGGCTATGCCGTGTCTCCAAAACTAGATGTGATAGGGCAAAACGGATGCCATTTTTGGAATCAGCACCCCTGCCTCAATGATCTCCAACACTCCTTCTCTCGATACCGAGCTAAGCAGATGCATTGGCAAAGCAGCTACCAGGTTTTCCAGACTTGCAAAGACAGTTTGGTCCAACAAGAAACTGACGGAACATACCAAGATCCAGGTCTACAGAGCTTGCATCTTGAGTACACTTCTGTACTGCAATGAGTCATGGACTCTTCACACACCACAGGAGAAGAAGCTGAACGCTTTCCACATGCGCTGCTTCCGACGCATCCTCGGTATCACCTCGACAGGACAAAGTTCCAAACAACACAGTCCTGGAACGCGCTGGAATCCCCAGTGTGTATACACTGCTGAAACAGAGATGCCTGCGTTGGCTTGGTCATGTCGTGAGAATGGGCGATGGTTGGATCCCAAAGGATCTCCTCTATGGAGAACTTGTGCAGGAAAGCACCCTACGGGTAGGCCACAGCTGCAATACAAGGATATCTGCAAGAGGGATCTGAAAGCCTTAGGAATGAACCTCAACAGATGGGAAACCTTGGCCTCTGAGCGGCCTGCTTGGAGGCAGGCTGTGCAGCATGGCCTTTCCCAGTTGAAGAGACACTTTGCCAACAGACTGAGGCAAAGAAGGAAGGCCCATAGTCACTCCCGAATCGGCCTTTTCAGCCACACTAGACATAAGAACATAAGAACAGCCCCACTGGATCAGGCCATAGGCCCATCTAGTCCAGCTTTCTGTATCTCACAGCGGCCCACCAAATGCCCCAGAGAGCACACCAGATAACAAGAGACCTCATTCTGGTGCCATCTGGCATTCTGACATAGCCCATTTCTAAAATCAGGAGGTTGCACATACACATCATGGCTTGTGACCCGTAATGGATTTTTCCTCCAGAAACTTGTCCAATCCCCTTTTAAAGACACTGTGCCAGAACCACCATTCAGAGCGCGATACCATAGTCTTTCAAGACTGAAGGTTGCCAACAACCCCAAATATACTCAGGAATTGGTGTAACGTTTAAGGAAGCAAAATGTGTGTTGGCCTGTGTTATCAGCTCTAATTTTTTTTTATTATTGTGCACAAACATCTGTTTTTTTTATCACTAGTTGTAGTATATACAGCGATGCTCCATTTATTTATAGGATTAGTGAGCTATAGGTGACTGTGAAATAAGCTGCTCTTCTGGCAGGTTTTAGCTCTCAGAGAAGATTTCTCTTTTTAAAGGGTGAGATGCAGTTCATCTTGTCTGGTCCATGGCATTCCTCCCTTAATAACCATTTTTCTGTCAAATCATTCTAATTGCCCGGCCTGTGACAGCTTGGCAAATCTGGATATTAAATTGCATTGATCTCTTGAGATGGTGAGACTCCAAGGCACTTTTCACTGAGGAGTTAATAGTGGACTTTAGGAGGTCAGAAGCCCCCACTTCATCCAGTGAAGCACCTTGTCCACCCCTGGAACTCTTCCAAAGAGTACATCTGTTATATATCTCAAAGAACAGAACTATTGCATGTGGTAAGATTGTTATCAGCGGGGTCCTCTGTTTCCTACCATGCACATTTGCTCTGAGTCACAAAATTAATTAATGGAGAAAATTTATTTTAAAATAGAGCACCAAAAACTGATTTAGTATTCCTCTCTTCATTTATAAACGTTTACACCCCTATGGCTAAGAGTTACATTGTTATTTTCTTTCTCTCTTCAATCAATGTACAATAAAGTATTATAAGGCGAGATTCCAAGAATTAAACTCTTGTAAAGAACCCAAGATATTCCATCCAACGCAGTTGCTTCAGTTTCATAGTTCTCTTTGCAGGGGGTGGGGGGGCTATTTGTTCATCAAGACCTCATGTGGAGTGAACTGGATCGCCTTGCCGGTGCTGCTCTTTGGGGCATGGAGACACAGTGGTGGCAGATGCATTGCCTGTTAAATTTCTGTCTATCACACAGCGGCTAAGAACAATGGAACAAAACCGTGAAAGAGGAAAAAGGTTGCACCTAAGGAAAGTTTGTCATGACAAAGCACCATTGAAATAAATGCGATAAATTAGTTACGATGAATAAATTAACGGCCCAATTCTGAAGCTGCATTACGCCACCAAAACAAGAGTTCTGTCGGTGTGACGTGCCTTCCAAGGTGACCTGCCAGAGTGTTCAGGCTAGAAGCAATGAGTGGCTGGCTCCATGTGGCAGTGGACACCTGCTGTCCCTTGTAGGATTGCACAGGGGGCAGGAGGTAGGAAGAGAGGAGTGGAACAGGACAGGGCTGGGCAGAATGTGAAGGTGACAGGGCAGGGAAAAGAGCACATCAGGCCTGGAAAGGGGTGGGTTCAGCTGCAGGTTTTGGTTGGTTGGCTATCTTCAGTATCGAAAGACTGTGGTATAAGCCTACAGCACCCGGTATTCCCCGGCGGTCTCCCATCCAAGTACTAACCAGGCCTGACCCTGCTTAGCTTCCAAGTTCAGATGAGATTGGGCATGTGCAGGGTAACAGTTGCTGCCCTGTTGTCTAAAATGGAAAAAAATGTTGGTGTCTCCCAAACTTGGAGAAGGGTGGTCTTTGGGCTAAAAGTGAAGACCCTTTACCCAGTTGGTGCTTGCTTAATTTCTGATGAGAGGGGTATCCAGATGAGGGCCTTCAAAGCAGTTCATAGGTTTAAGCCCAAATGTCAAGCCATGGAATCTTGGTTTCTGTCTGACAGGATTAGTCAGAGGCTCACTCTCCAATTCTTTTGCCTAAGAGGTAGGGTATCTGTTTGCCCTCCTCATATATGTTAGGTCAGAGGTCCTCAAACCACCGCCCCCATCTGTTCTGTGGTGGAGGGTGCCGCGACCCACCTCCTTCTCCAGTGCTGAGTCTTTCAAGTATTTGCCATATATTTTATATGTGTTTCTTACCAGTTTTGTATCAGACAATATTTGGCATTCTATCTCCCATATCCGAAGCAATTTTTGATATTTGGCTGTTTATTGTTGCTGGCGTTTAGTAGATGACATGCTTTGGTATTTAGTTTCTGACAGTATTTGACAGCTGATATTTGGTGCTGGATACTTGATATCTGACACAAACTAAAGAATCAAGAGAATGCCAATGAGTTTAAAGCACTCAAATTTTTGTCTGAGTGCCAAAACAACGTATTCTATCTGTTGAAGATCATGTAGTCTGGAACATTCAATGGAGTGCAAATAAAACATTGCAAGAAGGAGCTCAGATAAACTGGGACCAAAGGAAAAAAAATTCAGAACACATGCATTTGAGACTGAATGCAAGACCTATTGTGTTCAGGATTACTGGGAAACTTGATTATCCAGTTATTTAGACCATAACTGTAAACCCTGTGAATGCACTCACTGTTTTCTGTGGGGCGTTGCATGTTTGTGTATTCTGAAGTAAGGACCAGGGGGAGAATTATCGCTGTTCTGCTTGTTTCTTTAAACCCATTAAAATATTCCAGACTAGGAAGTACTTCTCTAGTTATTACAAAAAGCGATCAGGGGATAAACCAAACCATCACAAGGAAAAAAACAGTTCTTGCAAATGTACACTAACTCATTCAGAGTTGTGAAATCCTCCGGACAGCAGCCAACATTCACTCCCACTGATTTCAGTGTGTGAGAGAAGGATATATTAGCTTTGGAGACCAGGCAGTGACTTCACAGGTTGAATTCTCCATTGTGAACATACAGTTAAATCTCTGGATATTTGTGACATAAACAAGACAGTACTTTGCCTTTTTTTGCTTCGTAATGCTTCAGTGCCATCTTAATAGGTAGACAAAAAGGCAGCAAGACTTGGATCTGCTGGCTCATGCATAATCAATGAAATAGCTCACTAAGGGACAGATTCTGCCCACTGATACCTGGGCAAAACACTCATTAGATCAAAATCTTGTTTAACTGTTTGCTCAGGATAGAATTGGAATCTTGTTACACTTGTGAACCCAATTTTCATCTGTTAAGATCTATTCTTGGGGCTGAACCTGGAGGAAATAAAATCAGTGGAGCAAATTTCATTGGGCATGGTTAAAAATAAGATTGCAAAATAGCTTAAAAACCTTTCAATTGGGTTAAAGCTATGTATTTGAATTTCAATTAGAGGCCAACAGAACACTAGCATAGTATTGAGTAAAAAAAAAACCCTAAGTGACACTAAAGACGCCTGAAAATCCCATAGATACTAGAATTTTTCACATTGGCTTTGCATGTGATTAGGGTCATTCTTACAGCCCATACTTCTCATATAGAAGGTCCCATGTTCAATCCCTAGCATCTCCAGTTAAAAGAGATCTTGTGTAGAAGGACTGGAAAAAGCAGCTGTCCACAGCTCTAGAGCTCTGCCATCAGTCTGACTAGATAGATGAACTAATGATCTTTCTCAGTATAATGCAGCTTCATATGTTCATATACAGGTTGGCCTTTGGCATCCAGAGGGGTTCTGTTCCCTGAACCCCTGCGGATGCTGAAACTCACAGTTAACTGAATCCAGAGGTTTGGGCCCTCACCTGACCTCTGGATGTGATTGGAAGTGCCTTCTGGTCCTGTCCGGAGCTGTTCTAAGGCTCAGAGGGGCTACCTCAGAAGTGCCTTCTGGTCCTGTCCAGAGCTGTTCTAAGTCTCAGAAGGGCTACCTCAGAATGCCCCCTGGAGCTGTTAGAAAGGCACTTCCTGTCATGTCCAGGAGGTTCTCTTTGGATACTTCAGTCACAGGTTCAGAACCCACAGTGGGTCAAATCTGCAGGTTCCAAACTGTGGATAAAGAGGACCCACTGTCTGCTCCGTGCAAGCATTCCACAAGGTAATATTTTTTCTGCTACACTTGTATTTTCATCTCCATTTCCACCATCTGTGTGCTGTTAATCATGGTGGTAGAGACCATTCACAGGCAATGTCTTCCTCTCTGTTATCACCTTCTGCAGAAAGTTTTTTTTATCTCCATCTTTATTATGAGAACCTTGAAGTGGGTCTCAAGGTGGTGTTCAGGTTGCCCAGATTGTCCTGAGTAACTTCTGGTTCAGGCAAGGCTGGCCCTTCAAAGATGGATCAGGACTTCTTAGTTCCTGAATTCTGTGACTTTGGCAGAATGTCACAGTCTTGGTCTGGTTAAGCTCTGGCAGCCTTCCAGCTTTCTTCTTCCCCACCAGATCACTCATAAAAGCACAAATACTACCCCACCACACACAGATATAGATACTAGAATCTGTCCATGGCCTAGGAGCAATTTCTCATTTATGACTGGAGCAAATATTAGCTTGCTTTAATGACAGCGCTTTCAGGTTTGTATGCAAGGAGCCTCTGGAGTGCTTGATTCCACGAGCCCTCCCTTTTTAATGCAAAGGGCTTTGCTGTCTATTGCACACACAAGAAATGTCAACGATAGCATGGGGGACTCAAGGCAAGAAAGGGAACCGCTTTTTCCATTAGGGAGGACGGCTCTCTGCAATGGATCCAAGAGCAGCAAACAAACTGGAAGTGGGTGTTTTGTTTTGTTTTCTGATGTGCTGACCTCCTTTCAGACCACTTACTGTGAATTAAATCTGCAAGGGAGAACCAGTTTGGGCATGTGGAGCAGCCACTTGCCGCTGCTGCTGCCAGAGAACAAGATTTATGTTTCTAAGGAACTGCAACAAAGAAAAATGAGATGTGGGGGGTTAAGAGCCAGTCGCTGTCATGGAGTGAGAGTATCTATGTTCAGACTCCAGATAGGGGAGGAAAAGGCTTGGGTTAGTTGATCCCCATTCCTAGTTTGCAGAGTTATCTCTCACTGCTGAAAGTTCAGAATGAAACGGCTGTGAGCATGTGGGTTGTGGCACATTTCAAACCACTATAAACTTTGGAACGGGCAATAGGATAAAATCAGTTGTTACCTACTGGGGACAGACATGTGATTGCATGACCGGAATGGCTCTTGTTTGTTGTTCCCTTGGGAATGATTAGTAACGGCAAACTAACTCGTGAAAGGGGTACATTGAAGGCAAAGAAAGGAGGATTAAAAAAAAAAAAAGGAAAACATTATTCACGCCTTCTAGCATGTCAAACTTTTTATTCACATGGAGCCCAACACTGCCAGACCTTGTCATTTTCCACTACCTTTCCGATATAAATAACTCGAGGCTGTGAAGGGGGCACATGCATACCCATGAGTGTGGCAAGGATGTCATGAAAAGAATTATTTGTGTAACAAAATAACTTGAAAGGACAAAGCGGGTAGGCTGAACCCCAAGGAACACACGTCCCCACACAGAATAGCTTAAACGTCTTCCTCCCCCCCCCCCAACTGCCCCTGTTGCTGTCACCAAACTGCACCCTGGAGAGATCTAAATCTGTCAGAAAAGCATGTGATCAGTGGTGTAGTTAGAGGGGGTGCAAAGCACTAAGTCTTGCAGGGAGCCTCACCACAGCATGCAAGGGGTACCTCCCCCTCCCTTTCAGAGCCATTCCAGGTAGTGGGTGCAAAACAGAGACGTAAGCTCCTGGGCCCGATCCTGAGCCTCACCGCAGCGTGCAAGGGGCCTCTCTCCCTCCCTTTCAGAGCCAGGCGCCTGTTTTTCTCTCACTGCCTAGAATGGCTCCGAAGGGGAGGGGCCCCTTGCACACTGCGGTGAGGCTCCCTGCAAGACTTACAGCCCAATCTTATGAAGGGTTACTCAGAAGGAAGTCCATTAGAGTCAGTGGGGCTTACTCCCAGGAAAGTGTGGATAGGATTGAGCTGTTAGTGCTTTGCAACCTCTCTAGCTGGCCCACTGCATGTGATACTGTAGGTTTTTCTTACAGGTTCATATCTGAATGAGACTGGGCTTGGAAACCCTGGTATTCACTGCAAAGAATCCTTTGGCCCCTTAAAAATGCCCATATACAGTATATAAAATGGCAGAAGCATTCATGGACCAAAGTCTACTATTGTCATGAGGAAGCTTGCAGTTTTTCCCTGCCTCCTGTTGAACGTGTGCTTCAACATGTGCTTGGAAAAGTGTGTGATCTCATGATAGGTGTCATTTATGTAATCACTAAGAAAGCAATTGGGAGCTCCCCGAGTTCTTCTCCATTCAGATGCTCGGAGAAACTGACTTTCATTTTAAGTAGTGGAATGTCCTCTGCAACAAGCTGCTATTTTAAAATAACCAATATTTGTATGTATCTCAAATTGCCCAGAAGATATTTTTGTCTGCTTATTTGCATGATATGGGAATAATTTTCAGCAGCCCGTGTTTTAAGCTATTTTGGTGTTGCTTTCCTTTTGGAGCGATCAGAAGGGTATACATTTAGGAATGTGTGTGTGTGTCTTTTTCCCCCCTCTCCTCTTTTGAAGTCAGCAAAGTATCTAATTTGCAAAAGAAGAGAGAGGGAGAATTGGAAATAGTACACAGACCTACGTTTGAACCTAGAAAAAACTTTGAGGAGTTTTCAGAATTCGTGTTTGAGGACAGTTACTTGGAAAATGCCTTTACTTTTAGAATGAACTTGAATAGCTTCAAGCTGAGCATTCATTTGAAGACATTTAATGCAGAAAGTCATCAGTCCTCCCTCCTGTATAGTGGGGGGGGGGGGAAGCAGAAGAAAGTCTGCCAAAGGGAGCCCAGACAGCTGACCTGGGAGAAGCAAGAGCATTCCCTTGTTATGAGCAAGCCTGGCCTGGAAACTTTCCATGGGCCGGGCAGTGTCACATGTCCCTGCGTGACCTATTGCTGTTTAAATGGCTTTGCTGCCAACCTTGGTTGTTTCACTGAAGTCCTGTCACTGAAGAGTGGCTGGTGGTGCACAGCTGGTCACTTGGCATTCCTCCGGGCCTGTACTTAAGATATGCTGCAGCCTCAAGTCCTGATGGTGTAGAATTCAGGGGCAATTTCCAAGTGGAAAATTAAGATCTTTTTTTAAAACCATTTCTGCCCAACATTGCATGTATGCAACAGGGATCAAATGTGTACATCTGTGGGCTAGGCACAAATGGGTTTTAATTTAGTGCACTTCAGGCATTCAGAAGTTTCACATACATTGATTTCAGTAACCCTTATGATCCACACATATCCCTCTGTATTGCAGGTGGCATGTTCTCTCTTATCTTAGATATGGCAGTTGCACTTTCTGATCTCTGTTTCTCTTGGTAAGCTTAGAAATAGAATTTGTGCATTTCCCAAGAGAGGCAGGGAGGGGGTACCAGTTTTGCTTTGAATATTGTCAAAAAGCATGGAGAACAGGAAGTGAGCATCACTCAGCTTATTGTCCCCTCCATGCCACTGTGTTCAAAGATGCTCTAATAGTGTGTGCCAGGTGCTGTGTGACCCTGTGGGTATGTGGTTGCATGGGTGGGAGGTGGTGTTTTCTGATTCAGGATGGACTTTAACCTGTCTTTAATATCCCTTTCCAAATCTCCACCCGATGCTCTAATCTGGGATTGTTTCAGAAAATGGACATTTTGTTTACCCTGAGAGAGAGTGTACCAACCTCTTTTGGGGGGGGGGGGGGGCGGTGTTGGTTTTTTATGCCACTTTTTCAGAAAATGTTGCCCTTAATATGACTTCCAGTACACTAAAAATTACTTTTAGAAACCACATTGAGTATCAAATTTCAGAAATTTTGTTTCCCTTTTCAAAGCTGCTTACTGTGTGATATTGCACATTGTGCATAAGTGTGTAACACAGCTTCCCCTCTCCGCTTTGGCAGAATGGGCCAGATGCATCTGCTGAATGAAGGCCCAAATTAAAATGCAGAATATGTCGGAAAAAACAAGTGTCAGCTCCCTTCCTCTGGGCAGGCCAGCCTCACAGCTACTAAAGTCAACTCTGAAACTACCACCCTCCCCGCTGTCATTTAAAAACAGCCTTCAGTACTATCATTTTGTAGTGCATATTTTCATGCACCAGGTATGCAATAGAAAGATGAATGTTATTTAATTGTTAAATTTGTATCGCAGTCACTGGGTTGCAAAAATCATCTAAGCAGCTAAGTCACCCCTCAGTTGAGATGTGCAAATTCAGCTTCACACAGTTGGGAAACACACACACACACACACACAGAGAGAGAGAGAGAGAGAGAGAGAGAGAGAGAGAGAGAGAGAGAGAGAGAGAACACCATTTTAAATAGTGCAGGCAAGTCTGCCCAACAAACAACAACAACAACAACAACAACAACAACAACTAGGTATTTATATACCGCCTTTCTGGTCATCAGATTATTCCTCTGACTTTATTCAAGACAGTTTACATAGGCAGGTGTTTCTAAATCCCTCATGGGGATTTTTACAATCATAAAGGTTCTCTCTTTCAAGAACCAACATTTCAGAATGGATCTTCCTGGTCTGGTCTCACTTCTGGCCTCCAGTTGCCTCCCACACAGGCTGACAAGCAGCTCCTTCATCTCTCACATGGAGGGCAGCCAAGACGCTTCTTCACTCACACCAAAGAGCAGATGGAATAACTCAGCTCAGCTTGTCAGCGGCTTCAAGGTCTTGCCATTCAGGGAGCTGTCGGTGGCCTCGAACTGGTGACCTTCTGATATTATCTTCGGGCTAACAGAGGCTCTACTCTCTAGACCTGACCTCCTACCCATTTCATTTACTAAATATATGTCTAAGATCAGAGACTGAAGCTGCTGTTCTTCCATTGGTGTCAGTTCCTGCCTGCCTCTAATAATTTTTAAAGAGACAATATTCATTATCCAGATGTAAGGGATTTTCTAGGCAATTTAGAGTATACATATTTTAGCTTTACACACTGACTCTGGAATGTAACCCTCATGTAAGAAAAGGGGCAACTGTATAATACATAAAATATACATAAAGCCACTAGAAAGAAAGCCATAGATCATGCTGAAACACTGGCTCAAAATAGGAACATTTAATTTGTTTCCTGAACACTCCAATTGAATGAGCATAGCAGGGTATTCCACAAAGAAGATGCCGCCTTAGAAGCCAATTTCTGATTCCAGAAGTTGAGGATACCTGAAGTTAGACCTCAGTTAAAGATTACTATGGCCAAGAAGTTACCTATTGGAATAGGCATGATGAGCGCCATGCTGGAAGGTACATCAGGATGAAGCAGGGGCAGATCCAAGGAGCGGCATGGGTGCGTGCCCCACCCAAACTGTCATGCCAGCAAGGAAGGGTGCCTGCCAGGATGGGGAGCAAAGTCGGACACCAGGGGAACGCCCACTGGGTAGGGCACTGGAAAGATCGTGCTCGGCCGATGGAGCAGAGTCGGAATGGGAGCCCAGGTCTACCCAGCAGGTAAATCTGGGTTCCAGGTCTGGGCAGGAGCCCAGGACCACCTGCCCAGCAAACCTTGGCCATGGAGGCCAAAAGTTCAACCGGGTGCCCAGGTCTACCTCCGGGTTGACCTAAGCTCTGGAATTAAGGTCATGTTCATTCCCCCCCCCCCCCCGCGAAACACAAACACAGAAACTGCCCTTGGGGTGAAGGCTATGGTTATCAAGGAATAAACTCTATACTTCTCAGTAAACATGTACAGTTTCCGATTATGCATCTCCAGCTGGCTAATATTTTTAAGAGAAGCATTACTATCTGTTTCCCTGTAGCAGTGGCTTCTCAAACTTTCTACCTTCTCATGTTGATTCAACTGCTGAAGACCCTTTGCTCATTTGTCATGCAACCCCAGCATGCTATTGAGGATTCTGGATCATATTCTTAAGAACACACTCTGCTTGTACAGATCTACATTGGCCAAAACTGTGGGGCTCTATTACTATTCTGTTTGAACTGTGTGCCTTAGGGCTCTAGAACATACCCAAGGTCGTCATGTACCTGCATATTAGGAGAGTGGATTGCCTGTCTTTCAGGGAAACTCATCTGCCATTTTTGAAGTTCTCATTGAGGTATCTCAGATTAGCTTTTGAGAAAGCCTAGTGTTCCCTAGAATGTAATTGGAAAACTGGTCTCTTATAGGATATGATAAATTCCTTGGGCCACCTCCCTGCCCCCAAATGCTCTCAGGGCATTAAATTATTGACAACCAGCAATTTGACTAATGTCTGTTTCTTTTCATATCTGGAAGCCTTCAGGTTCCATGCATCAGAGTGGCCTCCTTGCATACTAAATCCTTTCATGTAATGTATGATTGATATTAATTAGGTTTCCACCAAGTACAACACTCCTCAGCTTGAGCTGGACAAGAAATAAACTTATAGCTGTATGTTAAAGCTTTATTAGTTAAAGAGAAGAAGAGGATGAAGGCACCTATATGAAACTAGAAGTATATTAACTTCAACTTGAATTAATGTTGGCAGTGCCTTGAGATTAATTTGGTTACTGTTATGGGTGAAGTATAAGAAACAGAATACTGTAATGTAACTATGTTTACTGATTCATTTCTGACACTAAAACCAATTGCTATATTACATATGCAAGGGCAGACCCCCCCCCCCCTCACCAATCTCTTTTCTTTAGAAGATGATGGTGGGTACATTTTAGTTATTAAAGTGAACATTGCCCTCCAAGGAGTCCGACATCAGAAACTTGTCATTCAAGCCTACGTTACATGAGATTGGGAGGTGGAGATCTTGGGGATATCAGCAAGTTCCCACTATTCTGTAACCTCTTGTTATTTCTGTTTTTTTATGCGATAACATCTATTTAAAATGCCATTCAACAGCACAGGTCAAATGTCACTTTCTAACATCATGTTACTTCCTGTCTTATCAGTATGTACAAGACAGGACGAGCCTCACATCTTAAGATGTTAGAAAGTAAGGGTCATAATGAAAGAATACAACAGAAATACCATATATATTCTGAAAGCAATTATATTAAAGAGTTTTCCATTTTGACACATTTAAATTGAGCACGAGGCTTTCTTGCTTCATGTCAAGAACGTTGTTAAAACAAGAAAGCTCCTTTGAAAGAGAACAGCTTCTAAAACACCAACACGCAAAAGGAATAAACACTAAATATATGGGTGGATATATTATGCTGTAATGTCGATTTGTGGTGTTCTTAATACAATGCACAGTAGGGTTTAATTAAAAAGTGATTGTACCGATCTATCACAAACCTGCATTAGGGATATAGATGCCAAGAAAATTAAATTGAATAGGTGTTAGTAATGAAGTTGATTTTTTTATTGAATAGTTTTTATTTCTCCAGCTTTGTTTTCTAATCCAGACTTCCATCAGTAGATGTACGTGAGACATTCTCTAGTCAAGCTCTTTTTAAATTCAGAATGCAGTTGGCTTTTGAGATCAGTGCTTGCATTTCCATTAATCCTTTGTATTGTCTAGTGCATGTAAATAAAATGCTGATAAAGTTTCGAAGACTTAATCATGGCAGTATATGGAGAACAAGAAGCCCCCTGTAATGTAGTTCCTTCTAATTCCTTCAGCAGAAGATTCAGTAGCTAACAGAGCCAAACTTTTTTTTTTTTTGTGCCTAATTTCACGTAAGCAAAAGTCAGAGACAAGCTAAAAAGACTCCAGGCAGTCCCACAACTGTATTTTGTTACTTCATAGACAAATTGCCAACAAACAGCCATGTGCCATCTGAACTCAATATATTAAATGTTTAGCTGATAGTGATAGCTTACTGTAGTTCCGGAGACCCAATGGACACAGTCAAATGAAAGCTACTTGTGTGGATCTGCTGTTGATTTCAAGAACTGATTCATGAGGTTGGAGCCCCCTGAAGACCTATGCACATGTTCAAACAGAGTTAAACACATTGAAGCGGCATGGATTTTAAAACACGTTTGAGCTCAATGAAATTTAGAAGTGTTCAACTTAGTCATCCCTCTAGACCATTGTCTACCAGTCACTCCAACCTGCACTAGGGAGTGTTTTGTCCCACAATAAGTGGAATGGGGTGTGAGGAAAACCTGGAAAAGAATTGGGTAATTCAAGGCTTGCTATGGCAAACTTGTCTCCCTCTTGATCAATATTTAAACGTAAATGCACTTATCTAAGTTGCTGTCTGCTCCAGGCATACCTTGACATCCACTTGAATTTCATTGCTTTGCTCTTTCAACCTCTTTCATTTATAACTTTGTCCATATGCTATCCTCTTTCATCCTATTTCATCTAAATGTCCATGACATAGTTGATGTTTTTATGCTTACTTTCCTTTTATTTTTATAGGTTTCACATGTATTGGCATATATAATTATTTGTTTTTTGCCAGCCAAAATAAATTTGCAAGCTAAATAAGACTGTGCTTTGACATTCATCCATTTTTGACTTTCATCCATGCTCTAGTTCCCAACCACATAAAAGTGCAAGGTACTGCTTTAATTGTATCCAGAAACAGCTCTTACTTAATGCTCTTAATTTCAATACCATGAAAGAAGTGAAAGTACCCAGAAAAAGTCAGTGGAGTAATATTAGTTATTTTAGTTGGTTTCATAAGGCCAAGCAGAGATTGTCAAATATTCTTTATTGTCAAAGAATGCAGTGCCAGAAAAATTCTATCATTGAAAGTCACTGTGCCACAGAATAATTCCACCACAGATAGTGAAATCCATCAATTCAATATTGTGTCTGAAGCATGACATTAAGGAAAGGGCGTGTGTAAATGGTCATTGGAGGTTTTTATTAAAGCCATCCAATGCCACAAAGCAATTTTCCTAAATTAATACATTCTTAAAGTTTAATTACAAAGCACATACTTTTTTTTTTTGAAAGCATCTCATAAAACTGGCAATTGTAATAGGCCATGAAATAGGCAATTTTTTTTACCATGAAATAAGAAATTAGTGACCATGGGAAAAAACTGAGACCAAAAATGCGTGTTTAAAAATGGACTTGCACAGCAGCAGAGTTAACCACAATATAACAGTAGGAATGATTAACAATAAAATAGGTAATTCTAAAAAAAATTCTGTTGTGTTATTTCTGCTTAAAGAGTAGCAAATCCTGGAGAGCGAAATTATTCATCCGCATAGGGATGCCTGCATAAAATTTTTAGAGTTACAAGAGAGCTGCTCACAAGTAGGAAGAGAGCATGGAAATGAACAAGTGAAATATTGAAAGGCAAAAAAAAAAAAAACCCACCATTTTGAATTAATTAATCCTACTTAAACTTGCATCATTTTGCAACATGAATTAATACATCACAATTGGACATAATGCACAATTATATCTCAGTCCCACCCTGTCCGCTGACAGCTCAGACCATGCAATGCCACTGATGGAGTGTGTGCTGAATGCTATGGGGTGTGTGTGACCAGACAGCCCAGAAAAAGTAAGTGAAAATCTTAAATTAAGCATCCCCTGAACTGCCCCCACTGCCACCTTAACCTGTTCCAGTGGGCAATCTATAGCCTGCTACTGGCAATGCCAGGATTCCTGGCTGCCACGCTATCTGTAGTGGGCTTCAGCAGGGACAGCAATGGTAGATTGCACAGTCCATCCGTGTATCATGCCCATAGGATTGGTTCATTAGTTTCTCATGACTTCTTGACGCTCAGCTGAATGTATGAAATATCTCATTTGAAAAGTATTGTGTCAGTCGTAATATTTTGCAATGTGAAGCTTCTATCTCTGGCTGTTAGCCTTCAATGGCCCATTCACACATGCAAGTGATGCTGAAGTTACAAGTGATGAGTGTGCGTGTGTGTGTGTGTGTGTGTGTGTGAGAGAGAGAGAGAGAGAGAGCTGCTCCTATTATTAATCTCTGAAGATCTCATTTCAGTGTGTTCTGTGGTAAGCAATAATTTCTCCGATGAGATCAGCTCTTGTCCTACTGCCTCTGTGTGCAATATACAGTAACAGATGTAGCAACCAAAAGCTTCTCAGGCCTGGCCCAGCACACCTGAAGTGACACATCTCCTTGCCATGGAGGGGTGGGTGGGAGTGCACTTGTGCTCCCATTCCTCTGTCCCAGTGGCAAAGAGATGTGTTGCCCCTTCCCACTGGGACCCTGGGCTTGGAGACCAAAAAGAATGAATAAGTAGTTGGAGAAACAAATAATTATCTTGCCAAAAGAGGTCCAAGAATAAGCCCAAGAATTCATCAGGCACGAGGGGAGGGGGGGAATGAAAAGGTAAAGAAGATAGAGTGAGGAAGTTCTAGATGTCCCTATTTAGCTTCTCCTCATCTTCCCATTCCCTGGCTGGAGAATCTGATGATTCTTAGGCAAAAAGAGGCCGAAGAATCAGATGATTCTCCAGCTGCTACTACAGTCTCTTCCCATTGCCTGAGGGTTGTGCAAAAACAGGTGGCAGCTGGAAAATTGGATGGTTGTCAAGCTGAAAGAGGCCTGAGAGCTGGCTGGTTCTTCAGCTGCCACCTGTTTCTCTACAGCCCTAAGGCGTCTGAGGACCTGCGGGGAAGAGACACTGGCAGCCAGTATCGGCTCAGTCAGCTCCTGACTGAACTGACAGTGGCTGACTCTTGAGCGGAGAACTGCCACTTTGGAGTAGAGTTGAGTGGGTAAGCAGGGTTGCAACAGGCAGGCATGGGGTGCCCCTCACCTGCCCAGCAGCCCCAGTCAGGCTGTTGTTCAAAGAGGAGACAGACACATCACATAGTACCATTTCCCATGTTATGCAAAGGCAAACCTATGTTGGCCGCCGAGTACACACTCAACAATCATAGCTCCCTGATTGGTTGGGCTTTGCATTGAAGATATACACCTGGAAATGGAGTACCTTTTCCAAAGTGAGTTTTTCTTTCTTTCTTGGCAGAAAAAAATAGAATTCCAAGATCAAGGGTAGTCACAGCACATACTTCTGATTCCCTGGCTGGGCTAAAATGGTGTCATGCTATGGTCATGGAACTTGCAATATCTCTCCTTGAAAAGAGAGAATAAAAACAGACAGAGCTCTCAGGTAAAGGAAAGAAAGGAAGCAGGAGAGTTTGTACACCCCATAGTAATCTGTGGGCATTCTGTGCAGGTGCTCTACAGCTGAAATAGTTATTTATGCTGGGCAGTGAGCAGTTTAGCTAGAACCAGATTTGAATACCAGTATCTGCAGAACCAGGGATTAGCACCTCCAGCAAACTTTAGGAATTGTTGGTCTGACATGAAGTCAAAAGGGGCATGAAAAAGGGGGATTTCCAAAGTGAGTTTCCACTAGCTAGGGTTGCTATCAGTGTTGGGAACTTGAGTCAGGTGACTCAAACTCGAGTCACGAAAATGCATGATTTTGGGTGACTGCGACTTGTGAGTCATGCACGTGGAAGACTCTGAAAAAGACTTGAGTCAGGGCCCCCCTGACTCAGCACTAATCCCCACGCATGCTGATTCAAGTCTGCCTGTGTCTGGGTGTGCTTGCTTACTGTTTTTGCTGCGTGGAAAACTTTGTGGGGCCAGCATTCCAACAGTGAGTAGCAGGGAGTTCCAGCTGGGAGGCAGTTAATGTTTGCAGTGAATGGAGGGAGGTGCGACTGAGCTCTCTTTTCCTGCCTCTGATAGGAAGGAAGGCATACATGATCATTCGACAAAGGATTGGCATTCTCATATTTCCATTGGCTGAGGGAGGGCAGGAGGAGGAGCACAGAAGGGGCAACCCTCAATGAATGACCAGCTGCGGTGGAACTACTTGTGAGTAGGGCTGCCAAGGATCAGGTTGTCCTGGTAAACCTCCCAGCAGCTGCTCCTGACGCTTCTCCTCCCTCTTGCTGCTTCTCTCCTGGCTGTCTTGCACTCCCTCCCTGTTTACAGATGGACACGGACATCAGGGGAGTGTCCAAAGAGAGCCCTCCCCCCCTCTCTCTCTCTCTCTCACACACACACACACACACACACACAGAGTCTGGCAGCAGTCCCGTTTTTTCCATGGCAGGCTTTTTAAAGGGGGGGGGCAACTCAACTCAAGTTCATTAGAGCCACTAAACGGTGATTCGGCAACTCAGAAAGTGCCCGTCATGACTCTTTTTGGAGTCCAGTTGCAGGGGATGGTGACTCGGCAACTCGACTCAAGTCAAGCCACACTGGGTTTTCCCATCCCCGCTTGCTATATCAAGGTAGTTGTCTGAATGCAGTAGCATGCTTGGAAAGAGAAAACCATTGAGCTTGGGAAATATGCAAGAAGGTTGTGAGCCAACTAGGCAAGTTCTGACCTAAACTATTGGCTAAGCACTTGGAAGTATTTATGGAGTTCACCTGGAAGTTTTTATGATTAGGACCAGGGAGAAGCAATGGGCTGTCTGGGGAAGGTGCCTGAAAAGAGCAGTACTGCCCCCTTTCTGGATTCCACTTGTAACTCTGGTTCTTTCTTTTCTTGTGCCTGCCCACTGGATTTCTGCTCTATGGCAGGCCAGAGAGAAAGTGCTCTGATGCTGATCTCAACGGCTGGACAGGCTGATATAATTTGTTCCTGGGTGATTGGATGCCACTACCAATTAAGCTGTTCTGTAACTCATTGGCATATATTGCTGGGCTCCATAGGTTGCATGTAGGTTTACCAGGGGGGAGCTGGTAAGACATTTGTACAGCATTTAGCAGCTAAATTGCCCTCCTCAGCGTTTTAATGAGGATTCGTGGGTCTCTCCCCAATTGTGGCAAAGGCGGAGCCAGAACAGGGCTCAGAAAGTCACAACGGGCGCCAAGGCAGATGTTTCTGTTATGCAGCAGCAATGTAGATATTTGAAAGGGGAAAGTTTGCTACTCATTACACTGGGACTTGCCTACTGACGAAGCTGATGGAAAAACCATACATATGTTATGAATTCTGAACACCAACAAGATATAGTGGTTTATATCAATGTGCCATTTTTCAAATGTGTCTTTTTATTTATGAGGCAGTCCTTGTTCTCAATGATTAAAATATTTTTTAGTTGTTTATATCTCTTCCAGATCAGCATTTTTGGAGTTTCAGCAAAAGTTAAAAGAAATATGACTTTCCTACTTATTGTTTGGGAAGATTTACTCATCTGTATAAATGACTTTTAAAAAATTGGCAAGACCTTTTCTCCTCGGTGTAAATACTTCTGACAATAAATTACCTTTTGCTAGTTAGACATCAACTGTCATTAAAATGGCCAAATAAAATTCAAAATATGTTTGCTGCTTGATTCCTTGCAGGCTTTTTCAGGAGGCAACATTTAAATTTGTTTACTAGGCATGCATTAATACGAGTATTTGCTACAGAACGGTTTAAAGCATTGTATAAGTCAAAGATTACCTTTTGCGATTGCTCCTTCATATACTTTAAGGATGTCTCCGTTCTCCGTCTCCAACACGTATGCTTGTGGTTTGCTTCGCACACTCCCATTCAGCTTTAAAAGCAAATCTGTAAACAATGTAATATATTAAACTGGAGCACAGATTTTTTCCCCCCCATTTCTTTGTAAACAGGGACACATGTGAGAATGAAACAGCTGGAGCTATACTTCCACAAACCCTCCTGGGGATCTTTCACAGTCATTTCTTCATTGTATGCAGTCTTGGTGTAATAAATTGGCAATAATAATATGACATTCTTTATCTCTTTGTTTGCCGGCATATTATTTTTAATATTATTATCGTACGAATTGGAGCCTTGTTGGATGTGCCTAAAATTTCTTAAATTGTAATAGTCCTGACCTGAAGAGCTTCATATGTCAGGAGTGCAGTCCACTAGGAAGTCCTGCTGCACCAACCCACTGAAATAAACTAGAGCTGCATTCCTGTGAGTAGAAAAACCTGCCATGGATCCATTCGAGCCCAACACTGAAGGACTTTAGAATCTTAGCCTTCTGAAATCTCATGCAAACACCTTTTCCGGTTCTGCTGCCTGAGATCCTTTTAACAAGTGCTGGAGCTGAACTAGAGACCATCTGTGTGCAAAGGATGCACGCTGCTACTACTTCGCTGTGACCCTCCTTGTAGTCTTGTACAGCTCCCATTCATTTCACATTTTGTTTGTGCAAGGCATGTGGGAGGGCAGAGCACAGGTGAGCAGAAAAAGGCTGAGAACTAGGCCTCACCTCAGGGCTCAGCAGACCTGACCGTGTTATCAGGTCAGGAGTTAGTACGTCTTGGGGGGGGGGGGGTTTCAAGTAATAGTCCTGTTGTTAACCCAGATTTCCCTGATTCATCATTCACTTTCCTAATGAGTATCCAAGTCTTCATTTCAGTAATAAGCAAGCATAAGCAAGCACTTAAAATAATGGGGGGAGGGGACGATTTATTGTTTTGCTGTTCTTGCACAATGCTATGAAGAGGATTGTTTATTGCATGCTATCCATCTTAGCTAAGAGCTAACCACTGGTTCTTGATCTCTACAGGACGGTGTAGCTGTCTGAGTTGGACTTAGACCTGGAAGATCCAGGTTCAGATCCCCACTCAATCATGAAATTGGTTGAAGTTCAGATCCAGGTTCATATCCCCATCCAGCCATGAAGTCACTTCCTTAGGCCTGTCTCTATCTCTCAGTCTCATCTATCTCACAGAGTTGTTGTGATTACAAAAGGGGGTCCTTTTGAGGATCCTGAGCTCCTTGGAGGAAAGGCGGTATAAAAATGTGAAAAATAAATAAATAAATCTATTTCTTTTGGGAAGTCCACTCTCTATATGCCCATTCTCCTTGACACCCCCCCCCCCCAATAGTGACTATATATTTCTTTTGGGTCAGGATAAAATAACGAAAGGAAATTAAAAATCTTGAATTGCAACTGACCCAAACTTTTAGAGAAGATATCTCCGTGACATCTTTAACTCACCTTGGTACTACTTTTTCTTCAAAGGGAAATGTGCCCAGTAAGAAACAGGAGGGTTTTGTATCATACTTAAAACATTTCTAGCCTGATCCTGTGTATGTTTTCTGATATTTAAATAGAATGTACTCCAGGGTTGATCTCTTTTGTGACTGAGGGCACAATCTTGTCTTTCATGTGGGCCAACGCAAGTCCCTTGTGCCAGCCCAGGAGAGTCGCAAACGTGCCGTAAAGCATGTTTGCATCTCCTTGGGAGTAAGCTACGCTGGCGCACAGAGGTGTGCCAGCACATGGAGGCTGAATCCAGCCTCCATGGCTGCTTTTGCTGCGAGCTTTGTGTTGGCCTAGCTGAGCTGATGCAAGGCTCTGGGGTGGGTGGGGAGGAGGCGGGAGGGAGGAGTTCCTGGGAGGGCAGGTGGGCGGGCGGTGGGCGGATGGGAAGCGGGAGGCGGGGCTGGGATCCAGCACTTATGCTGGATTACAACCCCCATTCCCGGGGTGTTCAGAGCGGCTTCAAGCCGCTCCACTCTTCTCGGACTTGTACCACTTCAGAAGGTGGCGCAAGTCCGAGGAGACCCATAGGGGCAAGGGCACCTTACACAGAGGTAAGGGGAAAAGTTTCCCCTTGCCTGTGGCTGAGCCGCTTTGTGCCAATATCCTGTGCTTAAGCCTCTTGGCTTGCCTGTTCCAGTGCAGGGTAGGATTACACCCTGAATTACATAGTTGGAGCATATCTATGCCTGAGAACCAAATAATTAGAAAGTTGTAAGGGAGGGCATAATTTTCAGGAAGGAGGCAATGAGTCAGAGGGGATTGTCCCTAACCTGTGTTTTGTCTGCTACCTTTCCCCCTGCAACTCCTTATCTCAGTTGCTTTACCCTGTGTCATGGCAAAGTCTTGTTTAGAACCTCTGTTGATGGGAAGCTGATATGGAGATGGAGTTGCACTGGGGAGGGGTTAAGCCCACCACTATTCTGCAGCAAATCTAATCCTCCCTCTCCTACTTTGCAACTGTTTGGCAGTGACTCAGGTCTGCTGCCAGGCACTGTTCACCCTTAATCTCCAATTCTTCTGGCACATTTACTTGGAAGTAACATCCCTTGAACAAAAGAGGATAGCTTCCTGCTCAATATTCATAGGATCAGCCTTCATGATTGGTTCAAATGGGGTGTAATCCATAGAGACATTCCCCTACAACAAACTCCACTGAAATGACTGGGAGCTGCACAAGATTGCAGTACTATTCCCATTCATTTCAATGGAGTTCATGTACTAGAACTGGGCAGACAAATGCACTGAAGCTCATTGACAGTTTGTTCACACTGTTTGGATTATTTTGCTGCATTTGTTCATCCATTCGTTTATTTGAAATTAATTTGGCTAATCAAAGACCAGAAGCTTTGAGTCTCTCACTAAACTGTGATCACCAGTGAAGCTTTTCTATTCCCTCTTACCCACCATTTATATATAAAAGAACTAAAGACTGCCTCAAATATCAATGGGCAGGTTTTATCCGAAGATGAGAAATGCTAAGCTAAGACTATCTGCCTGTCCCCATTGATTGATTTAAAATTAAATTTTCCCAGGCACTACAGTTCTGCATTTTTCTCTGTTCCTGTACTGAAAGGAATTTGAGTCAGATGAGAATTACCAAAGAGGATGTCTTTAGATAAACATGATCATTACAAGTTCAGCTGACTTCATGTCTTCCGCTGCATCATGTATTGTAGTGGAGAAATATGATTCCATTATGAATCCCCTTCCCCAAATACATTTTGATATGTGGGCTCATACTGTACTTTGAAATGGTGCCATAAGCAAAAAGAAGGACTGTTAAAAGAAATGGATTTGGCCACAACGTACTATGGTATTTTGCAACCAATTGTAGCCCTCATTCCTGTGGGGGTGATAATCAGGTTCTCAAACCAGATTTAATTACAGGTGTACCCCAGCATCCACAGATCTGGTATCCATGGTTTCTGCTGTCTGCAATTCTGCGGATACTGAAGGATTGCACTTTTAAAAGGTCTGGAAAGTAAATACCCTAAAATAGTTTTGCAGCGCAACTGCTTCATTTTCAGGGCTCTAGGCAGCCTTCTGAGCCCCCAATGTTGCTCCAAAATGCACTATGTGCAACCTCCTGGTTTTAGAAGTAGACAACCTCTGAATGGCAGGTGCAAGGAAGTGGCAACAGAATGGAGGTCTCTTGATGTCTTGTGTGCCCCAGAGGCCTCTGGTGGGCCACTGTGAGATACAGGAAGGTGGGTCTTTGGCCTGATCCAGCAGGCCTCTGGTGGGCCACTATGAGATACAGGAAGGTGGGTCTTTGGCCTGATCCAGCAGGCCTCTGGTGGGCCACTATGAGATACAGGAAGGTGGGCCTTTGGCCTGATCCAGCAGGGCTCTTCTTTTACCAAAGCGTCTTCTGCAGATGAGTTCAGAGATCATGTTTCCAATCTTAGAAATTATGGTATGGAGGCAGAGGTGTACTGAGGGCTTCTGGCATCCAGGGTATCCAGGGCAACTGCGTGACTTCATGACTCCATGCAGCGCCATGATGTCATCAGGGCACATCCACTCCAATTGCTCCCCCACTCAGGAAGCAGTTGGAGCATGAGGGTGTGCTTGGCGGTCGGCCCGGCAATTTCACTCGACCAGCTGCTGAGAAGGTGCGGTTGGCGCCCAGGGCATGTGCCAGGTTTTACCCCAAGGGTGGTATGCCTCTGTATGGAGGATTCCATGCCCTGCCCTCACTTTCCTCTGTCCAGCTCACTTCCATTATTGTAACTTAGCTGAGGAGAAATGTACTGGGGTGTGTGAGAAATAATAATAATAATAATAATAATAATAATAATAATAATAATAATAATAATAATAATAATAATACAGGTATTTATATACCGCCTTCCTTTCTTGGTCTTTATTCAAGACTTTATTCAAGGCGGTTTACATAGGCAGGCTTATTAAATCCCCGTAGGGATTTTTACAATTTGAAAGACTGTTCTATCTTACAAGAACCACAACATTCAGGCGTTACTTTCTTGATCTGGTTTCACATTCTGGCCTCCATCCTCCCACGCTCAGAGCAGATGGAATAACTCGGCTCAGCTTGTCAGCTGCTTCAAGGTCGCACGGTGCCGGTGGCCTCGAACTGGCGACCTTCGGATGTTATTTTCAGGCAAATGGAGGCTCTACCCTCTAGACCAGACCTCCTGCCCAGAAAGACAGACAGACTGGCTGGCTGGCTGGCTGCAGGGAGGTTAGCTGTCAGCAAGTGGAGGGTTTAACAGCCTCTACCTTTGCATCACTTTTGCTGTAGCTTCCCACCTTTTATTTGTGATTCAAGAAGAATGAAAGGAACAGGTCTGCCACCGTTGTGTCTGGTTTGGCTCTCAGCCTCTCACCTGGTGGAGTCTATTCTGTTCTATTATCTTTCCCTGCTGCCTGACGAAGGACAATCCCTGCACAAAATTACATCCCTCCTTAGAAAGTCTTGATCTTGCCTGAAGGCTACATATCAACTCATATTGTGACAGTCCAGCACCATCTTATGGAAGGCAGGCAAAGGAGGATGCAAGGCCATCAAAGTGGTCCCAATTCTATGAATGTGGAGCTTAACAGACACTCCAGAAGGCTGTTCCCCCCTAATATTAAGAGGGATAAAAACAGAGTCTTGAGGAAGTGGTAAAGATTTTTTGTCTCATAAAGCTAGGTGAGTCCTGACAGTATCCTTTTAAAAAGTGGGTCCTGGTGCTAAAACATTTGGGAACCATTGATCTAGAGCAGTGGTTCCCAAACTTTTAACACCAGGACCCACTTTTTAAAACAACACTCTATCGAGGACCCACCTAGGTTTTCCAGACTTTTTAAAAAGGAGATATAGAACAACATATTTTAGTGTAGATATTTGCCTATAAGGTGAGAAATTTCTACCAATAAATCAAGAGTAGATTGATATCGCTTCTGCAGATCAGTCAGGGGTCAGGGCTGTTCAGGCATGTTACAGCAGCCAGGAGAAGCCGGAAGGAGCTTTAATAGTGCCTGCAGAGGGTCTGTAAACTGTCTGAGGAACTTTTTGAGTGATTGTAGACAGCTTACAAACAGGCAGCTTTGTTTGCATTTGTCGGAACTTCATTGTAGTCTTTTGAGCATGCTTGTTAACTCCAAACCAGGAGTGTCTCTTAAAATGACAATGAGCAGTATAAAAATTATCTGGAGGCAATTGAAGTAGGGTGTTGTGCTGAGTGAGGTAAGCTGTTTATATTGCTTTATATTGGTGCTGCATTTGTTTTGGATGGTTTTTAAAACTGCAAATGCTTTTCTGCCATTTCAAACCTGGATTTTTTTAAAAAGCAATTCAATGCAACATTCAATTCAGTTGCTTTAGGAGGGGATGGCACACAGTCCTACATAAAGCACTTTGTTGATGTCTTCAAAAACAGTGGCGTGGCTCCAATTTCCCCCCTTTCACTCAGGCTCCAAGGCAATCAGGCTCTTCCTCACAAGCACTATTGCCCAAGTTTTACCCCTGACTTATCCAAGGGGTCATGGAACATGCAATGATTTTTGGCCCAAGACCTGCCCTTGCCTTATCTGTGAGATCGACTTATGGGTGAGTGCCTGCCATATTTGTAAGTTATAATAACCAGAAAGAAAGACCCACATTTATCTCTGTATAGTTACACAGGCTTGCACACTGTAGGAGCTCAGCTCCTTGCATCGCAGTTAGCAGCTAAAGTATCTGATTTTTAATAGCTTCAGGACTTGAGGTAATTATCTGATTTTTCCATACCCTTTGGCGACCCATCAAAAATCACATTGTGACCCACCAGTGGGTCCCAACCCACACTTTGGGAACCATTGATCTAGAGCAGGGGTTTCCAAACCCTGGCCCAGTGGCCAGATGTCACCTGCAGAGAGTCTCTATCTGTCCTGCAGCCAGCCTCTGATCCCCTGAGAGCCTCTGGCCTAGTTGACCAAACACAACCAGAGCTGTGCTTGTGGGGTGGGGGAATGGGGGTCCATTTAAGTGTGTGCTTTATTTCTTGGGCTGTGTTGGTGCTTGGAGAAATCATGGACATTTGAGCCTATTCATTCATTCATTCATCTAAGTTCCAACTCTAATGTATTTAAATTTTATATTTAATTTTTTTCTGGCCCTCGACACTGTGCCAGGTATTTGATGTGGCCCTTTAGCTGAAAGGTTTAGAGAGCCCTGATCTAGAGGATGTCTGTATGAGGTTGGGAAGTGAAGGTAAAGTGATTGTGTAGGGACCAAGATCCTGGAGGCACTTCAGTTTCATAGCAGCTGAACACACCATTCAGTGAAGTTTTTCCCACCACTTATTCCCATGCCTGGAAAAGCTTCATCTACTTAATTTCTGCATGCCTTGCTGCTGTTAAAGACAGAGGCAACATAAAAAAAGTACCAATTCTAAATGCTGTTGTAAATAACAAACACAATATCAAACCTTCTTTTATCTGCACTGTTTTCATCCAGATCCTTCTTTTAAGAGATATATAACAGGAAGACACTTTTTTATGGATTAACAGAAGAACAGATACACAAATCTGAAGGTTGGAATTTCTCAGCTAGGCAATATAAAAGCAAGACAGTATATGCTGTGCGGTGTCAAAAGATGGTGTGTTCCTATATAATTGGTTGCTGCAAATGCATTTTAGTACAGTTTATCAATAACGATAATTAGCCTAATCAAACGGTTCAGGTAAGGGATGTGCCTAAAGACATTTGGAAACACAGCTACCTCTGACCTTTTTTTCTGGCTGGATTTTCTGAATGTCTTCTGAGAGATTCCCTCCTTCCATACATTTCAGCCTGTCCTTTTAGGTCATCTAAGGGGGCTCTTTTAAAAGTGCCGCCTCTGTCCCAAGTGAGAGGGGTGGCAGCTCAGGGGCAAACCTTCTCTGTAGTGGCACCACAACTGTGGAATTCCCTTCCAGGGGAACTGAGAACTACTCCCTCCCTCATGGTTTATAGCGAGGGCTCAAAACATACCCATTTAATCTGGCATTTGGTAGCTGAGTAGATATTGGCCCTCTGCGTCTCTGAAATCCTTGACTTGACTGCCTCCATAGACTTATTTGTTCCCCAGTGGCTCAACAATATCTGTTAGGTCTTGCTTTGTTTTTGTTTTTATGTTTCACTGTTTAATGTTACATAAGAACATAAGAACAGCCGCACTGGATCAGGCCATAGGCCCATCTAGTCCAGCTTCCTGTATCTCACAGCGGCCCACCAAATGCCCCAGGGAGCACACCAGATAACAAGAGACCTCATCCTGGTGCCCTCCCCTCCATCTGGCATTCTGACTTAACCCATTTCTAAAATCAGGAGGTTGCGCATACACATCATGGCTTGTACCCCATAATGGATTTTTCCTCCAGAAACTTGTCCAATCCCCTTTTAAAGGCGTCTAGGCTAAACGCCAGCACCACATCCTGTGGCAAGGAGTTCCACAGACCGACCACACGCTGAGTAAAGAAATATTTTCTTTTGTCTGTCCTAACCCGCCCAACACTCAATTTTAGTGGATGTCCCCTGGTTCTGGTATTATGTGAGAGTGTAAAGAGCATCTCCCTATCCACTCTGTCCATTCCCTGCATAATTTTGTATGTCTCAATCATGTCCCCCCTCAAGCGTCTCTTTTCTAGGCTGAAGAGGCCCAAACGCTGTAGCCTTTCCTCATAAGGAAGGTGCCCCAGCCCCGTAATCATCTTAGTCGCTCTCTTTTGCACCTTTTCCATTTCCACTATGTCTTTTTTGAGATGCGGTGACCAGAACTGGACACAATACTCCAGGTATGGCCTTACCATAGATTTGTACAACGGCATTTGTACAATTAATGTTAAAATTAATGTTTTCAGTATTTCTTATCTGCTATGATATTTTGTACTTTATTATGGAGCGTTGTTAAGTCGCCTTGGGCATTTTCTTTGACTTAGAAAAGGCAAGATGTAAATTTTTCAAATAAAATAAATAGTACTGCACAGCTTTTGTAGCATTCTGGCTTGTGAAGGTCCAGGGCTGTAGCATTGACTTCTTAGGAAAAGTACTTGTCCTGCCCCAGAAGTCATGAACAAGTTTCTAGATGGTGCCATTCTATCATGCCATGTCTTGCTTCTTATGCTGATTAAAGTATTGTGTTAGGCAGTGCTTAAATGAATCAGTGATGGCACAAGGCTGCCAGGTCCCTAGGGCAAAGGCCTACAGTAGGGCAAAGGCCTACTGGGTCCCCATAACACTTCCTGATGGTGCTTTGCGCATTGATACTACTATCAGTACTGAGAATTCAGAGGTAAGACTAGTCAAATACGCCTGCTGATGGTGTGGTTTCCTCAGCCAGTACCCATTGTAAGTGACTTAAGCACCATTCCTGAAATGAATAATACAGGTAGCCTCCCTTAAGCATTGAGACCTACGGAAAGTAAAACTGAGCTGCATGTGCATGTTCAGTGGTGAGCAAGCAAATATGTGTCAGTCCACTTCAAAGGGCAAGCTGAGAGGAACACAACACTACCAGAATGCCTTGGGGCATTAGTGATGATGTGAAATATTTCACCTGCACAAAGAATTGAGAAACCTTTAAGTTAGTTTTCCAGAGGCCTTCAGGTAGTAAAATTAAGGGTAAAATTATTTTTCATGAATATTCACATTCATTTCACAAGGTTTATTTAAGGATTTGGTTTCTCATAAACAGGTAGGGACTCTGAGTGATTGCGACAAAATTTAGCCTCTTTGTATTTGTCCTGATCGTTGAAGAAGTTCCACTATCACCTCAGGTGTTTGTTGTACCACTTCTGAACATGGAATATCTCCAAAGGTGTCAAACTTTACTCATTGCAAAACTCTTCTTTTCCCTTTGAAATTTTTTCCAAATATTACACCCAAACAGAAAAGTTCATATTCACCTTGAAATTTTGCTTGAGAGAAAAACCAATGGCAACTCTAATGCATGGGACTTGGGAGATAACCTGCCATCTAGCAAACCTTGCCTCGGCTGAGTTCTCTTCCTCATAGCCTTTAGAGAAGACCTGCGCTTAGTTTTGCATTTGAAGCAAAAAGTGAAGATGACATCTTCCCCCTGCTCGTGATTAAATTGTTTTATTTGTTTTTTAAAAGTGACACATAGTGATGGATAGGGGAAAGGCACACAGTGTCCCTTATGGATTCTGCTGCCCATTGCAATTGCTTCTTGGTAAGGCTAGGAGCCCGGCTGTGGGGCATGGGGGAGGGAGAAGAATTTGCACCTGGCAGCCAGCAACATTTTGTTCACTGGAGGCTGACATGCTGAACCCTTTGTGCAGTTTTACAACAGCCAGTCCAAATGCCTGGTCAGCATTGGAAGACCTGGGTTCATGAGTGTTCTGCTTGACTGGGACTCTTAAGAAAAAACAACAGAGATGAAAACCAATTCAATACAGCACAACGCAAGGTCTGAGTGGAAAACAGAGACATGAAGATGACGAGAGGAGCAGTGAATTTTCTAATAAAAAATTAATAAAGTAAATATACTGTATATAGGACATCCATTTGTGCTGACCTAGCTATTCAGTAAAGTTCTGATGCCCTTTACCCATAATTGCAGAGCTTTACTGCTTTGATCCAAGTGATTTCAATAACCACTGCCCTGAACATTTTCAGACAACCCCCCTCCATAAGGAAGATGGGAAACTTGTTTTGAATTTAAAAAAAAAATGAATCAGATTCTCAACAAGTCAAACACTGTAGAATGCAATCTTGACTTTGTACTGTGTAGTTGGAATACAGAAAGCTCAAAAATCAAAATCTGTTGCCTCTCTACTAGTATTGACTGTGATCGTAAGCATTATCATTGTTAAGGGATTGCATTTCCGGTTGCTGTACAAAACAGCAAGGTAGGGAACAATTCACCTACTTTTGCTGCAAAAAATTTCATCAGGAACCTGCTTAGTATATACAGTCAAAAATAATGCATTGTTGTTTCTAACTTCCTATAAGATATTATACATTTAAAAAAAATAATAGCTCTGTCTGAAAAAGCATGGCTTGAAGGGAAGGTAAAGGCAAGAGTAAATTAACAGAATTACTGTCCAGAGTTAAATAAAAGCAGCAGTACCATCTAGTGGTCAATTAAAGAAATAACTATGTCATGGATTGCAGTGCATTGTCATGGTGTTCAGTTAACTTTAATAAAGTAGTGAGGAGACTATCAGGTGTTAATGACTCTGGAGTAAGGTGGTACTCATTAGTTGCTGTAAGTTCATTGTAATGTGGAGTGGGAAAGCAGAAGTGCCCAAATCAGGCTATCTTTTTCCAGGAAAATGGGTTGTTGATCCCCAGATGGTCTAAGATGTGTCCTTGTTTTTTGCACCT
Organism: Tiliqua scincoides; assembly: GCF_035046505.1. Classification (NCBI taxonomy): domain Eukaryota; kingdom Metazoa; phylum Chordata; class Lepidosauria; order Squamata; family Scincidae; genus Tiliqua; species Tiliqua scincoides. Next base: position 77,996,078 of record NC_089826.1, read on the forward strand.
CCACAATTATTAGCCTATTTATTTATAAAAGTGGTGCAGATTGGCAGCAGAAGATATTTAATTGGTAAGACCAGTAGTGTAGCCAGAGGGGGGCATGCTAAGTACTGCAAGTGCTGCAACACACTGTGTAAGCAACTGCTCCCTCTTGCTATTGAAGCCATTCAATGGCAACACATAGGTGCTCGCTGAACCAAAAGGCGTCTTCTGCTCATTCCATTGCTGCCCAGAATGGTTCTGACAGTGAGTGGAAGGAGTCGTTTACATGGTGCGTTACAGTGCCACCCCCTCTGGCTATGCTACTGGCTAAGACCTGATGGATGATGGAGAGAGAGTCAACTGGACAGGGTGAGAATAGAAAGGAGGGGATGGGTTCCAAGGCTGCCAGAATCTCAGACAATTCAGAATTACAAACAAGTTCCATTTTATAAACACTGAAATTGAAAAGCAGCCATTCCTGAATTAAAGTCTGCTGGTGCCGCTGGGATCCGCTCCCTGCCCATGACTCACTACACATCCAACGTAACCAGAATGATCCTCTGATCCTGTGGGAGCTGCTGCCACATTGCTACATCTCTTGCCATTGGCAGCAGCGGCCTGGAACTGAAGTATGAAACTGTGGCCTGGGTCTCGCTCTGCTGTGAAGGGGCTTGCACTGCTTGAATGCAAGTTCCTGAAATGGAAGGCCCAGGTAGGATTGGGCTCTCAGTTACATTAGTTAACTATAGAGAAAGTGAATCACAGAGTCAAAGGGCGCAATCCAGAGGCACCTTTGGGCAAACACAAGTTACTTGCACCGGCCTGGCTGGGCAGAGGCAAGAAGAAAAGGGAGGCGGGAGGGAGGCATTCCTGGGCAGGGGGAGGGCAGGCAGTGGGCGGCTCCAGGGGCAGGCGGGCAGGGAGCAGGAGGTGGGGCTGGGATCTGGCAGTTCCCAGTCTTTAAGCCGCTCCGCTCTCAAGAGGTGGCACAAGTCTTAGGAGACCCATAGGGGCCAGTAGCCCTTACCTGGAGGTAAGGGGAAATGTTTCCCCTTACTTCTGGCTGAGCTGCTTATGGCCACTGTCCTGCTCTGGATACAGCGCAAGCCTCCTGGCTTGCCTGTTCCAGCGCAGGATTGGATTGTGCCCAAACATATGCACGAGGCCAAAGATTCAAAGCATTTTCAAGTGGGATTGTAACTGCAGTCAGTTTGTCTATTGGTTGCCTTTAGTTCTCCCCCCCCCTCATTTTTTTTATAATAGTTTTTTTAAAAACGATTGCAACTTTTTGCAACGATTGCAAAACAATTTTTGTTTAAAAATCAAACATTGATTGCAACTCTGGTAAATCTGAGTTGCAATCAATGTTTGATTTTAAAAAAAAAATTTAAAACTCCTTACTGAAGCTATACATAACCTGATTTGAGCTGGGCAGTTGTAGATAAGGACACCTCTTTATCGGGTACCCTTTCTGGAACTGTGTCAATCTTCATTTCTGCAGGTATTTGTTTCTAGTAATTTCTGGACAGAAGTTGGATACAAATCCTCGCCACTGTGGGTCGTTGTAAAGGGGCTATCTCTGTAGACTGCTTTACAGCTGTCATCATTGCTCCATATGATATCACTTTGAAATGAATGCACTAGGAAAGTGTCTCCCCCTCCCATCACTTCGAAATTGTGCCCAACTTTGTGGTTTTACTTATTTGTCAGTTTACTTGCTAATTTGACAGAAAAGCAGTGAAGTGGAATTGTAGAAAATAGAAACAACATGATCAGGTCAGAATATGCCCCCTGCTCCCCAGAACAGCAATCTAAAAATGTTCCAGTATAAATGCAATTCTATAAAATGTGTGAATGAAAAACAGAAACTGATGGATTTGGTTCAGTTAGTGAACACAATTATAAGTAATTATGGCAGAAGAAGACCATGTATGGCTCACTGACGATGATTTTTAAAATGTACTCCAATTCACCCAGGTGCAGAGCATGACTTCACAACTGAGTGATCTGAGTAAAGCAACTCAACTGAGTAAACAACTGAGTAAACACAACTGAGTAAAGCAAGAACCTTTACCCCAGATCTTAAGAATTATTACCACTTTATCATTAAGTAAGCATATAATTTGGAAAGAATTTACATGTGCATGTGTGTTTAATGACCAAAGCAAATTCATATCATTAATCTTAATAATCACTTTAAGTAAACAGTTTTTTTCTGTAGTTACAGTGTATTCTGTGGGGTTTTTTTAATTACATAAAGTAAAAATAATGTCATTTTTCTATCTTTTGGTTTTGGTAAAAAGATGACAGTGCGCTGTGATTTGCAATGTAAATGCAAGCAAGAGGGGCTCTGTTTTTCTTAATTTCTTCTGGTGGTCTGGCAGCAAAGCTGGTTAAGGAAGGCAACAACTAGTTAAACATTTCCTTGCTGATAAGTTCATATTTTGAATAGACATGGTACAATATCTGAAGGGGGGGCGGAATGACTGTTTCAAGAATTGCTGCCTCTTGTCTGTCAATTCAGCTCTGTCGCTGGATAATAATTGTATTCATTTAGCATTTAGAATAGTCAAATTTGCAAATGACAATTCGAATGAATATTTCATAACAAAGAGGCATGATCCATTATGGTCGTGTGACTCTAACTGGTAGCGCAGCATGACTGATCTCGCATTGAGAATTTGTAAGAGAGACCGTGGCACATAGCTAATTAAAAGTACAGCTTTTAATCTTAGAAAAGAAAAGGAATGCAAGACTCAGGTGGAGAGAAAAGTCCTGTTTTTCCTGTTGTAGGGAAGGTGCCTTCGCTTTGTTGTGTGTTCTTTCTATAGTGTTATCATAAAACAGATGCACCTGTCAGACTGGAAAGGGCAAAACGGTCTTTTTAGTGGCACAAGGTATTTTCACAGGTCAGAGAGTGTAGGTTTTGTACCCCTCCGGCCTCTCCAAATGCATAGCCTGCCCCAGGTCAACAGCAGGGCTAATAAATAGTATTTATACAAAAATATCCCCTCAAGGCAGTACTGGGGAACTACGTCTGAAACCAAAATGCTGCTGTGGGTCTGAGCGGAAAGGGACAAAACTACAAAAGCAGTTGTTGTGTAGGATAGATGAACACTGTCTTTCGGCAATGCCATTATGATCAATGCCATTATTATATCAATAGATACATCATTATATCAATAGATACAATGAGAGAGGTGGTATATAAGTACTGTAATAAATTTTAAAAATGAATAACAGGGCTGGCTCTTTTAATAAAGTTAGAAGCTGCACAATGTAATATAGCATAGTTTTTTTAAGTTGTTCTAAAAGAAGTGTTAACATCGGCAGTAGCAATTTTTTTTAAAAATTGGAAATATTTTTTATATTGTACAAAAATAATTTTTTTTATTAAATTAGGGCTTTCTAAAGTGCCGCCTTTTGAATGGTTTTGTATATATAACATGCTTAGAGAAGTAAGCACACGTTACACAGATTAGAGGTCTTTCAATAGCCATTATAGTTAAGTGAAGCCCCCATGGATAGGGGAAGTGTACCTGTGAGTGCTGGGGACTGAGGAGGTGTTGCCTTCCTGGACTGCTGGCGAACTTTCCAGGGCCTCAGTTCTATGCACATTGCTTTGGAAGGAAATGAGCTCCTTGGTCTCTGTGTGACTTCAACCTGTACTTAAAAGTCAACCTGGTTAGGATTTCCAGGTGTGTGGTTGGAAAGGGTAAGTCACCGTGGATGGACCTTGGTCTGGTCCAGCCAACCAGCCTGCCAGTTTGGATCCTGGCTAGCTGGAGCCTTTTTTGCCTGTGCGGTGGGTGGGGAGGCATGTGAGGCAGAGCCTCCCCACTGGAGTCCTTTGAAAAGTGCTGCCACCATGTGAGGCGCCCAAGCACCCTGTAAGTTTTTGTGCATTTTAAAAATTTATTTCACAGAGAGAGTGATGCACAAGCAACAGGGAGGCAGGTGAGGCTGATGAGGCAGAGCCTCCCCACCAAAGTCCTTTGAAAAGCCCTGCCACTCTGTGAGGCGCTGAAGTGCTCACAGCCCATGAATGGAGTGACATGTGACATGTGAGTGCTTGAGTGCCTCACATGGCAATGTAGCTTTTTGAAGGACTCTGGTGGGGAGGCTCTGCCTCACCTGCCTCCCCACCCACTGCATGTCCCTGCTGCCTACGCTTTGCTCTCTCTGTGCAAAACATAAGCACCTTGAAGTCATTTAGGAGCAAGTTGATCCCCTGCCCAGAAGGAAAGAGTGTTTAGAAAGGGAATGGTGTCCAGCTGCAAGTCCATCACTCTGTTGGGATTGTTTGGGGTGGGGAGGGGAGGGAAGTTCAGTTCAGAAAAAGTGCAGGAAAGATTGTATGGAGTGTGAGTTGTGTGTGATTGCAGAGAGTGTGCATGTGTGTGAGTTGTAGAGTGTGTGAGTTGTGTGTGATTGCAGAGTGTGTGTGTGTGTGTGAGTGTGTGTTGTTGCAGAGGGTGTGTGAGTTGTGTGTGATTGCAGAGTGTGCATGTGTAAGTGTTTGGTTGTAGAGTGTGTGAGTTGTGTGTGATTGCAGAGTGTGCGCGTGAGAGTGTGGTTACAGAGTGTGTGAGGTGTGTGTGGTTGCAGAGTGTGTGTGAGTGTGCGTAGTTGCAGTGTGTGTGAGTTGTGTGAGTTGTAGTTGCAGAGTGTGTGTGTGTGAGTTGTGTGTGACTGCAGAGTGTGAGTGTGTGAGTGTGTGGTTGCAGAGTGTGTGAGTTGTGTGAGATTGCAGAGTGTGCGTGTGTGAGAGTGAGTGTGTGTGGGTGCAGAGTATGAGTTGTATGTGTGGTTGCAGAGTGTGTGTGTGAGTGTGTGTAGTTGCAGAGTTTGTGAGTTGTGTGTGTGGTTGCAGTGTGTGTGTGTGAGTTGTGTGTGATTGCAGAGTGTGCGTGTGTGAGTGCGTGGTTGCAGAGTGTGTGTGTGTGTGTGAGTGTGTAGCTGCAGAGTGTGAGTTGTGTGTGTGATTGCAGAGTGTGCACGTGTGAGTGTGTGGTTGCAGAGTGTGTGGTTGCAGAGTGTGTGAGTTGTGTGTGATTGTAGAGTGTGCGTGTGTGAGTGTGTGGTTGCAGTGTGTGTGTGTGTGTAGTTGCAGAGTGTGCGAGTTGTGTGTGACTGCAGAGTGTGCGTGTGTGAGAGTGTGTGGTTACAGAAGGTGTGAGTTGGGTGTGGTTGCAGAGTGTGTGTGAGTTGTGGGTGGTTGCAGTGTGTGTGTGTGGTTGCAGAGTGTGTGTGTGTGAGTTGTGTGTGGTTGCAGAGTGTGTGTGATTGCAGTGTGCATGTGTGAGTGTGTGGTTGCAGAGTGTGTGAGCTGTGTGTGTGATTGCAGTGTGCGTGTGTGAGTGTGTGGTTGCAGAGTGTGTGTGTGTGAGTGTGTAGCTGCAGAGTGTGAGTTGTGTGTGTGATTGCAGTGTGCATGTGTGAGTGTGTGGTTGCAGAGTGTGCGAGTTGTGTGTGATTGCAGAGTGTGAGTGTGTGGTTGCAGAGTGTGTGTGAGTTGTGGGTGGTTGCAGTGTGCGTGGGTGGTTGCAGAGTGTGTGTGTGTGAGTTGTGTGTGGTTGCAGAGTGTGTGTGAGTTGTGTGTGACTGCAGAGTGTGCGTGTGTGAGAGTGTGTGGTTGCAGAAGGTGTGAGTTGTGTGTGGTTGCAGAGCGCGCGCGCATGCGGTTGCAGAGCGCGGGTGTGAGCGCGCAGCGCGGCGAGACGGCCCGGGGCGGGTCCCCGAGCGCGGCGGGGCGCCCGCTGTCCCCGGCGCGGTGCTGAAGGCGCGGCCGGGCCGGGCCGGGCCGGGCGGGCGTGACGTCAGCGGCACCCCGCGGCGGGCGGTGGGGCGGGCCGGCCCACTCCGGAGAGCCGTCATGTGACGGGCGCCGTAGTAGGCAGGTGCCTTCGGTGCGCCCGCGTCTGCTCGGCCGGCTGCGGAGGGAGTGTGTGGCGTGCCGGCCGGCCGGCAGGCGGGAGGGAGCCAGCCAGCCGGCCGCATGGCGTGGGACCTGTGCAGGCAGGACTCCGGCTGGAGCGACCTGGAGGTGAGCGCGGCCGCGGGTCCTTCTCCCCGGCGCCGAGCCCGCCGCCGCGAGAGCCCCCGGGGAGCGGAGCGGAGGAGCGGAGCGGAGCGGAGCCTCCTCCCGCTGGCGCTTGCAAGACTCCGCTCCAGTTTCTTGACTTGGGGGGAAGGCACCACACAGCCAGAATACACAACCACACTACACAACAAGACACAACCACACACGCAACCAGAATATACAACCACACCACACATGACACAACCGCACTACACAACCACGCAACCACACAGTGCATGGCTCCTGACTTGGGGATCTCCTGCCACTGGAAACTCTTTGGATGTGCCTTTGGGCCGGCTCCCTTTCCAGTCCTGTGCAGTATTGATGCGCCGAGATATTGATACAAATCGGTACCTGAAGTCTCTCCCAGTGGCATTTAGTGGTGCGACTGGAGAAAAGCCATAACTGTTTCTATGTGTAAGTACGTGTGTGTCTGTGTGTGTGTGTGTAGTTAGATCTGTGGGTATAATGTGTAATTCTATCTACAGAGCTAGTTATAGCTGGGTAATTATCAGCCCAATCCTATGCATGCCTACTCCAAAGTAAGTCCCATTAGAGTCAATGGGCTTACTCCCAGGAGAGTGTGGCTAGGATTGGGCTGTTAGTCTACAAAGCTTCTGATCCTCTCTCTTTTTAACTTGTAAAAGAAAATTATTGGTGGTGTCATATTTGCAGGGTGTCCTCAGCTGCCCCAAATCAGAGATGCTCCTGGATGTGCTGGGATGCTTTGAACGATGGTGGCTGTATTGTGAGAATGTGACTTTTTGGGTTGTTGTTTTTTTTTTTTAAACCAGAATGTTTGGCTGCTTCTGTTGGAACAATTGGGGTTAAAGGGGTCTCAGTGGTTCAGGTGGTGCCAGTAAATGGTTAACTGGTGCTGTGCAGTCAACAGGACCACAGGATGGGGCTTGATAATAGAGTTTAGGCAGGATCTTGGTGTTGCTGCCACTGTGTTGCTGCTGCCTGAATAAAAATAGATGGCAATACATCAAATCTGCAGTTTCTGCTGGCTACAATTCATGAACGGGGAGGGGGGATGGGAGGAGAAAATAAGCAACTTCTTGAGAGTCTCTGGAGGGTTAAGTGTGGAGGCTGGAGGATGTCTGAATGTTTGCGATCAGCAAAACAAAACAGAAACCTTTGAAAATGGTGTGCCCTTTTAAAAGTTCTTACAACTTGGGGAAACTTTACCCCCACCTCCCAAGACAGAGCCACAGAGGACAGCTACTGTTGCAGCACCATCCTTTCTTTGTGTGCACTTGGCAGTAAGTCCTGCTGAGTTTAGTGGGGCTTACACTCAAGTAAGTGTGCTCCGAATTGTAGCCTTGTATGTTTTCCTTGGCAGGAGAACAAGCTACTAGTAAGCCTTTTTTTTTAATTTCCTGGATATCTCTATAGGAAGAAGCACTAAAATACATGCTCTCTCTATAGACTTTTTTGTTCTTATTTTCTCCTAGCAAGAGGCAAAGATTGGCTTTTCTTTTTAAATCATGTTTAAAATATTTGCACCTCATCCGCTGATTTCTGTTTGCATATTGTAATTGCTTGTCTCTTGTTCTGACTTCTTGGTGAAGTGGAATAGATATGGATAATTCATATGTCCTGTAGCTATTATGAGTCAAGGCGGCAAAGCGGGTGACTTGCTGGCTCCAGAAGTCCTAATTTGTTTCCGTGTAGCTGGGGAGTATCCTGTGGATTGTCGTCTTGGTTCTTGTTGCACGGGTGGGTCTCAGCTGCTCCGGCTTCATTTTTTCCATCATGCATTATTCCTCATGCTGCTAGGAGCTGATTTGAGGAACCAGCGTCTGTGGAAATGGTGATGATCTATTTTAATCACCAGTGTTCCTGCAGGAATTTGAAGCTAGCAACAAGAAAAAAAAAATTATTTGTGGCAGTGAGCAATTTTTTCCCCCCTTGCTTGGACAATGGAAGGGAGGTCCTTGCAAGTTCAGTGGCAGATGGGATAGCTTTTTGGTATAATCTTCCCAAGTGCCATGCACTTTACCCTAAGTGCAACCAGCCTAATATCTGCCTGGTACAGCCTCTGCTCTGAGGAATCCCCATTACTGCTCTCAAGTACTGTTGGCATCAAGTACAGTACTGATAAGCAGCTTTTCTTTTTTTGGACTCTCAATAGTGAGTCCCACCGTAAGATTCTTTATGTCCCCTTGCTCATAAGGATGAGATGACATGCAACTTAATAAGGGCCTTTACATTATAGTAGCTGTTTAGCTTCCGCACAGTGTGTTTCTGTTTAATGAAGGTGATGTACATTGAGGCTGCAAAGATTGATAACAAGGATCCACCTGGATCCTTTTGTTTGCTTTAAGCATATTGTATGTGTTTGGGATTCCCCCCCTTCCCTGACTCTTTTTAAACAAGCTTGTTAAAAAGATGTATATTGGGAATTAATATAATTTATATGGCGTGCATCCAGTCTCTTCCCCCCACCTAGCCCCCCCAGCCCAATCATTTTTAGTTTTTAAAAATTACTTTCAAAGGTAGAAGTACATCCAAAAGGTTAATGGAGAATGATGGTTAATTATGATGATTCATTATCATCACTGCAGTTAAGCTAATTTATTGTTTGCTCTTTAACTAAGTGTTTGGAGGGCTGGGTGTGAGTGATCTCCGGGTGAAAGGAAGACACAACAATTAGCCTTGTTGTTTAGTGACTGCTTTATTCTTTAAAGTGTGTTGCAAAATTAAAGGTACAGTTGTGTGATGACAGTCAAACAATGGTGTGTGTGTGTGTGTGTGTGTGTGTTTTAAAGGCATTCTGTAGAAAGTGCACCTGTTAGAGATGTATAGACAAATGCCAAATACCTGCGAGTCAGATGAGGACAGTTATAGGGCTTGGAGTGTTAGACCTGGCATCGTTCAAAGGCCAAATATAAATTAATAACAGGAACACTTGCTACTAATGTGTCTCAGATTAGAACTGTAGTGCCATATCCAGAAGCATTGATTTTATTATCATGTCAACATTGGCAAGAGCAGACGTACTTCACTTCAACTATTACATTTTTTTAAAGTGACACTGCAGTTGTTTCAGACAAATGACAACTGTGAAGAGCAGACTTTTTTTTTATCTTTCACACATCTCACCCCCCAACACTGTTATTTCTTATATTGCTTCAAAATGGCCACTGAGGCCTTCTTTAAAAAAAAAAAAAGTGTATGTACTTATTGAGAAAACCCAGCCAGCTTAACTAGGCAATGTACTGAGAGAAAGAGGGGCAAGAGAGTGAGGGAATCTATTTTTACAAACGAAAAGTAGTAAAGTGATCAGCAGGAGACTTTGGAAGTCCGTGGCATCAGTTTTAAGCCACTGACCTCCACAATGCAAACCTGGGGAACTGTGCTGAGAATCTACCTTTTCAAGCAAAGACCTAGATTATCCTTTAATGAGATCACAGATTTCATTTGGGCATCAAGAAAAGGTCATTTCTGCATTAGAACATTTGTTGATGGAAGGTTACTTCAGGACTGCAAATGGGGATGTGAAAAGAAGTGTGTGTGTGTGTGTGTGTGTGTGTGTAAAATGGTTGGTTCTTTTTTGTTTTGCAATTGTCTTTGGGGGCGCGTGTGTGTGTGTCATGTCTTCCTTACACAAAGCAGTATATATTTCATGTGTACATTTATACTAAGGGCAAGCCTTGGACCATTGCAATTCCACACTCCCTCCCAAAGAATAGGAATAAAGGAATTGATATGTCAAAAGACTCACCTTGCAACCCTTAAGTTTCTCTTTCTCCTATTGTCTGATTTTGCCTGAGTTTCCTATTGTCTGATTGCCTGCATTGTCCTGCTCCAGCAAGGAAAGTGGAATGGTAGATTGCAGCCTTTGCCAGCTGCTCTGAGTCTATTGACCCTTTTTCTCTATTCCAAAATGTGCCTTGTGATTAGGTTGTCACACACAGAATATGCAGAGCCGGATTCACACTTTACAGGGATTGCCTGTCAAACGGTTCTAGGAAGTTTATTTTACTGAAGTCAACTCTTGCAAGTAACCTGTACTTATTGTTGAAAGATGGCATGATGGGCACTGAGGAATTCAGGGTTGTGTTTTTTTTGGAGGAGGAAGAAGGTTCTTTATGGTTACTGACACACTCACCTTAACTGACTCCATTCAAAGTAAAGCGGAAAGGAAATGATGTCCCTTTGCAGGTGCTTGGTAGTCTGAAACAACTGAAACCTGGAATGTGTTTCTTAAATTTTAGCCAGCCTACAACATCTTGCATGGGTAAAACCAAGAGGAATGTCATGATGGCTGCAGGTTGAAAGCTTCTTTCCTAATCTGTCAGTCTTATCACCTGACCTGACTTTTAACCAAATAACTGCTATATTCGCTCTCTTCCCCGTAAGCAACTCAGCTAATGTAGGTAGTTCAAATGGTAAAGTGAGGGAAAAAATGCATCAACGCTGAAAATAACCTTGGAAACACAGCGGGGGTGAAGATTTAGTTATATACTTTTGGCATGGTATGGCTAAAGTCAAGCACTTGAAGTTGCAATTATTTCCACTGGAAAGCTTTGAGCTTGTTTAATTCTGTTCTCTTAAACTTTGTTGGACTTGAGCTGGAGTAAGTCTTCCTCACTTAGAAAGACTTGCCAAATCAAATGTCAAGCCTCATGAAATCAGAATTTAAAATCATATATACGTTTGCGCTGTTCTGAAAAAGAGATCTGACAGCTCAGTATTATGTCATCTGAACTGGATTTAATTGCTAAGGAAAGGCTAGTACACATCCTAAGTCAGACCACTGGCCCACCAAGTCCTGTGTTGTCTACTGCCAGGTTTGGTACAGTGGTCTTTCCCAACCCTCTTGTCTGATATTTTTAAACCAGCAGTTCCCAAACTTTTTAAGAGCTCCAGGGTTCACTTTTTAAAGCAACACTCTGTTGAGTTCCAGCTAGGTTTATGAGACTGTAAAAAAAAGAGAGAGAGAGAGAGAGAGAGAGAGAGAGAGAGAGAGAGAGAGAGAGAATATTTTTATTTATTTACAAGTAATAATGACCAGGAAAAAAAGATGCTCAAATGTTTATCTTCCTAGATGGACACATGCTGGCAAACTGCAGGAGCTTTTTAAAATGACTGTTGGGACCCACCAAGATTTACCAGACTTTAAAAAAAGGGAGTTCCAGAAAGAAATAATATTTGATTTATTTGTAAGTAATAATAGCCAGAAAAAGACTCTCAAACTTTATCTCTAAATTTACATGTGCTTGCAATCTGCAAGAGCTCAGCTTCTTGCACGGCAATTAGCAGCTATCTTACAAACTGCAGGAGTTGAGCTCTTTGTATGGCAGTTAGCAGCTATCTGATTTTTTTAATAGCCTTAGGGCTTGAGGCAACTAGTTTCCAGATTTTTCCATCACACTGTTTTCACTGGAGGCTTTACTGGATGCTACACGACCCACCAAAAATCAGGTTGTGACCCACCAGTGGGTTCCAACCCACAGTTTGGGAACCACTGCTTTAAACCAGGGGCTTTCTGCAAATTGTACTCGACAATGAGCTGTTGGCTAGTACCTTGGATGCTGTTACTCAATACCATAGCTCATTGACTTTGGTCCATTTTACATTACCTGCACACCATGGTTCCTACCACCTCAGGGTTCTATACAACTTCCACCTGTGTAAATAGTTTGCACATACCAAGAGAGCTGCACTTCCCATTGATGGTATTTCAAGTATGGTAGACCATATTAATTTTATTTATAAGATGTCTTTACCACCTTTTCCCAGGTGAAAAACCTGGCATTCAAGGCAGTTTACAAGAAGGTTAAAAACATACATAGAAACAATACTTAAAAATCATAGTGACCTAAAACAGCAGATGAAAATATGAAACTATCAACAATGGCAGATAAAAAGTCCAGCACCCCCCCCTCTCCAATACCCTCAGCTGTCAGAAACTTTTCCCCTTCCTATTCATCAACAAATGGTGTTTGAAATAAACTTTCAAGCCCCATTGGAAAGTATCCTGGGAGGGGGCTGATCATAATTCGCCTGGGAAGGAATCCCACTTTTGAGAAGCCACCGCTGTGAAGGCTGTTTCTCTCACTTCTGCCCCCTTGCTTCAGTCAAGGGGGCACACAAAGCAGGGCCCCCTCTGAAGATCTTAGGGGACAAGCTGGTCTGTGCAGGAAAAGGTGGTCCATCAGATGCTGTGGTTCTGAACCATTAAGGGCTTTAAAGCTTAAAACCGGTACCTTGAATTGGTCCTGGAAGCAAACTGACAGCCAGCGTCGCCACTGGAGCAGTGGCCCAACAGAGTCAAACCATCAAGTTCCTGCAACAGGAAGGGCTGCTGTACTCTGTACCAGCTGCAGTTTCTGGAGCATCTTCAAGGGCAGCTCCACATAGAGTGTGTTGCAGTAGCCTAATTGTGATGTCACCAGAGTATGGACCACTGTGGCCAGGTCAGAACAGCATAGCTATGGTTGCAGCTTGCACACCAGGCCTCCCTGTCAACAGCTGCCACTTACCAATCCAAGAGCTGCTGCTTGCCCAGGAGAACACCCAATTGTGTTATCTTCACATGGTGAAAGAGACATGCATCTCCAGGAGTGCTGTGTGTTGCCATCTTCCTATGGCCACTCCCACTATTCCAGGTAATGTATGAAGCAGGCATTATTCCGTGGCACATTTGCCCTCTCCAAGTGGTACTCCTGTTTGCATTTCATTGACAGTGGACTGAGCTGAAGTAGCTATGCAGGGTGCATCTTGCATCCGGGGCTTGCAGTGGGTACAAACTCGGAAGGGGGAGTATGGACCACATTATTATGCATGCATGTGAAAAAGGCAAGGCAGACCTGGATTCCCATCCCTAAACTGGGTTGCGGGCTGGGGAGGTATCTTGGCACTTGGCAGACTCTTCCCTCCAGGTCCCTGTCTGAAAAGAGAAAGAGTAGCAGCCTACTTCCCAATGCAGTTATGAAGGTAAGGAAATGACTATCCTATCCGGAGACCTAGGAGAAGATGAGCTATGAAAAACCAATTAATGCTGCTTGTAGGTTTGGCCTGAGCCCAGTTCCTATTGGCTGGCCTCGTCCTTTTCAGACTTTGCTCATAGCCTAACAGTGAAGCTACTATAGATTGGGAGAATCCATAAATGGAATGTGACATTTATAGATATTTGGTCATTACTTGGCAGGTGTGTAGTTTTCTTGTGCCATGAGAAATATTTCAAAATCCGCTTATTATCAGGGTGGTGTAGCTTAGCAGTATTAATTTACAGAGTTGTGTTTACTGATAATTCCAGAACTACTTGGCAGGCAAATGTCATGTTGCTGCATCTCTGCTGATTTTGGCGTAGTTGCTCCTTTTACGTTAAAGCCAGATGTTCTTGGAATGTATTGGTTAGAATTGCCCCACTGTTTCCTCTCCTTCATTGATTGTTGCTTGTGGGGGTGAGAAAGCTTAGAGGATAATGGTATCATATGACTTTAAAACAACACGCAAAACCAGCCTGTATGTTGTAGGTAGAGGTGTTCTGAAACACTTTTTTATTTTTTTGCAGACATAGCAGATATAGGGCCCAATCCTATCAAATTTTCTAGTGCCAGTGCAGCTGTGCCAATGGGGTGTGCGTTGCATCCAGTGTTGGAGGGTCAATCAGAAGCCTCCTCAAGGTATGGGAACATATGTTCTCTTTCCTTGGGGCTGCATTGTGGCTGCACCAGTGCTGGAAAGTTGGATAGGATTGGGCCCTGAGTCACAGGGCCAATAGTTTTTGTTGTTTTTTTCCCCAAAGAAAAAGTGCAGAAGGTGGTGATAGGTGTTTTTATTCTCAGGGTGCATTTTTATAGTATATAATTATGAATTATAATAGCTTTAAAAGTGTACTAGGTAGGTGATACAGATGGTATAGTATCGTGTTCATTACACAGTCAATTAGGTGTTAGAAAATGGTTTTTTTGGTGCACTTTTTTTTTTTTTACAAAGATGAGAAGTGCATAAAGCAGTGTTAAGTGTGTTTATTTTGCTATCACGGAAAAATCGCACCTCTGGTTATAGGGTAGGGGTGGCCAAGCGTGCTTAATGTCATATCCACATCAGGAACGTGTGGTGGGTGGGGAGGCAGGTGAAGCAGAGCCTTCTTGCCAGAGCTCTTCAAAAAGCACCATCACCACGGGAGGTGTGCATGCACTCACATGGGTTGTGAGTTCCTGCACACCTCCCAGTGGCAGTGCTTTTTGAAGGATTATGGCGAAGGATTCTGGCTTGCACACCTCCCACAGTGGTAGTGCTTTTCGAAGAATTCTGGCTTGCACACCTCCCACAGTGGTAGTGCTTTTCGAAGAATTCTGGCTTGCACACCTCCCACAGTGGTAGTGCTTTTCGAAGAATCCTGGCTTGCACACCTCCCACAGTGGCAGTGCTTTTTGAAGGATTCTGGCTTTTTGAAGCTACTGCTACTCCCCACCCACCACACGTCCCTGATCCTTGTACAATAAAACTTCAGGTGTTTGAGAGCCGCAAGACACAAGCAAATATATCACACACACGTTTTTATTGTTACATACACATTTTATCGCAAAATGCTTTATAAATATTAAGGAATTCATGAACATAAATATATTCACTCACCATGAACATTTAGGTTGCGTTTTAATCCAGTGACATCTCAGTTTTACGCTCTGCAAATAATGGTAAAACTTGAATGCTTCTTGTTTACCTTTATATAAAAATTGTGATGCTAAAAGGAGTTCAGCCAACACATATTCGCAGGCTGCACATTATAGCATCGCGTGGCTCAGGAGAAGTGGTTTGACCACCCCTTTTATAGGGTGAGGGACAGGAGAGAGGTGGGTGAGTTGGTCTTTTCCGCACATCTGTGATAGCACCTGGGCTGAGAGATCATAAATGGTGTTCTGCCTTGCTTTCTTTTTTAAAGTTGGACATTCCAGGGAGTGCAAAGAAAAGGCAGTGGTTGTTGTACCTTGCATAGGAAGTGGTTTGGAAGGCAAAGGCCAGTCTTTTCTCCTCTGGCAGCCTGGCATGCACACACACACTCTGTTGCTCACCTGTGCCAAGCTGCTTGCTCCAAGTCAGCGTTTTTCTCCCCAGAATGAAGTTAACTCCTGTGACCTAATGGGTGGTGTAAGTGAGTTAACGGAGCTATAATTCTTCTCACGCGCTGTTATTGTTTCTGATATCCTCTAATTAACAAAAGTGTTCTTGCTCTTGTTTTTTTCTTGCTTCAGTGCGCTGCTCTGGTTGGTGAAGACCAGCCTCTTTGCCCAGATCTTCCAGAACTTGACCTCTCTGAATTAGACGTGAACGACTTGGATGCAGACAGCTTCCTGGGTGGACTCAAGTGGTACAGTGACCAATCAGAAATCATTTCCAATCAGTACACCAACGAATCGTCAAACATATTCGAGGTAAGGAAAGACATTTGCCATATAAGCAGATTTCTAGCAACGCGGATCGTGGTCTTCCTTAGCTCTGATTTCTGACATTTGGCAGCTGCAAGGCTTGTAACCAGTTCTTCCTGTATTAATCAAGGCTGTTTCCTATTCTTTGGAAGAGTTTCTGATTTTTAGACACTAGCTCTGTTGAGGAATGGCAGAAATGTTGAATGTTTTAGGTGGAAATACCAACATTTCAGATGGCCATTTGACCTAAAGATAATGCCTTTTGATTTATAAAATGCTGGAACACTGGGTGGGATCAGGAGAGGATTTGCAGACTGCATTTAGTGCATCAGAGGTGGAACCAGAACAGAGTCTGGCCACAGAATCTTCAAACCTTGATATTTCAGAACATATGGCTGACTAAGGCAGAACCATTAACACACTATTTGGCTGGCCAGTCTGGAGAGAGACCTGGTGTTTGAGAACCTTTCTCTGTGATTTGAATGCTTTGTTTTTGGATTGCACCCTAAGTAGAAGTGCTGAGATGGAAGGATTAGCCCATTAGACGTTTAGTGGTAAAGGCCTCTTAGAAGCAAGGACCATTCAGGGTCTGTGGTGAGGGCATTCCTGAAAAACCTTTCTGTAGATTCTACTTTGTAGTAACTTTTGATTGGCTTCTGGTATGCAGCTTTGTTTCCAACAAAATGCTTCTGCATTTAGAGTCCGAGCTGTCGTGGATGAAACTGATTATCTTAGCAGTCTGGTTTCAGGGCTGATACTGCTTTTGTGGGTGACCAATGATGTAAGGTACACATGGGGAATGTAACCCTGTTGCTTCTCTTGGAGCATTCCATGCTGGTGATCAGTGTCCTTTTGGACAAACTAGCTTTGTCCTTTAATGAGCTTTTTTGTGGTATGTTGCTGATGCTGCGATTTGCTGTTATATTTCTATATGTTGTTTTTAATACTGATTTTGAACCACCTTGCAGGTTCTTTTGGCTGGAAAAGTGGGATATTTTAAATTGATTCTGTCTATATTAAATATTGGAAGTATTAATAATCATAAAATATCTTGCAATCATAAAACAAACTGCATGTATTCCCTGAATCCAGGGAGCCCAGGGCCTTTTATCAGACTGTCTCAGCACCTGTTAAAGAGAGCAAAACTGTGGCAATCTGGAAATAGGGGGAGTGAGACATCGGACTGTGTAATAGGCAAATCATAATGAAACGTCTGAATTGGCAGTCCTGATAAAAATATTAGGATCCTAGTCTTTTGCTCTTGCCTGGTCAGTAGAATACTACCTTCTGCCCCAGTTCAGACTTTGACTGCCACTCCAGTGTCAGTCTTTGGTTGGACCTTACATTAGGTCTTTATTTGTGCACAGTTGTGACTCAGGTATTTCTTTCAGTTTAATTTTTCGCTGCCAGTGAACCTGTGTGCATTTGCCATGGAATCCGTGTCCATTTCAGAAAATTATGTGTAGGCTGTCATTCTAGGGCAGTGACTTTTTTTTCAACCTTTTTCATCTCCCAGCACACTGACGGGGCACTAAAATTGTCAAGGAACACCATCAGTTCTTTGGCAATTGACAAGGCACACCGCAGTACTGTTGGCGGGGGCTCACATCCCCCAACGGCCCTACTAGCAAATGATTCTTCCCCCAATCTCCCATGGCATACCTGTGGATTATTTGCTACACGTGCAAGTGCCACGATGCAGTGGTTGAAAATTGCTGTTGTAGGACGGGTGTCCAACATAAGGCCCACGGGCTAAATGCGGCCCCTGGAAGCAATTTATCTGGCCCCCATTGTAATTGGGCTTTCCCAGTTTGTTAATTGTATTCTCTTGTATCTTGAAAATATGATCAAGATTTGTACATTTTATCTTCAATAATTTGCAGCTAATGAGTTTCTTTGTGAGAACGAAGTGCCCAAACTTATTTCTGGCCATCATCTGTTGTCACTTCCTGCTGAATGATGTCACTTCCAGCCCTCAACAGGTTCCATGAATGCTAACTTCAGCCCTCTGTATGAAACGAGTTGGACATCCCTGTTCTAGGGTGTGCAGTTAGTTTTATGAAGGTGCCAGTCAGGATTCTTGGACCCTTATGTCTCCAAACGAAAACTGAGATTGTACCCAAAAATGTTCCCACTGCTGCTCTACATTGTATCTTGCAGGGAAAGACTAGTCATGATTGAAAAGCTGCCTGTTAGGCAACTTGTCTACCAGAACTAATCTTCCAGGTGACAGCTTCTAATAAGCTTTGGAGGAAGTCCTAGATTCCGTGAAAAACAGTTTGAAAATTGCAAGTGATTTTGCAGACTGGAAGGTTGACAAAGGATGGGGAGAAAATGTGTGTGTATGGGTGGATGCTGGCAATTGCAGGAGGGCTGAAGGGTTTATGTGGCAGGACTTCTTTTGAATGCAGTCAGTTATGTTTTCTGTCACAGAGCTGTGAGGAAACAATGGGACCCTTGTCTAAAAATGACATTAAGTCAATGTCATTAATAAATCAAGCATCATCAGAAGTGGTTCCCAAACTTTTTAGCACCAGGACCCACTTTTTAAAATGACACTGTTGGGACCCACCAAGATTTACCAGACTTTAAAAAAGGGAGTTCCAGAAAGAAATAATATTTGATTTATTTATAAGTAATAATAGCCAGAAAAAGACTCTCAAACTTTATCTCTAAATTTACACATGCTTGCAATCTGCAAGAGCTCAGCTTCTTGCACAGCAGTTAGCAGCTATCTTCCAAACTGCAGGAGCTGAGTCTTTGCAGAGTAATTAGCAGCAACAGTATCTGATTTTTCAGTTGCCTCAGGGCTTGAGGCAATTAGTTATCTGATCACCCTTTGGCAACCCACCAAAAATCAGGTCCCGACCTATCAGTGGGTCCTGACCCACAGTT
The DNA here is from genome assembly GCF_035046505.1 of Tiliqua scincoides. Classification (NCBI taxonomy): domain Eukaryota; kingdom Metazoa; phylum Chordata; class Lepidosauria; order Squamata; family Scincidae; genus Tiliqua; species Tiliqua scincoides. The sequence continues at coordinate 78,014,420 of NC_089826.1, forward strand.
TGGGAATCACTACTTTAAGTTGTGCAGCTGCGTGGATGGGATCAGAGCCCATCCTGCTTCCAACAGAGCCCTCTGGAGCTCAGTGATTACTAGGATGTGATTATTGAGTTTTCTGGAATTGTCCTCATTAAGTTCCATTAGGATTTCCATAAAAACATAAGAACAGCCCTGCTGGATCAGGCCAAAGGCCCATCTAGTCCAGCTTCCTGCATCTCACAGTGGCCCACCAAATGCCCCAGGGAGCACACCAGATAACAAGAAACCTCATTCTGGTGCCCTCCCTTGCATCTGGCATTCTGACATAGCCATTTCTAAAATCAGGAGGTTGTACAAACACATCATATCTTGTAACCCGTAATGGATTTCTCCTCCAGAAACTTGTCCAATCCCCTTTTAAAGGCATCCAGGCCAGACGCCATTACCACATCCTGTGGCAAGGAGTTCCACAGACCAACCACGCGCTGAGTAAAGAAATATTTTCTTTTGTCTGTTCTAACTCTCCCAACACTCAATTTTAGTGGATGTCCCCTGGTTCTGGTGTTATGCGAAAGTGTAAAGAGCATCTCTCTATCCACTTTATGCTTCCCATGCATAATTTTGTATGTCTCAATCATGTCCCCCCTCAGGCACCTCTTTTCTAGGCTGAAGAGGCCCAAACATTGTAGCCTTTCCTCATAAGGAAGGTGCCCCAGCTCAGTAATCATCTTAGTCGCTCTCTTTTGCACCTTTTCCATTTCCACTATGTCTTTTTTGAGATGCGGCGACCAGAACTGAACACAATACTCCAGGTGTGGCCTTACCGATTTGTACAACGGCATTATAATACTAGCCTTTTTTTTCTCAATACCCTTCCTAATGATCCCAAGCATAGAATTGGCCTTCTTCGCTGCCGCCGCACATTGGGTCGACACTTTCATCGACCTGTCCACCACCACCCCAAGATCTCTCTCCTGATCTGTCACAGACAGCTCAGAACCCATCAGCCTATATGTGAAGTTTTGATTTTTTGCCCCAATGTGCATGACCTTACACTTACTGACATTGAAGCGCATCTGCCATTTTGCTGCCCATTCTGCCAGTCTGGAGAGATCCTTCTGGAGCTCCTCATAATCACTTCTGGTCTTCACCACTCGGAAAAGTTTGGTGTCGCCTGCAAACGTAGCCACCTCACTGCTCACCCCTGTCTCCAGCTCATTTATGAAGAGGTTGAAGAGCACCGGTCCCAGGACAGATCCTTGGGGCACACCGCTTTTCACTTCCCTCCATTGTGAAAATTGCCCATTGACACCCACTCTCTGCTTCCTGGTCTTCAACCAGTTCTCAATCTATGAGAGGACCTGTCCTCTAATTCCTTGACTGTGGAGTTTTTCCAGTAGCCTTTGGTGAGGGACCGTGTCAAATGCCTTCTTAAAGTTCAGTTATATAATGTCTGTGGGTTCTCCCGCATCCACATGCCTGTTGACCTTTTCAAAGAATTCTCAAAGGTTTGTGAGGCAAGACGTACCCTTACAGAAGCCATGCTGATTCTCTCTCATCAAGGCCTGTTTGTCTATGTGTTTTGAGATTCTATCTTTGATGAGGCATTCCACCATCTTACCCAGTATAGATGTTAGGCTAATCGGCCTATAGTTTCCCGGGTCCCCCCTCTTTCCCTTTTTAAAGATAGGCGTGACATTTGCTATCCTCCAATCTTCTGGCACCGTGGCCATTTTGAGGGACAAGTTGCATATCTTAGTCAAGAGATCAGCAACTTCATTCTTCAATTCCTTAGTACTCTAGGGTGGATGCCATCAGGGCCTGGTGACTTATTGATCTTTAATTTATCAATGAGGTCTGAAACATCTTCTCTTTTAACCTCTATCTGACTTAACTCCTCGGTCAGGAGGGGCCGTTCGGGCAGCGGTATCTGCCCGAGGTCTTCTGCCGTGAAGACAGATGCAAAGAACTCGTTCAATTTCTCTGCCATCTCTTAAGTCTCCTTTTATCTCCCCTTTCCCTCCCTCACCATCCAGAGGGCCAACCGCTTCTCTGTCGGGTTTCCTGCTTCTAACATATTTGAAGAAGCTTTTATTATTCCCCTTAATGTTGCTGGCCATGCATTCCTCATAGTCTCGCTTGTCCTCCCGTATCACCTTCTTACATTTCTTTTGCCACAGGTTTATGTTCCTTTTTATTCTCCTCATTAGAGCAAGACTTCCATTTACGGAAGGAAGCTTCCTTGCCCTTCACAGCCTTTCTAACTTGGCTGGTTAGCCATGCGGGCACCCTCCTGGATTTAGTGGAACCCTTCTTTCTTTGTGGTATACACCTCTGCTGGGCCTCTATTATTGTTTTAAGCAGCCTCCATGCACTCTTTCTACCTTCCCTTTCAACATCCTTCTAACCAGCCTCGTCATTTGAGGGAAATCCACCCTTCGGAAGTCAAGGGTTTTTGTGAGAGATTTGCCCGGTATTCTTCCCCCAACGTGTATGTCGAAACGAATCACAGCATGACCACTGTTCCCCAATGGCTCCGTAATATCGACATCTCTAACCAGTTCCTGTGTACTGCACAATATTAAATCCAGAGTCTCCTGTCCTTCCACACCTTCCACACAGTCCACATCATTCCTCGCAGCTTGCATAGTTCCTTGAAAGCTACCAGGAATACCGGTAGTAAGGCAAGCGAAGGTAGCTCATTCCCAAGCTATTGAGATGCTATGTAGGATCAATAGCACAGCTTAAGATGGAAAGTTAGTACTCATTGTCGCTCTGGTTTGTTACCTCCTGGGGGTTTAACTACTGCGTATCTGCCACATAATCCTGATAGCTGAAAGACTTTTTATGTAGATTATGAGTGGAAATGAATCCAAAAGAAGATGCCCTATTGTGCAGACCTTGGCATTAAGTGGGGCCTCGGTATCCACAGGGGACCCATTCTTGTACCCCCTGAAAATACTGAAAATCATGGCTAAGTGAATCCATGATTTTCAGCCCCTCATGCCCTCCAGAGGGCTTTCTGAAGCCTGCAGAGGCCACATGCATCCACCCACAGTCTCTGCGGGCTTCAGAATTGCTCTGAGAAGCGAATAAACACCCCAAAACACCAAAAAAGAGGCGATTTTATGCCTTTTAAGGCTTTATGGCTTTTAAGGCTTTAGAGAGTCCTGCGGAGGCTCTGGTCGCTTTCTGAGATGTAGGTAGAGTCTGAGTCTGGCTTAGCATGAGTTCAGGGGATCTGCATTGAGCCAGATCCGTGGGTACAGATATCCACGAATATGGAGGCCCCACCTGTATATCGCTTGTTATCCCAGTAGACTGACTCCATGGAGCCAGTGGGTTTAGGATGATGAGCATTGCATTAATGAAGGTATCATATGTTTGAATTCGGTGTCCCTGTATTTGTTCTTGTTGTGGAACCGATAGAATGCAGCCTGTGAAGGCTCTACGTTATCCAAAGCTGCTATCTACTGCTATGCAGTAATGATAAAAAAAAATACTACCTGCAGTCCAAAATGGGACACTCCAGCAACAGATGCATTGTGCAAGGCTAATGGTTGTATAATGTGGTTCTAACAGGTGTAGAATTTGGACTGTAAAATGTGGAAAACCTGTACTCTTTTGCAAGACAGGATGGGCAGTTCAGTTACTCCTGGCTTCTGTAAAATGCAGTTTATAAAATGTTGCAGTAGCAGATGCCTTACATCTTTGTTTTGTTTTTGAGTTGCAACTGGAACAGTTTGAGAGCCTGTGATTCAGCCACATTGCTGAATCTAACCAGGTCTAGCTCTGTTTGGATGGGATATGAATGCTACCTTGAGTTCCAGGACAGGATAAAAATGTGGTAAATAAAACAAATGCAGAAATTCTTGATGTCTTAGACATGTACTTCAGACTGAACTCTTCCCCTTGCTTTGTTCCCAAGTAGGCTTGTTTTGATCTAACAGGGATAATAGGAAAGCAGGATGGTCCTTCTGTAGATTTTAGCCACTTTCTTCAGGATCTTGCAAATTTTGAGGGTTAGCTTTGGAATCATGACAGAGGAAAAAAAAGTCAGCAGCTCTTGAAATACAAGCAGAAGTTAAGTACAAGTAAGTAGATTAAGTAGAATTTCCCCTCCGTACTTTTCCTCTGTATTTTCTCTCCATCTTGCCCCTGTTCCAGTATTTTCCTAAGGTGCTATAGCAAACAGGGTACTGTTTCTTGTCTCTGCTGCTCTTTCTTATGACTATGGGGGGTGCTCAAGAACCAAGGATGATACAGCATCTCTGTGGATTTTACCTCCATGCTTACTCTCGAGGGAGAGGGAGAGAGGCACAGAGTTTCACCTTTTGTGATATTATCGGATTACTTTTCTGCATATTGATTGTAAATTTTGCTAATTTGGCTTTTTCAGTTGAAGTGGGACTGGCTCGAGGTACTTTTGTTGCCTGTGATGACATATCGAAGATGCACTCTCCTCCGTATTTGTGCCTCGGAGTGAAGTGGGAATTCAGATATTCTGGAACATTAATTGTGAATATAGGAGGAACCTGTAACAAAATACTGCGTTCCCCAACCCTAATGTCCAGTTGGCTCAAGCAGGCTAATTCCTTTGATTGTGCCCTTCCCTGTTTTGCTGGCTCCCCCCCAACTGGAACCCTAGCATTCAGTGGCAGGGGGTGCTGAGCATACCTGGGTTGTTTTGTGAACATGTTCTTGTTACATTTGTGGAGGTATCTTCTTCTGCATGCAGGTGAGAATCTGAGTAATTTGTATTTGGTCTGTAGGCTGCCCTGTTGCACATGCAAATTGTTAGTAAACTCAAGGCCTGATCCTATTGGGCTGGCATCGATGCTGCCATAAACATGCTGTAAGGCGTGCCTGTGACACTTACTGCCAGGCCCAGTGCCAGCTCAGCGTGAGCCCATGCTGAGCCAGCACCAGGTGGAGGCCAGTCTCATGCTGCCAGAAGCTCTGGGCAAGCACCAGGAAGTGGAGCAGTAAATTGGGGTAGGAGGGAAAGCGTTCCGGGGCAGGGGGAGAGAGCGGGCTGGGAACGGCAGAACTCTGCTCCGCTGGGTCCAGATTCCAGTGCCTTGCCTTCCGGCTTGACACAAGGCTGCTTTACTCTGCATCGTCTAAATAGCTGGCGCAGAGTCACTCAGTGATTACAGCCAGCATGGTGCTCACACAGTCTTGTTTTAATACAAACATATTTTAAATTTTTCAGTAAGGCACTGATAGATGCATAGGAATGCAAGATGTTTATAGCTATATCTTTTCTAGGTCTAGCTTTTATAGGTTTTGCACACACACACGCCCCTGAGGAAGTTTTCTCTTTGCTTTTGCTTGTTCATGGCCCATCACCACACAATCTCATTTTAGCTGAAACTTGAACTTGGGTCTCCAGGCTGCTGAAGACAGGATCTTGCTGCTTTCCCAAATCTCCTTGCTAAAGTAGATGTTTCTCTCCTCTTAAAAGTAGGGCCACCTTTGAGTTAAAGAGCTACATCTTAATTATGCATACTTGAAAATGCGTCTCCTCGGCTTCACTAGAACAGGGGTGTCAAACTCATTTCATACGGATGCCTGCTAAGGGCTGGAAGTGATGTCATTAGGCAAGAAGTGATGTCATTAAACAAAAATAAACATTTATTTCTCACTTAAGAACTAATTAGCTGCAGATGACAGAAGACAAAATATACGAATCTTGAGCATATTTCAAGATATGGGAGAGCCCAATTTTCATGTGGATTGCCCTTGCAGCAGTAACACCTTAGCACTGCTCAGCAGCTGAAAGCTTGGGGGCCACATAAAAAGCTTCCGTGGGCTGCGTCCGGCCCCCGGGTCTTGTGTTTGACTCCCCTGCACTAGAACCTAGCTTAAGACAAATGCAAAAGTATAATTTTAGTGCTGTAAGTTTCTTCTACTTGTGGTGGAGGAGCAGAGCAAGGAGCAGGACATATTCTCTCACCACCTTAAAATGTTTGAGGTCAAAATCTTCACGTTGTGATATCTCACCAGTAAATCCAAATTAAAATACAGTCCTCTTCTACGTTGTTGCCCCTTGAGCAAAATAATCTCCAACCAGGAGCACAAGACGATCAGTTGGCATGTCAGATGGGAGATAGACTTTGGGTAGGGTTGGTAACTTCTGAATTCAGAAAGGCCTGGGCCCGTGGTTAGGTCAAGGAATGGTGGGTGAGGTGACTGAAGTCTGGTTGGTTTAGGGAAGTGTTTTTTCAGCCCTTTTCCTCTCAGGGCACACTGACTAGGCGCTAAATTTTTCAGGACACGCCATCACTTTTTGACAATTGACAAGGCACACTGCACTGCTGGTGGGGGGCTCACATCCCCTAATGGCCATACTGATAATGGCCATACTCTCCCCCGCAGCACAGTGTTTGAAAATAACTGGTCTTAGGGGACAGGATCAACTGCCTCCCAAAATGTGGGTCGTGGCTCTAACATTTACTTAGATTCCCATCTGCAAAACGATGAACTGTTCTCAGCCTTGTATAGCTGTAGGGCCTTATAATGCTCTTTATTGCACATTTGCATAGCTTCCTTTAGTCCTTTCATCATGTAGAAGAATCCAGAAATAGCAGACTATGGCTATATTATAACTAAGGGTCCAATCCTATCTAACTTTCCAGTGCTGATGCAGCCGTGTCAAGGGGGTGTGCGCAGCATGTTGCAGTGAGGGGCACTCATGGAGGCCTCCTCAAAGTAAGGGAATATTTGTTCCCTTACCTCAGATCTACATTTTGGCTGCATCAGCCCTAGAAAGTTGGATAGGATTGGACCCTAAAGCAATAAATGTTCGCTTTAGACAACTGGACTACTTTTCCTCAACATCTAGTTTTCTGCAGGGTTTTTTGTTGTCGGTGTGTGCAAAGTTAGGATGGAGGTGATGTACATGTACCTGTCACTCAGCCAAAATTCTGTTCTACTTGTGTGCAAGGCTTGGGATTTGTATCTAGGTACAGATGACATGTTTATTTAACTTTATGGAAGTCTTTCACTGATTTCCTTGCCAGTTTAACTGTGCCCTCTTTTGTGGCCAGCTCTTCTCCACTCTCTATTGTGAAGTAGGCACCCCTTCCCCATGTTTTTAGTTTGGTGCTTTAGCACTAATTAGGGGAAATTGACAAAATGGGTAATCTTGGCTCCATTCTGCCATAGTGAATCCTGTTTGTAGCTTGTGCTACCTGTTGTGTATGTGTGTGTGTTTGTCTCCACAAAGTTAGATTTATTTAAAACCAGGTAGAATTAAATGGATGGATGAAATCCCATGGAGGTAATTTTAGATGTTACATTTGTACATATCCAAAGATCTGTGTTTGTGTGTGTGTGTGTGTGTGTGTGTGTGTGTGTGGAGGAGAATGGAAGATCAATTGCACCTCATCTTAAAAAAGGAATGTCAGCTACTCAGGATCACATCTCATTAAGGTCACTAGGACTTGCAGAAGGCAGTTTAAGAGTATGCTGGTAGCCATTCTCTAATCAAAAAAAACAAGCAATGAAAGAAATTGCAAGTGTAGTGTTCAACAACATGTTGCTAATTTGCCCCTTAAAAAGAGTCCTCCTGAATTTTCTGCCCTACCTTTATTCTTTTAAATGAACCAAGGTTTCAAATTGTTGTGCTGTTTTAATTACACAGAGGTGTTGAATCCTTGTGTGTGTTGGTGCTCAGTTCTGTACAAGGCACTTTCAGGACTGTGATGCGTGCAAAGTATTTGGAAAGCAGGATACAAGCGACTCCATTTCTCTGTGGGCAGCCAAAGATGTTTGTTGAGCGGGGTGTGAAAATGATTCACAATGGAAACACATGCAGTGCGTCGTTGTTGGCAAAGAGGAAATTTTACAAAGATAAATGACTTTGTATCAATTTGGAGTAGTTTTGCACGGTGGAGGCAGTGGGGGCTTTTTTTCTGGGTAATTTGCATAAATTCATACCTTAAAGCTCCAGTATTCTGTCCGGGGCTCTGCTACTCTTGCAAGGCTATTCATTCCGTGTTTGCAACCAGATTGATTAATGAATTACCAGATCTTGCATAAAATGACTTGACCTGACTTTTAAAGAGCCCATGATGTTTTCTTTGCATGGTCTTGTGACTGGTGTTAATGGGTTTCCAAAAGTCTGAACCTCTTAGAAACTCTGAACTGATATGGGTGTGTTGAATTCTAGCCCTTAATTTTCTCCAGATCTGGTAGCCCAAGGCAGGCCATTTAAGAAGATGTAATCTTGGGGCAGGGGCATTGGGTGATGGAGGGAGCCCTAGCAGTCAGACCCTTGATGGCCGTTGCCCTTCAGAGCCAACCGGGCATGATTTATCATAGCCATCTATTCGGCACACCAATCTGGAAGGTGAGTTGCTTGGTTTTAGTAGCACAAAATGCATAACTGGTGCTCTGAACTTTGAAGGAAAGCCTCTCAGCTATTTGCAAAGAGTTGCTGCTTTGTGAATACTAAATTACATTTAGGAAATAGTCTAGAGCCACCAGTTATACTTCATTTTTATTCTTGACACAGACACCTAAATCAGAGAACAGTAACATTTCAGAGATTATGGAAGCAGTTTGGGTATGTTCCAACGCTATAATAGGATCAGAATTTTAAGGCCCTTTTTTATTATTACCAATAGTCACTTAGTTTCTACTGCAGTGTACTTTGTAGGGAATTACAGCTTTTACTAAAAAGATTAAAATGCTATTATGCAAATGATTGCAGTATGTTATTATGTTTACAAATTAACATCCATGGCTCAACACACAAATTAACTAACTATTCTATCTATATTATTAAGGATTTAATAAAGTAACTGTTGATAAAAAGGGGAGAAGCTTCAAATTGTTAATAGCAACTGAATGTGATTTAACGGCAGACTTTAAAAAAAACAACACACATTGTGTTTAATGTTCTGGATGGTACAATGACCGAATGAAACTCATCAGGATGCTTGAAGGAATTAAGGTTGGGGTGAAGAGCATCGCGCAATGTCTGAGGTCTTAGCAAACAAAGTTGCTGTACGCATTAAGACAGAACAGGCAATGCATTGGTGTAACTGCGAGTAGAGTCAATGTGGTTATCCTGAACCAAAACAACAGTTCAACTTCCATAAACTGGTTATTGAAATTCTAATTACTGCATGTGAAATGTTTTATATGACTTTCTAAACATGTCGACTTAACAGCTTGCTTCCTTGCAAAAAGCACCTTTTTTTTATAATGAAATTTTTCTTATGGCAAATGGGATTTTGCTGGGTATAGTATTGCTGTAGGACAGAGGAGGGGGGGGAGGTTGATTTTAGTTCCAGGTGGCTTTAGAGGCAGCCCTGCAAAATTCCCCCTTCTAATATTTCCTAAGAGATCATAATAACAGCAGCAGCAACAGAAAGCAACCATATAAAAGCTGAGGTCCTAGAGAAACAAATGTACAAATTCAAGTTATTGGGTAGATTTAGAAGAGAGGGACAGGCAGTATTGTGCGTTTTGCACATCAGTAGACATAAAAAAACCATACAGGTAGATTTTGGGATAAGAACAATACAGTCAGACAATGCTGTAATTTTTAATTTAAAGCATCATAGGGGAAGCAGAAACTGTTAGATTCAAATACAGCTGACTAGAGGATGTAGGAAAATAAACATGAGCAAAGGGGGTCAGTAAGGCTCCTTATGGATAACTGATTCGCTTGGTGGGTGGTTAATACAGTACTAATCAAGGGCAGGCATGTTGGCTTCTTTTGCATTGTAGGGGTGAAGGAGACTAGGGCCTAATCCTATCCAACTTTCCAGTGCTTCTGCAGCTGCAATGCAGCCCCAAGAAATTTGTTCCTTTACCTTGAAGAGGCCTCCATGTCTGCCCCCCTACCACCACAAGACGCAGCACTCAATCCTGTTGGCATGAATGCATCAGCGCTGGAAAGTTGGATAGGATTGGGCCCTAAACTACCAGTGAGCAAGTCCTTGGTTCAAAAAATTCACCTCTAGCATGAATGTGCTAGGTGTCTTTAGGCCAGTGATTTTCAACCTTTTTCATCTCATGGCACACTGGCAAGGCACTAAAATGGTCAAGGTATTGGTATTGGCAACCTTCAGTCTCGAAAGACTATGGTATCGCGCTCTGAAAGGTGGTTCTGGCACAGCGTCTAGTGTGGCTGAAAGGCCAATCCGGGAGTGACAATCCCTTCCACACCGGGAGCAAGTGCAGTCTGTCCCTGGTCTGTCTCCACTTCAGGGCTGACAACATGATTAAAGTTCAGACTGTGACAACCAGGGTTCTTGTGGGAGCCAGGGCTGTGACCACATGACACCTCTACTGCATTCCCTCTGCTGGCTGCCAATTCATTTCCAGCCGCAAGTCATGCTGTTGGTTCTAACCTCTTTTAAAATTCTGCATGGCTTGGGACCCATGTACTGGAATAATACCTTCCTACCTACCTGTCCTCTGAGGTCATCTGGGGATGCTGTCCTGCAGGAGCCATTATTTGTGACTGTATATCTGATGGTGGCATACAGGTGGGCTTTCTCAGTAGTGGTGCACATCTTTTGAAACTCCCTGACAGAGAATGTTCACATGACACCCTCACTGCCTGCATTGTGTAAGGGCAACAGTGCAGTCCCTTTGGGTAGCACAATTGGGGGAGCTGCCTTGGGGCCCACTCTTTCATGAACAAATATGGCCATAATAAGGGGATCCCGCACTGGTTGAGTTGCCGCATTGCTACACTGCCCACACCCTTCTAGGGACGGCTCTGCAAATAAGAATGTTTTTGCTTCATCAGCCATTTGGTTTAAGCTGAACTTCCTTGTTGTTTGCTTTGACTGGTGCTGTTGGTTTTTTATTTTGATTTTATTCTGTTTAGGTTTCTTTGTTCTCTTGGTTCTGTAAGTTGCCTTGAGTCCCCTTGACCAGGGAGAAAAGCAGCATACAAATATTTTATTTATTTACAGAATTTTTCCTATTTTAAAGAAACACAAACTGGTGTGTGCTGTCTAGGCATGCTTTCAACCAGAAGCTTATGTTGTCTTGTGTGCTCCCTGGGGCATTTGGTGGGCCACTGTGAGATGCAGGAAGCTGAACTAGATGGGCCTTTGGCCTGATCCAGCGGGGCTGTTCTCATGTTCTTAAACTTCGTTTTTGTGCTATAAACAGGTGTATGTACACGGGTGGGGGGGGGGAGAGACACGGTCAGAAATTGGGCCCCACCTCTGGATGGGCCCTGCACTGGGGTAGTGAGCAGAGCACTTGCACCTTCATCTGACACACTTTGCTCTGTAGCTGATGCCCCAACACAGAATCTTCCATGCAAAAGCATCACAAGAAGAGTGTGGCAAGCAGAGCATTTGAGCTGGACGGCCATACTCCCGCCTGCCCGCAGCTGTCCAATTGGCTTGAAACCCTCACTGAAGCACTTGGAGGTGACAGTGCTTCTGGATGCCTTGCCACTGCCCCTCATCCAGGTGAGTACCCCCTGTCCCGCAAAAAGTGTTTTATATTGGGCCTTGCAGTTCCAAAGACCGGCCCCAGAGAGGGGGGAAGGAGGTGATCCTGGTTGGGAAATTGAAACTTGTTATTGGGTGGGCAAGAGTTGACTCTATATACATTTGCTTTTAAAAGTTGGCTTTTTAAAAGTTATTTTTTAAAAGGAGGTTTGGGTTTACAGTGAAACCTGAGGTTAATACAAAAGTTTAAAGCCTATCTTTATCATCTCTTAAAACTCCATGATGACCATCTATCAAGCATACTAAGGCTCTTTTTCTAGGTAAAAAGAAAATGGGGGGAGAGGAAACTACCTAACTCTGAGGTTAAGATTTATAAATGATTTTGAGTCATGTTTTGCTGTGCGTTTTGTACTAGACCTGGAGGATGTCAAGTCATCACAAGCTCTAAAATCCAGGAGATGCCATCTTGAATTTCTCCTCGATTGGCTCTCCACCTGAGCCAATATGAATGATCTTGTACTTGCTGTGTCTTCCAACAGGAAGACTTTTTTATAATGTATTAAGTGCTCATTTATGAATATTTATGATTTTGCCAGCCAAACAGAATTTGCTTTTCCATCTCATGGAGAGACACTCCTTTGGCCAGTATCTACCAGCCTTTACTTCTAAGAAAATGCACAATAGTCTTGCGCGTGTTTATTCCAAAGTGCATGTTTACTACTTGTTTGGTTTGGTTCCAAATAAGTGTGTGTTGTATTTCATCTTTAGCTTTCAAGTAAGTGGTCTCCCTTTGTATCCATGCATGTATACAGAGAAAGAGAAGCGTATCTCTAAGAAAATATTAATTCTATAGTGCATGTGAGCTGCGTGATCAAAGGTTTCAGATCATGCTTTTAGGCTGGATTAAAGGATCTCTTTCTCCAGCAACCACTTGGCATGCATGCTTGTTCAGGAAATATATACAGCATTTGAATGCAAAGGGGATATGTTTGATATAAAAAGATCATATGAATGAGAAGTCTGATTTAAATAAAGGATTTAAATTATGCTCATTTCTTGGGGGAGTGATTAACTTATCAGGCTACTCTATCCATGAGTTTAGACTAGAGGAAAATTCTTGCCCGGTCCCAGTCAGTTGTAGTGCATTGGAGTATGAAACGAGCCCCGTGCAATCATATGTTTAAAGGTGATGAGAGGGTGCTGCTCTGTATATTGGAGCACCAAGGTTTACTAAATAGAAATGGGTGGGGATTTTGTGTCTCCATAAACAGTGTCAAAATCTGTAGTGGTTGTACATAAACTCCTGTCATGTGGGTATGATCTGTGTGCATTGTGGAAAAAAAAAAATCCGGTCTCAAGCAATTCAGTACGATTTTCAAGCCAGTATTTGTAAGGCTTGGAAATATTTATGCAAATTTTTCCTATCTAGCTTTTGCAAGGTGTGTAGTTTCTTCATTCTCTCTTCCAAAGTGGACAAAACGAATAGTTCCAGTGCTAGTCCAAATTTTACATCTGTTGAAGCAAGTCCATACAAATTGCTTTTTTTTATTTTTCTCCTTGAGATTCTCAGCCAAACTGGCTAAAAATGGTTTCTTTGGGAGCTTGTCGTGCAATGGCGTGAGTGGCCTTGTTCAATTACCTGGTAGGAAGATGTAACCAATCTCCCAGCCCAATCCTGTTAAGACAGACTCCAGCATTCTTTGGCATGTCCAAAGTTGAAGCTCTATATGCTTATCAAATATATGCAAACAGGCCCAAATGCAAGCATAGTCAAGTACAGTTGTACTCAAATATAAGTGCTGACATTATCCAGCCCTCAGAATTGTTGAAGCAACAGGTACTTAAGCAGAAGAGACAAGAGGTAGGGCACAAGTTATCTGAAAGTGCAGAGGAATAGTAGCTTTCCTTCCAGGCTGGTAAAAAGCAGTAGGTCTTGGAGTTGTATAGCGGACTGCGGCTTGGTTCTCTAGGAACACCTGCTGCCCAGAATAATTCTGGCTTACGAGATTTGCATCCTGCTGGCAGTTCCCTCTTTCAGCCATTAGTCCTGTTGGTAAAGAATCTGTTTCTGACCTGTAGTTCTCCTGGTGTGAGCCCTGTAAGGCTTGACGGGAAGAAGAGAAAGTAATGTTCATCCAGGACAAGGAGGTTAAATGAAAGTAAATGGGTGGACAAAATGTCTTGGCCCGTGTGTTAAAACAAACCCCCCCGAGGACACTGTGTTCTTGCAAGTCAGATATCTAAATACAAACCAGAGTCAGCTGCCGTACAAGCAAAAAAATGTATTAGCCTCCCTTCTCATAGGTCATCGCAAATCCACTTCGGTCACAGTTGCGCCGCACATCTGTTTTTGTGAGATGTGGCTTCTTAAGGTGGCATTTGGAACTTCATAAGTACACAAACAAGCCTAGCTATAAATTGCGACTGCTGGGGTTATTTGGAATAAGTGTATACTGTTTCATATTTATAATGGTGAGGCTTCATAATATTCACAGTGAATATATAACACAGATCAGTTCAACAAGCATGAAATTGTATGTTGTCAGGTTGTCACATAAATAGAGCCATATTCTGTGTTACAATAATATTGGACTAAATATTTTCTCTCCCTTAGAAACTGTGTGGAGGGTCATGCAATGGGGGAGGGTAGCCAGTTACTTCCCTTTCTGAAATAAACAGCAAAAGCTATTTTGAAATAATTTCTTGGAGGCTGTGTTTTTCCCCCCTTATGGTCTAGCCCATGTATAAGGGAGAAAATATTTACTTGGACAAATACTAATTGCTTTAGTTCCTGTTTGTGTGTGTGTGTTTTTCCTCCTTAATGATTTCATTTCCAAAGTATCCGTTTTTAAACACTGTTTCTAATTTTGTATTTCACATTGACGTTAATTGCTGCTAAATGCTTGCAACTCAACCCGGCCATGTGGTCTCCCTCCTGACCCATCCCACTTCACGTTAATTTATGGCAACAAATCATTATGGAATGATAAAAGATCACAGTCAACCCTAATTTCTGATGTGATTTTCCCCCTTTCCCTCTACTGTATATTTTGAGCAGAAGTATATGTGCCAGAGGAAAAAAGTAGGTTCCCTATTCCTAAAATTAAAAAAGTGGCCCCTGCGCAGAGATCCCATGAGCCCATCCCACAGAAAATGTTTTGTTCACCTAATGTTGTGCAACTGTTTCATGTGCTTACAGGTTTGATGCCATCGGACAGTATCATCCACAAGTGATATTATTATTATTATTATTATTATTATTATAATACCACTTTTCAACTAAAAGTTCACAAAGCGGTTTACAGAGAAAAATCAAATAACTAAATGGCTCCATGTCCCAAAAGGGCTCACAATCTAAAAAGATGCAAATGAATACCAGCAGACAGCCACTAGAACAGACAGTGCTGGGTTGAGGTGGGCCAGTTACTCTCCCCCTGCTAAAAAAAAGGAGCACCCACTTGAAAAAGTGCCTCTTACCCAATTAGCAGGGGTTTAGATATCTGTCTAAATGCAACACTACCCAGACTACAACTGTACCACTCAACCAAATGTAGCTCAAAAGTGAAGCCAGGCTACATATCTAGATCAGTGATTCTCAAGCATTTAGCACCAAGACCCACTTTTTAGAATGAGAATCTGTCAGGACCCACCGGAAGTGACATCATCAAGCAGGAAAATTTTTTAACAATCCTGGCTGCAATCCTACCCACACTTACCCAGAGGTAAGTCCCATTGACTATCATTGTTAAAAGAATATACATAGTAGCCTGTTAAAAGTGCAGGTCTGTAACATTTCCCCAGATGCAGTCACGTACCATGGTAGCATCAAGTCTAACATATTAAAAACAAAATATTGAAATGAATGGGGACCCACCTGAAATTGGCTCACGATCCACCTAGTAGGTCCTGGCCCAGTGTTTTGAGAAACACTGATCGAGATGAAGTCCTATATATGGCATGAGGTCAAGGAATAGGGCATCTGTGAGGACTTTCACTTCCATGTTTTTCTCAGTAATAATATATGGTTTTCAAGGAGAAGGTTCTCAGAATAGTTTGTATCTCAAGAGAGGTGCAATAGTTCACTGGCCTAAAAGGGCCTTAAGTCTTAAAATAGAGCAGTAGTAGCTACTGGAAGGGATGGTATGCTATGATAGGGAGCTACTGGAAGGGATGGTATGCTATTGTACTACCTCTGCTAAATAGAAGCGAACCATCACTTTACAAGGTGTCTCATTGCCGGGTGACCAGAGATTGTCTGTTTCCTGTAGCTGCACTGTACAGCCTTCCCAACAGCAGGTCCGTTGGGGCTGGTTGCACAAGATGAGCGGATTTCCTGGAAGGTTGCTGATGGCTACTAAGCATAGGGGCTTCTGCCTTATTCACAGAAGAGTTATGCTCCATTCGGTTAGCGCCCACACCCAGGCCTCAGAGTTACGGGCAGGGAGGGCACTCTTCTTTATTTTTATTTTTCACATGTTTATACCACCCTTTCTCCAAGGACCTCAGGGTGGTGTACATGGTTCTTTCCATCCTTTTGTCCTCATAACAACCCTGAGAGGGAGGTGAGGCTGAGAAATAGTGACTGACCCAAGATCTCCCAGGCTGAGCGGGGATCTGAACTTGGATCTTCCAGGTCTAACTCGAACTCCCGAACTTCTACACCGTCCTGGTTTCCAGTTTCCTCCTAAGCCTTATCTGCTAAATAGTCTACGACCCTGGGAGCACTCCAGTGCACTCAGTCCCTTCTCTCGGCCTCTCAGTTGGCCAGTGTCCTCATTGGCCTGTGTTGGTACTTTACAGTCTCTGAGGTCTGTGGAAGCTTTTCCCCTCCCTGCCTCCACCAACTGTGGAAGCCTCCCCAGCCTCAGGTAAGTCTGAGTCTGGGCATGCACACCATATGAAACCTGCCCCAGGTGATTCACACCCTGTTGTCAGCCAGGCCACTTCCGTGTTGAACCCTGGGAACAATCATCTCAGAGACTAGAACATATTGATGAGCCCAACTTGCAAATCTGCCATGCATTTCTTCTTTGGCAGCCTGAAGTGTAAATATACCTGGACTCTCAGTCATTCATTTTAATGCATTATTCATTCAGGGCAGGAGGTCTGGTCTAGAGGGTAGAGCCTCCATTTGCCTGAAGATTAACATCCACAAGGTCGCCAGTTCGAGGCCACCGGCACCATGCGATCTTGAAGCAGCTGGCAAGCTGCAGCTGAGCTGTTCCATCTGCTCGGAGCGTGGGAGGATGGAGGCCAGAATGTTAAACCAGATCGGAGTGTAACAGCTTGAATGTGGTGGTTCTTGAAAGAGAGAACCTTCTTTCAATTTGTAAAAATCCCTGCGTGGATTTAATAAGCCTGCCTGTGTAAACCGCCTTGAATAAAGTCTTGAATAAAGACCAAGAAAGGCGGTATATAAATACTGTATATTATTATTATATTATTATTATTATTCAATCAGATGCATTTTGAAAGAGTGCCTCTTTTCATATATCTTGCTGTGGCCCATGAGATTGAGATTCATCAGGAGTACTCTACCCAGTGGCATAGCTATAGGGGGCAGTGGCGTGGTACGTACTGCAGGAGCCACAATGTGCTGTTTAAGCAAGTGGGGGGGCCGCTATCACAGTGTGTTGTGTTGCCTGCGGTACTTATCACTTCCCCTGTAGCTATGCCACTGATTCTACCAGAGAAGGTTCCCCAAGAGGAACTGTCAGGGAGGCATTATACCTACACCTCCCAATAAACATGTAAGACGAGTAATTTGGAGTAACACTGGACCACATTTATTGTGTTATCAATCATGCATCAAGGCAGAAGTTATGTCAGAAATGAACTGGCTCATCTCAGACTGCCCATTGGGTAGGTAGGTAGGTAGGGGAAAGATGCAGGGCATGATGGTTGCTACAGTAAATGCCACTTAGCTCTGCCTCCTTACTCAAGGCATCCAATAGGATGAAGAGTTGACTCCCTAGCCTTGGGCGAGGGCAGAGCAAAAATGCTTCCATAGCCAAGTAGGTGGGGTGGGAGTGGCATGCACTGTGGTAGTTATTGTGTTGTGATATCCCTTTCCCTTGGAGACCAGCTTGGTCCAGAGCCGAGCCATGTTTTGGAAACAATACGAGACTGTAAAAAAATATATGCTTTTCCATTTGGCGATTAGTAGTAAAGGGAAGATTACTGTGGTTGCTGAAGTTAATTATATACTGGTAGTGGGTGTTGGTGTGCGTCTGCAGTTCTGTTTTTCAGAATCTTAAAATATTATATTGCTTTCTTTGTGGCACTTTAAGTATTGAACTGGCAGTATAAGCATTTTAAATAGTAAGTAAAGCAAATCCATGATCTCCCGCCCCCCCCCCTTCTTCTCTTGACTATCTACTGCAGTGTTGGCTGTGGGCTGGGACCCACAAGGTGGGTCACGAGCCAATTTCAGATGGGTTCCCATCATTTCAATATTTTAATTTTAATCTGTTAGACTTGAAGCTACCATTGGAGGTGACCGCATTTGGGGAAGTATGACAGATCTGTATTTTTAACAGCTATTCCGTATATGCTTTTAACAATGATAGTCAATGGGACTTACTCCTGGTTAAGTGTGGGTAGGATCGCAGCCTAGGATTGTTAAAAATTTTCATGCTTGATGATGTCAGTTCTGGTCATGACATCACTTCCTGTGGATCCTGACAGATTCCCATTCTAAAAAGTGGATCCCGGTGCTAAAAGTTAGAAAAGCACTGGTCTACTGTAAACCCGGAATCCTGTTTTTGTATACTGAAAGTTATCTAGAAGAAGAGCCCTCTTGTATGTTCTGTATAATACCCCGAACACTCATCTCCCTCATCTCGCATTCCTTTCCATGTGGTTTGTGTGGGATATCTTGGTGGATTTTATTCCAATGGTGGAGGAGTTGCCACCATTCCATTTTTCTACCTCTTTACTTCTGGATTTCCAGTTTGTCCCTATATTTGATTCATCTACACCCCCTGGACTTTGATCCAGGCTTCTTTTCTCTTGTTTGAATAAAAGTAGATATTAAAGACTACTAAAAGGTTACTGCTACTGCACTGAGAATTGATTGGTTACAGAATGGGCATCCCATTTCTTATTATAATATTTTAAAAATATTTTATTCTCCAATCAATTTTCATTCTGTGGCGGGTTATTTTTCCTCCTTGTCAGGATTCAGCTTACTTTTGGCCAGTGGTTTCTATGAATTTGCATAGGGGAGCTCTTTCTTTCAATATATGATCAGACTTCCAAACCAGATTCCCATGCCTGTTGTTTCAACTATAGTTGAGGCTCCTGAATTAATCACCAGGTATTTGTTTCTGGTTGAGTAAATGACTTTGAATACTCTTTGTGTATCAATTCAGTGCTGTATTTGGAACAGTCACTGCATGTAGTGCTCAGGGTGACAGTCATCTCTTAGCTGCAGTGAGCCTGTGTGCATGTTGTGCTTTTTAAATATATATTATTATTCAATTGTTTTTACTGAAAAGCAAGAGAATATTGTCCAGATTTGGCATTTCTGTATTTTCTCTTCTTTTTGGCCATTGCACAGTCAACTGCAAGAAGCTTTGTTCCTGAAGGTATTCTGTGAAAGAGCCTCTGAGGCTCTTTCATTCAGTTTTGTTTATCCTTTTTTTTTGGGGGGGGGGGGGGAGGACTTAACTCTTCGTGGTTGCACACAAGCTTGAATATGTGTGGGTAAAAATGTGACATCTCAGAACCAAACCAGTTACTTACTTCTAGTATGGGTTTTGAATAGAAAATTACTGCCCAGATCCTTACTTGTGAATTAAAATGCCTTTTATACTGGTGACAAAACTTTCCTAATAACCATGATTGGAAATCTTTTTAACTGGAAGCAATGGGTGTTGAATTCAATACTTTTTTGTGTGTGTGTAGAAAAACATATGTTCTCTACCAATGAACTACGGTTTCTCTCTCGGCTTTGTCTGCAGTGGCAGCAGTCATGAATAACTGAGAATTCCTTACCTTGATCATGAAATAAAGAGGGCTGGCTTGAAATCATGTAAGATGGTACCCGCACAAAATGCCGCACTGTGTATCTTCTTGGGAGTAAGTTCCATTTGACTCAATTTGGGGCTTGCTTCACATGCCCTGGATCCAAGGCTAGCCCAAGACCTACTGATACCTGAGACAGCCTGCCAAATGATGCCCCCCTTACCCAGTGATGTGGCAGCCTCTGATTCTCCCACTTTCTAGTGCTCTAGCTCAGCACTATCCTTCTCTCCTCATTTCCTTTTCTCTCTCTGTTCCTTTCTTCTTTTTGCAATCCAGGGTGTTGAAGGAGCAGTGGAAGCAAGCAGGCAGAACCAGATGGGTGCCTCCTCTGCAGTTTGCTACCTGAGGCAAGAGTTTCAGTTGGCCTCGTGGTTGGGCTGACCCTGCCTGGCTCACAGAGTTCAGGAGGGAGCAGGAGCGAGACTTACCTGTCCATCACTCTTTCACTTTGGTTCATTATCTTCCAGATTTGTTCTCCGTGTTTACAGTTTGTCTATCTCACTCCATTCTTTCTCACACACACAATTCTTTGAATAACTCAATTCAAGTTATATTAAAAGTTCTTTCGCTCCCCTGAGAGGTCAAGAGTGTTTGGATTTTTTGTCTTGCTCTTGTTTTTTGTAAGTTTCAAATCTCTGCACACCTCTGGAATTCAGTGAGAAACCTTCCATCTTTGTGGGTGACCCTGTTAGGGCTACAATATGTTTGGCACTCAAGAACTGAGTTTGCTGAAATAGGGAACGATGTAGCTGCCTCAATTATGAAGTCTGCTTAATATGAGGTTAAATACAGTCAGAGCAAGATAAGAGCGGAGATGAATATTGTGTGAGAGGGAATGAGTTTGAGGGTGAGACTAACGAGTAAAGATTTTGTAGCTCAGCAGACTTTTAAGTTGCCAGCCACTAAGCGGGTGCATGATTTTTTTTCCCCATTTTGGAATTCTATTTTTATTGTTTTAAAACTTGTTTGTTTCATTATACATTTATTGAAATTATATTTGTTTCATTGTTCATTCATATCTCTCTCTCTCTCTCTCTCTCTCTCTCTCTCTCTCTCTCTCTCTCTGTGTGTGTGTGTGTGTGTGTGTGTGTGTGTGTGTGTGTGTGTGTGTGTGTGTGAGAGAGAGAGAGAGAGAGAGAGAGAGAGAGAGTTTAAAAAAGTAGGTTTTGCTATTGCCTGTAAAAGCAACAGATCTCATTTTGACAGCTGCCTCTAGTGGGTGCCCTTTTTGTTGCCCAGAATACTTTTTGTTCAAGGGCATTCTGGAAACAGATGGAAGGCAGATGCCAACACGCGCTCTGCTGATGAAGGCAATGATAATAGTGGGAAAATATTATGTTAAAAAACAAAACAAATGAATACCAAAAATGAATACAATTTTTAATTCCATTTTGAATGAATAAAAATGTCTTGAATTGCCCCATTCGTTTGTTTAAAAAATTCATTCTGAAACAAATGAGCACCCTTACCACTAGCAGGACAGGGAGGGGGGGCAGTCAGTGAAGGTAAGTGGCCCCAGGCAGCATGCCTACAGAGTTAGCGCTAACATCCACTGCCCCCCCGGCAGCTATGTCAAGGGTCAGCCTGTACACTCTTGACATGACCAGAGGTGTCCTCGGGTCTCATCCGGAGTATAAGACGCGGGAAGGCTGTGGAGCCTCGCTGCGTCTCAGAACACCCTCCAAATGCAACCGGAGGTCCCCAGCAGCCCAACTGTGGATTTAGAGCCAAGCCCTATCCAATTTTCCAGTGCCAGTGGGGTGTGCGGTGCGTCCTGTGGTGGGGAGGCAGTCACAGAGACCTCCTCAACGTTTGGGAGCATTTGTTCCCTTACCTTGGGGCTGCATTGCGGCTGCACTGGTGCTGGAAAGTTGGATAGGATTGGGCCGTTTTTGGCATCTGCAGGGGTTCTGAGAATGGAACTGTAATTATTTCCATGTCAGGGGCAGCGTTTCAAGGGACAGCCCCAGGGCGGCACAAGCCCCAGGAATGTCGCTGACACTTACCAGCTTCTACTGGCTAGTTTATATAGTTTTTTCTTCAATCATTTCTACACAAGAAGTACTGAGTTCAAAATGTTTAACTATTTTGACTTGATGAAACTGGAGAATACTCTTCTCAAAATTGTCTGTTTCCAGTGAACATTCGCGCCACCCCATCTTTCCTCTTTGCTGTCTGAAGTACAATTGCCAGATTGCTTGTAGAAAAGCCATGGCAGTTAAATTGGTTTAAAGCCAGACGAATGCTATAATGCTATAATTTAGGCATGCATGCTCTTTATAAAACCTGGGTTCCTTTGCTTCATGCCCATGATAATGTTTAGCAGCAACATTATTGAGAAATTTTATTTTAGTTTGGCCTGGCTTTGAATAACTTATAACTTCTGAAACTTAACTCAGTCAAGCAGTTTCTATTGGCCTGTGTCTTTTCATGGTATCTGAAATGGGCCAAAAACTGCTTTTGATTGTCATTTTTCCTGTTCTTTGTAATACTCTTTTGTTTTGGTCTGTAAACGGCTCAGTCTTACATGTGCAATGTTCTGTTCAAATATCTTTTTAAAGTCAGGATTTCATCAGGTGCAGTAAGTTCCTCGTGGAGAAGACATAACAGTGGTACGCACACACACACACCCACGTTTGATGATGACAATATCAAGTGACATCTTGCATGTATGAACGGACAACATAACACCACAAACAGAACTTTCAAATCTCTTCCAGTGCATTGCTTTTTCAATGGAAGATTAGGTTACAAATTCAGCTGCAGTAATTTTTACAGAAATTTGAATGATACACCTGAATATGTGAACCAGCCTGTAGATTGCTAGATGCCTTAACAATTCTGCTGTTGCATTGAAATTTTAATCTTAAAACTTCAATTCTGCTAGTCATACAGCAGCACTTGGTTAGGACTATATCTGCTTATTATTGAATAATGGATGTGTACACCATCTGGGTGTTAGTGATGTGCTGATTAATTGTCACTACCTTGCCTCTGATGAGCTCATTTGTGCACTGTGCTGTGGAGATACCCCTGTAAGGGCCTAAGATGAACAAACTTGCCAACAAATAAGAGAGGATGGTTGAGTTGATTTCTTAGCTTCAGTGGAAGTTTTGGTATCTCTGATATGGCTAAATTGTCTGTAATTCACAATTTACATGGGATGATTTTGATGACATATTAGTGGCATGTCAGGCAGTGGTGTAGCTAAGGCAGCTGGCACCTAAGGGCAAAAAAAACTTTAACACCACCTCCGTAACACTCTCCCCTCCAACTTTAACACCTCCCCCCCATAAATGGTATGGGGGGTATGTATGTATGGTATGTCCATAAATGGATGGACATCCCCCATCACCTTGAGGGGATGTCTTAGGGCCCAATCCTGAAGCAGGTGGTGCCCAGGGCTCCGGTGGTGCCAATATGGTGACTCAAGGCTCCTGTGGGCACTACAGCTATCCTGGGGGTCTCTTTAGGATGCTCCATTCCTCTGGACAGACAGCGGCCGGCGGCAGTGGGTCTCCTTGGCTCTGCACCCATGCAGAGTCAATGGGTCTCCTTCACTCTGCATCCATACAAAGTCGAGAAGGCCATGTTGGGTCACCCAGCCCATGGGAGGGGGTTAGGATGCGGCAGCAGATGCATCCTTGCATCCCTTGCGGGTTCAATCCTCCCTTCCCCATGCCCAGTTCCGCTTTCCCCCACCCTCGGGTCGCCCCCAAAAGCCCCGCTGCCACTCGGCAGTCTTGCTTACCTCTGGCGGTGGTGCGGCATATCTTCATGGCGCTAGGCTCAGCACTGATGCTCACTCCTTGCCAGGCACCACAAACCTGCTTTACAGTACATTCAAGACGCCCGGAGCTGACACTGTGAACCTCAGCACCAGCTTTAGGATTGGGATGCCCAAGGCAGTTTTCAGGGAAAACCAGAAGTGCTTTTTGGATGCCTCTAAGAAACCCCCAAAGGCTTGGTACCCTGGGGTAATGTAACCCTCCATGCCCCTCAGCCACACCATTAATGTCAGGTCTCATTCTTGGTTGGAGTCATGGTATCAGTGACCATAATCCACATGGTGACTGAACATATTTCTCTGGTTTATTTTTCTGATTTTAAGCATGTGTGTTGTAAGCTGGGAAATCATTGATTCAAACCTCACTTTGGCCAAGGCCTGACTCTGTAGCTTATGCAAGCCCCCTGTTTTTCAACCCCAGGCCCATATTGAGTTGCCATAACACTGACATCCCTTATGTATGAGTGAAAATTCCACATCATCTATCTACTGCTGGGCTCTATCATTTCTACTCAGACACATGGAGACTCTACATGTGTACAGCTACATGTGTGTAAGTTCCCCCTTTTTCAGACATCTCATTAGACCTATAGACTTTGAACTGAGTGGGCACAATTTTATTTGCCCCTTTGCCCATTTGATGTATGTGGGGGTGGGAGGAGGAACTAACACTTCTGAATGAAAATGATCAAACTCTTAGTAATGTATGTGACTTAGGGCACAATCCTAACCAGGTCGACTCAGAAGTGAGTCCTATTTTGTTCAATGGGGCTTACTCTCAGGAAAGTGTGGATAGGATTGCAACCTTAGGAAGGTCTTGTAAGAAACACTGGTTAGTGAATTCACAAGTATAGTGTCCTTCAGGTTTGTGTTTCCATTGTTACATTCAAAGGGAAAACTTGTACATGGAAAAGACATGGGTGTACAGTATCTGAAGTTTCTACAGTGGAAACCCGAGGCACACACTCATGTGCCTGCCCTTCATCACTGCCTGTAGTACTTAAAGCAGCGAATCTCAAATTCTCCAGTGCCGTGACCCACCTTGTCCTCCATGATGGGTTGTGGTACTGCTGGCCTAACCAACTTACTGGAATGACTTCTGTGTCGCTCCAGGCCGGTGACCCACTCTATTGGCCTCTACAGGGCCTCGGAATGGCCCACATAAGCGTCCAGAAGCTACTTCCAGTCAAACCAGAAGTTGCCTCCAGAAATAGCTTCCGGATGCTTCAGTGAGCCATTCTGAAGTTGTCAGTCCAGCACAACATGACAGAGGCCTCTGGAGGCTCCCAGTAAGTCATTCTAGCCAGCAGTGTTGGTGGGCGATTTCTCCCAGTTGTGTCCTCTTGCAATTCTTGAGGTGGCTTCATCCTGTCCTAAAGGGACAGTCCCTGCAAGAAGAAACATTCCCTACACTAAACCACTTTAAAGTACTTGCTCAAGCCAAATCTTTTTTTTTTATTCTTTAGAAAATATGCTCAGCCCATGCTGCATCCAAAGAGATTTCCTTTTTTAGATGCATTTGGAGGTAACTGAACGCTGCCTGTACCTAACTGATAACTGAGTCTGGACATCTATGTAGAGTGATCTGTGCCCTTTTCAGATTTGTCTCTGAATGACAAATGTGTATCTTCACTGAGTCAGCAGAAGAGAAATTATCTCCTATGAGCGCTCTCTTGGACTTCTCTCAACTTCTGCAGAGGTGACAGCCAAGTTGCTGGCCTTGAGTTGTCCCTTCATCTCTTAAATAATATTTAGTTGCCAGAGTTGGATAAACCTGTCTCTGAGACTCTTATACATACTTATCTAGAGATCAAAGGTTGGCCAGTTTTTCTCTCTGTAGAAAAGAACTCTGAAGGCCGTGTTGTAATCTTACAGCAGGTGGAGAATTGATGATGATTTTGCGAACAGGACTAACTAAGGAATGCAGTTCAATCATTGCTAAGGGAAGGTCTTCTCATAGCCCCGCAATTATTTCTCCTACGGTTTTTTCTTTTAAATTGTGTTTTAAAGTCATTAAATATTTTTAAAAATAAAAGTTTTACAACCCAATCCTCTGCTGGAGCATACACTGCCTGCGATTGGGGGAACGGACAGCCGGGGGTCTGGAAACAACTAAATGGCCATGGAGAGGCAAGTAAGTCTTTTTCTTACTTACCTCCCCAAAGATTACCTGCCATCCAATGGGTCTTGATGGACCTGTGCCAGCTATTTTGCTGGCATAATTCCAAAGAGACTTGGAGGGGGGCGGCGGCGTGGAAAGGTAGATAGGATCTTGAAATTTGCCACTGCTGCCAAGGTTTATTTATTTATTTTTCTTTGAAAAATGTTATGTCCCTCTTTTCCCATGCTGAAGCAAATGCCCAAGGCCCCTACTGCCCTGAACCACCCCTTCCCAGGCCTGCTTGATGCCCTCTTGCCCAAGTTTGCACAGGAAACTGCCTTATGCTGGTTCAGATGATATGTCTTTACTGGCACTTCACCTGTCACATGATACCTGTCTCCCGTCCAGTCTCGGGTATGTCATCCCACTCAAACTTTTGTGTGGAGTTTTCTGAATTTCCCTCACAAGTGATTTAGAGCCCAGTCCTATGCATATCTACTCAGAAGTAGGTCCCATTATAGTTAATAGGCAGGAGGTCTGGTCTAGAGGGTTGAGCCTCCATTTGCCTGAAGATAGCATCTGAAGGTCGCCAGTTCTAGGCCACCGGCACCATGCAACCTTGAAGCAGCTGACAAGCTGAGCCGAGCTATTCCATCTGCTCTGAGCGTGGGAGGATGGAGCCCAGAATGTGCGACCAGATCAAGAAAGAAACATCTGAATGTTGTGGTTTCTTGAAAGATAGAAACCTTCTTTCAAATTGTAAATCCCCTATGGGGATTTAATTTGCCTGCCTAATTTGCCTGCCAGGTCTACTCACCAAAGGCTACTGAAAAAACTCCGCAGTCAGGGAATTGGAGGACAGGTCCTCTCATGGATTGAGAACTGGTTGGAGGCCAGGAAGCAGAGAGTGGGTGTCAATGGGCAATTTTCACAATGGAGAGAGGTGAAAAGCGGTGTGCCCCAAGGATCTGTCCTGGGACCGGTGCTTTTCAACCTCTTCATAAATGACCTGGAGACAGGGGTGAGCAGTGAGGTTGCAAAGTTTGCGGACGACAAACCAAACTTTTGGTGTTGCGGACGACACCAAACTTTTCCGAGTGGTGAAGACCAGAAGTGATTGTGAGGAGCTCCAGAAGGATCTCTCCGGACTGGCAGAATGGGCAGCAAAATGGCAGATGCGCTTCAATGTCAGTAAGTGTAAAGTCATGCACATTGGGGTAAAAAATCAAAACTTTAGATATAGGCTGATGGGTTCGGAGCTGTCTGTGACAAATCGGGAGAGAGATCTGGGGGTGGTGGTGGACAGGTCGATGAAAGTGTTGACCCAATGTGCGGCGGCAGTGAAGAAGGCCAATTCTATGCTTGGGATCATTAGGAAGGGTATTGAGAACAAAACGGCTAATATTATAATGCCGTTGTACAAATCTATGGTAAGGCCACACCTGGAGTATTGCGTCCAGTTCTGGTCGCCGCATCTCAAAAAAGACATAGTGGAAATGGAAAAGGTGCAAAAGAGAGCGACTAAGGTGATTACGGGGCTGGGGCACCTTCCTTATGAGGAAAGGCTACGGAGTTTGGGCCTCTTCAGCCTAGAAAAGAGACGCCTGAGGGGGGACATGATTGAGACATACAAAATTATGCAGGGGATGGACAGAGTGGATAGGGAGATGCTCTTTACACTCTCACATAACACCAGAACCAGGGGACATCCACTAAAATTGAGTATTGGGAGAGTTAGAACAGACAAAAGAAAAT
The DNA here is from genome assembly GCF_035046505.1 of Tiliqua scincoides. Lineage (NCBI taxonomy): Eukaryota > Metazoa > Chordata > Lepidosauria > Squamata > Scincidae > Tiliqua > Tiliqua scincoides. The sequence continues at coordinate 78,041,502 of NC_089826.1, forward strand.
ATTTCTTTACTCAGCGTGTGGTCGGTGTGTGGAACTCCTTGCCACAGGATGTGGTGATGGCGTCTAGCCTGGACGCCTTTAAAAGGGAATTGGACAAGTTTCTGGAGGAAAAATCCATTACGGGGTACAAGCCATGATGTGTATGCGCAACCTCCTGATTTTAGAAATGGGTTATGTCAGAATGCCAGATGCAAGGGAGGGCACCAGGATGAGGTCTCTTGTTATCTGGTGTGCTCCCTGGGGCATTTGGTGGGCCGCTGTGAGATACAGGAAGCTGGACTAGATGGGCCTATGGCCTGATCCAGTCGGGCTGTTCTTATGTTCTTATGTAAACCGCATTGAATAAAGTCTAAGGAGAAAGCTGAGGACCAAGAAAGGCGGTATTATTATTATTATTATTATTATTATTATTATTATTATTATTATTATTATTACTACTACTACTACTACTCCTCCCAGGAAAGTGTGGATAGGATTACAGCCTTAGGGCCCAAGCCTATCCAATTATTCAGTACAACTGTGCTTGTGGGGTGTGCACCATATCCATTGGGGGGGGCAGTCACAGAGGCCTCCTCAAGGTATGGGAATATTTTTTCCCTTACCTCGAGGTTGCATTGTGGCTGCACCAGGGCTAGAAATTTGGATAGGATTGGGCCCTCAGTTACTCTGTTAAATTTGTATTACTTGTGTAGGTGGTTTGGCTGAACTATCCCCCCCCCATTCTGATTTTATGGGATGGCACACTAGGAGGAAGTGGGTGAGACATGTGCACACGTGACCCTTACCTTGTGTGAGTGAGACTGGAATAGGCATTGTCTAAACCAGGGGTGTCCAAAGTTTTTGGTAGGAGGGCACATCATCTCTTTGACACTGTGTTGGGGGCAGGGGGGGAAAAAGAATTTACATTTAAAATTTGAATAAATTTACATACGTTTACATAAATGTATATATTAAAGATGAACTTGTATGAATGAATGAAGGTCTTGCAATAGCTCAAGATCTATAAAAGGCCTTGCACAAAGCATGGCCAGCCTTTCCTTTACTGCCTCTACTGCATCACAGACGTGAAACAGCAAGCAGTGGAGGGAGCCCTCATCCCACAGCTCATGCAAGAGGTCAAACAGTTGCCCTCACGCTGAGAGCAGTTGCGTCGGGCCAGTGTGGGCTCCAGCAAATCTCCGGAGGGCCAGAGGCTCATTGGAGACTGGGTGCTCCTTGAGGGCCGCATTGGGAGTCCTCGAGAGCTGCATGTGGTCCCAGGGCTGGGGTTGGGCACCCTTAGTCTAAACCAATCCCTTTCTGTTTAGACCAGTGAATAAGCTTCCTTGCTGCTTAGGTTGATCTCCTTGCAGAGCTGGGTAGCAGTGTAGTGACTAAAATTTCACCTGATTCCTTTAGACCAGGGGTGCTCACACTTTTTTGGCTCGAGAGCTACCTTGAAAACCCAGCAAGGCCTGGAGATCTACCAGAGATTTTTTTACAATGTTCGCGCCATCATAACAAATAACATTTATGTGTACAATGTATGTTGGTGTACCTTGAGCCCCACTGAGTATAACAGGACTTACTCCTGAGTAGACATGCCTAGGATTAGGCTGTGAGGCTGCAATCCTAGCCACACTTACCTGGGAGTAAGCCCCATTGAGTACAATGGGCCTTACTCCCGGCGTTTCCTCCCAGAGGCACCTGAAGGGGGGGTCGGCACTCCGCGATCTACTCATTTTGCCTCGTGATCTACCGGTAGATCACGATCCACCTATTGAGCACCCCTGCTTTAGACAGTGCTTCCCAGTCTTGAGCATCCTGTGCTACCCCTGTGTGTTGCAAACACAGTGCATGGCTCCTGGAAGTAAATGGTCATGATGTCACTGCTAGTTACTTCCAAGTTGAGTACAAGGGAGCTACAAACAGCGATAAGACACTCAGGGTGGGCGGGAAGGCCTTTTCAAGTGCATGGAACCAGCAGCTCTGTTGTGATGCACAGTTTCGGAACCACTGCCTTTAGGTTTCATATTCCAAGGCTTGAGACTTGACATATTTCCCCCAACTGATTCATCTCTAGCGCTTTAAGTAAATTCACTGTGCATTTATCACTGCAATATATTGATCCTCCTCTGCGCGGGGAGGGGGACACTTGTTATATAGGAAGCAAAGGAACTGGGAATGAAAAATAAGTTATGGGTTTTTAGCAAAATTTTCTAGTGCCTTGTGACTGCTCAGTGGATATGCAGCAAAAACTCAAGTCTGCTTAATTGCAGCTCAATAATTCTTGAAAGAATGTAGCTGCTACATCTGAATATTTGGAGTAAGTGAAGGTTGTTTCTGAACATACTGACAAGGTTGGCAACCTTCAGTCTTGAAAAACTATGGTATAAGCCTACAGCACCCGGTATTCCCAGGAGGTCTCCCAGGCAAGTACTAACCAGGCCTGATCCTGCTTAGCTTCCGAGATCAGACGAGATCGGGCATGTGCAGGGTAACAGTTGCTGCAAAATACTGACCAATGCAACACTGTACAGAAGTTGTTTCATCCTCCTTGGATTAGTTTTCCTGCTGCCTAGTGACCCAAGGTAGCAAAATTAAGACAAAGCTGAACTTGCTGGTAGCTGACTAATATCCACTAATCTTTTACTTTCAGCAGACATTATAACCCTGAGCATCTTCCCAATTGCAATCTATGATTCACTGAGATTCACTGAGATTGTATCTTATCTCTCATTTTCTTGCTCCAATAAACACTAAGTATCTAGTCTATCTTCTGACTTCTTCCTGCCAGCAGGGCTCAATCTGCTGCTAGCACTGGCTGCCTTGTTCGTATAATGTTCGACACCAGTAACAAGTTACTTGCCTCTACCTTTCACTTTCCAAATAAGATGGACTGGGATGTCAGTAATTCAGAATTGCCAGACCGTGATAGGACAACTCTTTACCTGCTACTTCTCCTTAAATCTGTAGAAGAAAGAGAAACCCATTAATCTCTGTTTTAAGGAAATTGGGAATCCATTCCTTGGAATGGATCCTTTCTCACTATATACTGTACTATGTAAAAGTATGGAATTGCACTGTTCAGAATTACAGGATTTTGTATTCTGTTTGTTTGTATTGTGTTTGTTTGGTTTCATGAATATATTTTTCTACTTTTTCCACTTTGGCACGTGCTGAAATTTCTGGGTTTTTTTCTTCCTTTGGTGGTTTGTCTATTTCTTTATAATATGTCTCCTCATAGTAAAGCTTTAATAGGCCACGCAATGGCACCGAAACTCATTACTAGAGGCTAGATTTTGGTTTGACGTTTTGATCAGATGTAAACATACTAGGCAGGGCTAAGTCTCCTCTATGCTGATTACAGTGGTGTCATTAGGATTTGCCTCACCTGGTGCAGGCCAGTGCATCACCCCTATGATGGACCTCCTCCCATGCAGTGGGTGGGGCAATACCCTGGGTGGTGATGTCCCTGCCATTTTTTACTATAACCTTTGATAGAATGGAGATATTTCAACGTGGTTTGTTTCGTTGCATTCTGCATGAAATTATGCATCGTTTGATGTATAACATGATGGTATTATTCAAAAATACAAAGTTTTAAAATTTTTTGTTGAGTACATGCAGAGCAGTGATTTTCATTTTTTTTCATCTCCGATACACTGACAAGACGCTAAAATTGTCAAAGCACACCATCGGTTTTTTGACAATTGACAAGGCACATCATGCTTCCAAAACCCTACTTATAAATGAACTTCCCTCATACTCCCATGGCACACCTACAGACCATTCGCAGCACACCAGTGTGCACACGACCCAGTGGTTGAAAAGCACTGCTGTAGAGGAAAGTTTCTTTCCTTGTAATGTGAATATTAAGAAAATTGGTAAACAGTTTAAAAAATCATACTTCCTTGGCTGTTGAATGTATTATGGCTTCTCTATGTCCTGGTGGTGTGGATCCTAAATGACAAACTTACTTCTCATTGTTTTGTATTTCTGTGTGTACCTTCATGTTTATTAGACTAAATTTAAGCAGTGTAGGTGCAGGTGTCCAGAGTCTTTTCCTTTGGCTAAGTGGTGCTCCTCCCTTGTGTCTTGTCTAAATTTAGACAGTGCCATTCAAGTGGTCTCCTCTTGTTCCATAGTTTGCCAAATGACCTGTCTGTAATATAGAACATTTGGTAGGTGAAAAAGAAGAAATACAGGATTGAGTAGTGGCGGTTTGACCAAGGACTGCGTGAAGACGAGGAAGTAACATTCGGACTCTCAAGATGTATGCTAAGCAGCCATGGTTACATTTTCCCATCTTTCTATCTGAACACAATGCATATAAAGCACAGGATACTACTTCATTATGTGGCTTGTAACTCTTCTCAGTAGTCACCCTCATTATTTCATGTCCAAAACATACATTTTAGAGAAGGAAATGCAATTTCCATTGGTGCCCTTGAATTGGTTAGAAAATACCAACCTTGCTTATCTGTTTATTTATTCAGCTTATATCCTGCCCTCCCAAAAAAAGCCTTAGGATTACTCCTTTGACTGATAAGACTTCAGTTTGCTTTCCCATTCTGCTTCAGTTTGGAGATGGCTAATTTAATTTGCACATAGATTTACACACACACACACACACACACACACACACACACACACACACACACACACACACACACACACCGGACCTTGGCATCTGCAGTTTTTGCATCTGTGAATTTGACTCAACACAGGTCCCCTACTCATGTTGAGGCCTGACCTGTACCCTCTGCTTGAAGCTGGATGGTGTTCTGAGGCCTCCAAAGGCCTTAGAAAGGCACACCTGGTTCTTTCTAAGGCCTTCCAGAAGCTTAGAGGGCATTCTGAGAGCCAGAGATTGCATATGGCTTCTCTGGGTCTTGGTAGGCTTTCTAAGGCCTCTGGAAGGCCTTACAAAAGCAATGATATTTTTTCCAAAAAACTGTTAAGCTCAGCGCAGCTCCAGTCACACTTGGACTGTGTGCCCTGATCTGAAGATTTGTTGATCCACAGGTTTCGGCATCTGCAGAGCTTCTGGGACCAGAACCCCCAAGGATACAGAGGTGTGACTGTATTTTCAGCTTGTAAAGTAGAATTGTTCATGTCTTCCTTGTTCGAATTTCTGGATTTTTTTTTTCTTACAGCATGGTTACTACACACTGTAAGGGGCATCATGCTTATCCAGTGATCAGAAGTCCAATGACTTTTGGTTTGAAGCTTGGTAGCCACAAGAAAATACATAAGTACTGTACAGTTGTGATATCCAAGCTTGCTTAATAAAGCTATGCTTATTCTGCCAGACTCTGACTATGGATTCCAAAGGTTGATTGAATGTTCTGTAATCTTTCATCTGTTGACCATAAATTTTCACCTGAATTTGCAAGAAATTACCCCAAGAGCTTGTATATTGAGACAGGAATGTTACCTGCAGTGCTTGGATCCTGTGCTCTCCTTTTGTTCTTTTCCAATTTTCTCTTCTTAATGGTGTTCTGCATGTGAATCTTTTCCATGGAAGAGTTGGCGTCTGGCTCTCTTATTTAATAAGTCTATTTATTAAAGCATTTGTATTTCACTCTTCCACCAGTAGGGTTCTAGAGAGGTTTACATGGAATCATTCAATGGGAAATCAGTACAGAAATAAATTGGGGGTGGGTATGCTCTTCTTCACTGTTTCTATAGCTGCAGGGGTAAGGGGAGAAGGCACTGTTTCAGCTTAAGCCATTTTTGCCCAGTGTTGCATATATGCAACAGGGACCAAATGTGTACACTTGTGGGCTGGGCAAAAATGGGTTAAAAGACACCAGCAGGTAGAGATTGATGGGTGACTCTTTGCTTTACTGTTTTTCTCTTTCCTCCTCATCCTATAACTTATAAATAAGAAAGCCAGTCAAATCAAGCTGGGTTTGCTTAGTATTCCTGAAACAATGAACATATTGTTTCCTTATTTTAAAAAGGAGGCTGTCAGTTTCTGGCTGGCTAAGGAAATGCACAGATGAAGACATATGGAGGGTTTTAATGGCGTTTGCAAGACATGTGGTCCTGTTACGCCACTGTGCTTTTTAGCATAGAGATATGGTGTTGTGTGTGTGTGTGTGTGTGTGTGTCTATAAACAGTCTTGTGAAGAATCTCTTATTTTGAGATCTATGTAAGAATGATGTTCCTTAGAGGTGTGAGTGTGCTCTTAGAGGTGAGCTAAAGGCAAATGATATCTTAGCCATCACAACAGCACTGGCACAAGATATGGACCAAGGAGACTTTTAAAATATTAAATCTTAGTTGTTTTAATTAGCATTTTTACCATGCCTTATAGCTTTCAAAGTAAATAACATGCGTTATCTCAGTTATCCTTACAAAATCCCTGCAAAGTAGCCAATTATTATCATCATCCCTGTATGGCAGATTGGTGGGTGACGGGGAAAGAAAGAGAGAGAACAAGGATTTGCTAAAATCACTTACTAATGTGCTCATGGCCAAGGTGAGATCTGAACCGAATATTTCCTGGCTCACTCTTCAGCCAGGATGTTACAATAAGATAACAGTCTCAGCAAATCCAAAAAGTGACTTTAAGCGTTGTAGTCCAGCCAACATCCAGTGCAGTGGCATAGCTAGGTCACATAGTACCTGGGACCCAGAAATTTTTTACACCCCCCCCCCCCCACATATGACAAACGTAATTAAACTGGTCTGCAAGCCCGGGTGAGAGTCCAGGTCTACCTGCCCAGCAAACCTTGGCCACAGAGACCAAATGTCTATAGCTGTCTCCAACATAGCTGTACAGCAGAGGTCTCAAAACTGAACACTGCTGTGTCCCCAAAAAAGCCCTCCTCGTTCTGAGTAGGGCTTACCATTCTGCCATGGCAGCTGATCTGGGCACAGGGATGAAGAACGGTGAGCGCCACTCACAGCACATAATCCTGGCCCCTTGCAGTCAGGGGAGTTCAGGCCTCTTCTTATAACCAGATGGGAGGTTTGGGGCTCCCATGGAACTTCACATGGGACCGCCGTGTGTGCTGATAAACGAAGAGGGAGATGCTTTCACAGCTTCAGGAAATGGATCCAAATTTAAACTTGCAGTGCCCTTGATCTTGCTTGCTCCAGCTGAGTTGGGGCACTCCTGGACTGGTCAGTGGATCAATAGTTATCAACCAGTTGCTTGTCATAATTTGCTCTTGTACTTGCACATGAAGGCGTATTAAGTGAGTAGGTTGCAATGAAGCCTTTGAGATACTACCCACAATGAAGGAAAGAGGCTCTTCCTTGTGTCTCTGCTTGCATGAGAATGCGTTGGTGGGCAAAGCGATTGTTGTGTTTGGCCCGTGAGAAGATCAAAATAATATGGCCTCTATTATAAATGTGCTGCAGAGGAGCCTATGGTCTGTTCAGTATCTTCATATTCATCTTCTGCTTTGTTGTGTTTGTGTCTTACAGTGAATAAAAGAAATGAAAACAGCATTAGAAAATAAAGATCAGCTATAAAACTTTTGAATTAAGTAAATAAAACCCATCCATCAAATGTAACCGTGTAGTTAACACCACTTTATGCTCATACAAGTGTGCTCTTTGGCAAACATGACCTAATACGTGTTTGAACTGAGATCCGTAAGATACTATGATCTTGGCAACGACAACAGCGCAGTCTTTCTGTTTTAAGATATGAAAGCTCCAGGGGAAGAAAGAATAGATGGAGTCGCTTGCAGAGACAAGATTCTTGATTTGCTCATGTGCCGTCTGCTAATGACTGTAGAATTATGTCCAGAGGTGTTGAGAGGTGATGCAGCAACAGGAGGGATTATGAGCCATTGAATTCTGGCCACCTTCTGTGTGTTGTGATTAATAACTCTGAGGCTTTCTGTGAAATGAGCTAAATGGACCAGGATTTCGGGCTGTGGACAGGGTTGCTCCTGTTACAAGCTTTTTAAAAATAAGCATTGAATGGGGGAATGAGGGAGGTGTAGGAGTAAGAGGTGTGTGTGTTGCGGAGCTTTATTTTCTCAGTCTGGTCCACACACATGGTGGAATTAGGTGAACAGATGAACTTATACCATGTTCGACTGCAAGTGCTGATGCCATTTTTGAATGCTGCTTGTGAAAAACAAACAGAACTTCACTGCCAAATGAATGTATTGGGAGAGAACCCTTCCCTGGATGGAACGTCTCTACTTGCAGGGTGCTTTAGGTTTGTTTAAATGTTGGAAGCATTTCAAAATGCAGTCATCCACCTTCAGTTTGAAGCAGCACAGTCCGTTTTACTGCTTCGTTTCGAAGTGGTCCTGTCCTGACTGCCCCATAGACTCCTAGGAACTGTAGTTTGCTGAGGGATTTGCTGTTAGATACCCTTAGCTCTTCTTGCGCTACAGGTGCATCCTTGAGGGAGAAAGAATGACGGCCAAATAGGTTCATTAGTGTTTCTTATTGTGTCTGTATTAGATGAAAATTTACGTATTTCATGGGGGGGGGGAAGGTTTTTAAGCATGGTTTTTTTAGAAAGACCTTGGCTAGTTACATTTACCATTGGGAGCTGTAGGTCCTAGCTGTTAAATACTTAGGCTGCAATCTCATCTTACATGAGAGTAAGGGCCCAATCCTGTCCAACTTTCCAGTGCTGATGCAGACCTGGGGAAGGAAACAAATGTTCCCTTACCTTGAAGAGGACTCCTTCCACACTGTAGGATGCAACCCATGCCTTGTTGGCACTGCTGTATCAGCACTGGAAAGGTGGATACGATTGGGCCTGGGTGGTTGAATCCTAAGCTACCTGGTGCCCAGGGCTGGAGTGGCACCCAAATGGCTGCTGCATCATCCAGTGAGTGCTGGGCAGCCATCAGCAGCTCCTTAGGAGAAGGGGACATTTGGTCCCTTCCCCTGGGTAAGGGCAATGGGGCTATTTAGCCGGCGCAGAGTAAAGCAGCCCCCTATCAGGCTAGGAGGCCTGACGCAGAACTATGGATCTCGCAGAGCTCCTCCTGTCCCGCCCCACCCTGGCTTCCCCCTGCCCGCCCCCTGTCCCGGAACACCTTCTCCCACCCCAGCTTACCAGTCTGCTGCCTGGTGCTCGCCCAGAGCGCCAGGTGGTGGTTGTTACTCCTCCGCCCGGCGCTGGCTTAGCACAGGCTCGTGCTGAGTCAGTGCCGGAGCTGACCTGGCAGTAAATGCCTTACAGTACATTTGCGACACTGTGCGCCGACGCAGGCGCGATAGGATCGGTACCTTAGTTGCATTGAGTTGAATAAGACTTACTTCTGAGTAGATATGCATAACATCGTACTGTAAGTGCAGGAACTTTGGAGTTATATCCTCTGTGTGGAATCCATGTAGTTCCATGAGCTATAGAGGACTGGGTGCTTAATCTTCAGAGCTCTCTGCAGTACAGAGCTGAATGGGGGTTGCAGCCTTTGATACTAGTGCAGCAGAGCTGGTTGGTGCCTTGGGCAGGGTAATGTGATGAAGCACCCCCTCCCCACCTGCACTTTCACCTCTGGCCCACCTCCTCGAAATATCTTATTTGGAGCCATACAGAGTTGGAGGGCTGATTCTGTGGCATTTGCTGTGCTCTCTTACCTGAAAACCACCACTCAGCTGCTGGGGAGGACAGTGAACCCCCCCAAACCCAACTTAGCTATGCCACTGGCCTTTGATGGTTTCAGCCTAATTGACAGACAACATGAAGTCTCTGGATCAGTCGGATACAGTCTGGCCTTTTGCCTAGTCATCAGAGAAGTGCTTCCATGTTTCAGACAGGTTGTTGTAAAGCCCTGCATTGGGGCCCCTATGGCAGTGCTGCTGGCTCCCTGATGACCCACTGGGCAGTATCAGTGCTACTGGTACTAAGGATTCAGGGGTTGGCCCAGCCAGGTGCATCCTCTGATGGTACATTGACAAGTACCAAACCTGACTGACCTCAGTGGCACCTCTGATTTCAGACTATAGTCTCCAGTTGAAGCTACTGGCATCACACATGCTCCATGCCTAAGATTTGGTATGGCCACACTAATGGCTCTGCTCTGGCCCTAAAAAACAAACAATTGAGACTTCTCTCCACCCTCCATTAGGAAGGGAAGATGGGGGTGGGCAGGAGAGCGGAAGAGTGATTGGGGAAAGGAGACCCTTATCTTCATATTTGCTCTTAGCTTTAGTCTGCAAAAGAGCATACAAAGTGTTTTAAATTCCAAAGAGGCTTTCCCACCTAACCTGAGTGTTTGGAGGTCCCGCAGCTCATTAGAATATTTAACAATAGGACCAAGCTAAATAAGAAGGGATTGGTAGGTAGATCCCCTCTGGCTGTATATCTCTGGGAGGGGGAAAAAATGGCCAACACAATCAGTAACTAATTTAAATAGAAAAAAGCAAGCATACTTTAAAAAGCTCTAAAAACTTCCAAAAAAGGAAACAGCTATCTTCATTCACAGCACAGAACAAGTTTGGTAGTATTTAAGATAATTCTCTAGTGCTTGCTATTTTTAGCCCAGGAGTAAGCTTCTGTAAGAGCTTTTTCAGCAATGCATCCCTTTAACCTGGCCTAACAAGCTAAGCCAATAAGCTGTCTGATTTCCGTCTTACAGGAGGAAGAGAGATAGCTGAAACAAACCATTTGTGGTGAAAATGTTTCAGCCTATCTTTGTATTAAGATATTTTTTTTTTCCCCATATGGATTTTTTTTCCAACCATCCCAATATTAAGTGTGGCTTGTCAGAGACCAAAATGTCAAGCTCTGCTGTTTTGAAATTGTAGAAGGAGATAAATAAAGAAGTAGGATTTTTAGAGACTCAGCCTAATGGGGAAGAAAGCATTGCTACTTTATAGCTGGAGAAACCAAATCTCTGCTGTTCAAGCAGCTGTTATTGACAAGTAGAGACCCATAAAATTTGCAGGAATTGGGGGGGGGAAGGTGGTTGCTGTGCTTTTAAGCATTGAACATACAAAACGAAACCACTAGAGTAGCAGGCAGCCTGACATTTCAACTGTAAACCAAAGCCACCATTGTTCATGATTCCCTGTGAGTATAGAGTGGCATTACTCTGCTCCTGGAATCTCTGTGGTATAAACTCTCTGTGTGTAGCATCAGTGCACCTGTGCATTGCTATCGCTGCCTGGAATGGCTCCAACAGTGAGTGGGAAGGGCTGTTTACAGGGCACATTGTAGTGCCTGCAGTACTTTCTCTGCCACCCCTCCTATAGCTACGTCACTGTGTAGCATTGGGCATTAAAGCTGCAACCGGTTCAATATCTGAAGTGCCAAGAAGTGTAGTGGGTTTGTATCCATTTCACATTCAGTTGTTCACAGGGGTCTTCTTTTGACCGTCCTTCTCTCTGACTTATTGGGAAGTCATGGCTAGTGTATATATGTTGAAAAGTAATTTTAACCACAATAAATGGTTCATCACTTCAACCATTCTACTCTCCGTCACTGCCAGTTTATGAATGTTGGCATCCTTCAGTCTCGGAAGACTATGGTGTCACGCTCTGAATGGTGGTTCTGGAACAGAGTGTCCTCTCCAGTGCGCGAAGCCTGGGTAAAGTAGGTATGGAGGATAGACTGTTACCCATGCAGCAAATCCCCCCTCTCCACGTCGCTGAAATGGTCCAATGGAAAGGCAGAGGCCAATACGGTTGGTTCCAGCGGCGTCGCAGGAGTTGCCAGAACGTGACTGTGTTCAGCCATGAACTGCCTCAGGGACTCCGGCTCCGGATTTTGCCTCGAGGTTGACTCCTGAAGCCTTTTCCATATCTGGATGTAGCCACAAGGCAGTGGAGGTTTGGGATCAGAGTTTTCCTTCTCTCAGATGAGCTGCCTTCCCAGGCTGACGAGTCCCATCTACCCAGTGGCTGTTTAGTCGCCTCTTACGAAAAGTACAGCCATACTGAGGGCCTATTCTTATCCCCAGCCCCCAGGGGAATGAATAATGAGTTTATGAATAATTGCAAGATTACCCCCCTGCCCACCTTTCTAACCCAACACTTTGATATATATGGAAGTGATTAATGGAATCAATTTATCCCTACCCAGCTCCCCCCCCCCAATCAGTTTAGAAAAGGTTCTCTGATTCTTTTTAGCTTTTAATTGCAGGTTCAAAAGTAGAATAATCTAGGATTATGCTCCTTCCCTGTATTTTAGGGCTGGTTCACACATACTTGTCCATTTGTTCTTTTATCACTTGTGTAAATTGGCTCCCTTGGAAAAAAATATTGTGCTTGAGAAAATATGAGTGTGGTTTTGTAATGACTCATTTGACACTGAGCCAGAGATCCTCATGTGATGAACATGTATGTCGGAACTGGTGGGCCTTGGACTGCAGTCTACGCATTGTGCAGAGTGTGGTTTGTAAACTGAGGCGCCAAAATTCTGAATAGTTCCCACTTCTGACTGCAAGGGGAAGTTCTGTTTTGGAATGCTTCTCCATGCGTGTACACATGAATGCATGCATGTACACAGGCACGAAACAAATCAAAGAGAGATCGTTTCTATAAAGTGCTTGTTGACTACATGCAGTGAGTTTTTTAAATGTTGGGACACATTTAAAAATATGACTCCCCATGGCAGACTGAGGTTGAACAGTCCAGAATTTTTCCATCTCAACTTATGATCTCACTCTGCGTAATAGAACTTTCCTCAACGCTTGATAACCTTTTTTCATGCAGTACCCAGTGTCTTTTAGAGGTGTGTAGAGTGAGCAGATTCCCTGATTAAATTTACAAAACAGTATTTTACTGTGTAATGTAATCAGCAGATCTTGGTTACTCCCCTAGTCAGAGCTGTCCAGAGCAGCATGATATTTGTTTCCAATGTTTTATGGTCTAGGATCTTTGTCTTTTTCAAATGAACTGAGTAGTAAGCTGTGTCTTACCACTTTAAATTTCAGATTTGTGGGCTGCTTCATGGGAATAAAGACTGGGTAGGAGGAGCTCAAGGTAATCTATAATTGAACCTGGATTCAGAATTGATTCATCTGGGATGCTGAGAGGTGAACCATGTTTTTACCGTTTGCAAGCATACAAGTATGCAGTTTGCAGTGCGTACCACTGAAAGTACAATTCTTATGCCAGTTGTAATGTGTCGGAATACTCTTGACATGTGTGTATGTTTTCTTGGCATTTAAGGTTCATGGTTCCCCTGGGGGCTGGGGATAAGAATAGGCCCTCAGTTTGGCTGTACTTGTCGTAAGAGGCGACTGAACAGCCACTGGGTAGATGAGACTTTTCAGCCTGGGAAGGCAGCTCATCTGAGAGAAGGAAAACTCTGATCCCAAACCTCCACTGCCTTGTGGCTACATCCAGATATGGAAAAGGCTTCAGGAGTCAACCTCGAGGCAAAATCCGGAGCCGGAGTCCCTGAGGCAGTTCATGGCTGAACACAGTCACGTTCTGGCAACTCCTGCGACGCCACTGGAACCAACCATATTGGCTTCTGCCTTTCCATTGGACCATTTCAGCGACGTGGAGAGGGGGATTTGCTGCATGGGAAGCAGTCTATCCTCCATATCTACTTTACCCAGGCTTCATGCACTGGAGAGGACACTCTGTTCCAGAACACTATTCAGAGCGCGATGCCATAGTCTTCCGAGACTGAAGGATGCCAACAACAGGGTTCATGGAGAAGAGGGAGCAACTGAGAGCAAATATGGGGGAATGCTCAATTTTTCACACACACCTGGGTGTATGTGCATACACCAGGTGTATGTGTGCATGTATTTATAAAGGCATTAAAGTTTGCTGATTAGTGTTTTGAGTACTGCAGATTTTGAGTTGGGAGTTTTGAAGCTGAATACTCAGAGCCAAGTGTGTTTGATTCTGGACATAAGTTCTCAAGCACTATAAAATGTGTTGAATGAGCAAGTGGAACTACTACAGGTCTAGAGGGGACTTGCACATCTGCTTTCATCAGTTGGCAGAAAAATTAAAGCAATTAATAGGTATATAAGGAAATGGTATATCCTGACGTTCTCAGTACTTGCATTTCAGGAATTCAAAAGACCAAAACCTGTATAGTCACAGTCACCAGCACTCGAAAACCCCCAGACTCTGTAGGAACGAAGGCTGAAAATAAACATTCCTGTACCTCTTTCACATGGAGCAAAGATGAGCCAGTGGCACTCGGCTTTTAAAAGGCTATCAGAGTCTGTGCAGTCTGTTTGGTTTTGTCCATAAATGTAATCCCTGAATGCCAGGAATGAAGCTCTGCCGTGTCTCCTGACACAGTGCAGCTGCATCAAGTGTTATAGTCCTGTTGTCGCTGTAAGAGTACTGGGAGCAAGCAAGCAAAACACTTTGGGCTGCAGTGAAGTTCATTTCATCAGCTCTGAGGACTCTGAGCTGACTCCTGAGCTGAGTGACTCTGAGGACTCCTGCATCTCAAAGAAACGAGATACGGTGCTGAAGGATCACCGTCAAGGAATCTTTCTTTAGCAAGAAGTCGGTGTGTTGCTCTTTGCAATTTTACATGCTGGCCTACACTTTTTCCTCTTGCGCGTACACCAGGTCTGCATACCTTGTGACTCACCAGGATGAATGCAGCCCATTATCAGTGTACTGTGATCCCCCAGATCTCCACTGTCATTTCCCCCCCCCCCCAAAAAAAAAAAAAAACCTGGAGGCTTCTATTCCTGTTCGTCTGCATTTGTCTTGGGACCTGACAAACCTTGTAGTGTCAGGTCCTATAGGCCTGTAATTTGTATACACAAATATGTACAACACGCGCGCACACACAAACATAACACAAAGTGTGGTACATATGTGTCTGTGTGCTTGTGCTTCATGTCACATTACCTTCTGTCAGAATTTCCAGTTGTGTGATGCTGGTTGTGTTTAGAATCTGATTTGCTCTGTGATTCTTTCCTGTTTCATTCAAGGAATGGTGTTGCATTGCAGGGTCTTGGCCATGCAGGCTGATGTGAAACAGGGGTGTCAAACATAAGGGTCACAGGCTGGATATGGCCCACAGAACCTCTTTAACCAGCCCATGAGTTAATTGGGCTCCCCCAGCATGATAACTGGCCTCTCCCATACCTTGAAAATATGATCAAGGTTTGATTTTTTTCTTCTTCTTCTGACATTCATAAATTTCTACGTGAGAACAAAGTGCTTATATTCTGCTTAGTGATGTCATTGCTTGCTTAATGATGTCACTTCTAGCCCTAAGATGGTGCCATGAATGCTATTTGGTCTGCTGTGTGGAATGAGTTTGACACCCCTGATGTGGACGGCTGCGTTTAGGTGAGGTGCAGGTCATGCTGTCTGTTCCCAGGATGTCTCCCAGAAAAGACGGCTGCTGTAAGTTGTTTCCCAAGGGTCAATCTTCCTTCTGTGTCCCATTGTGTTCTTCAGTATCTACCTAATGTGCCTTCTTAATAGCGCCACTCGTAATGAGTCAGGAGAACTGGGCCACTTACCGGGTTACTCTTGGTGAAGACTTGCCAAGGCTTGGTCTAGATATACTTTGAAAGTGTGTCAAATTTTATTTGGGTTAAATCAATGTAGAGCCACTCTGAAAGTTGCTCGCTCGCTTGCTCCCTTCCTTTTTTGTTTTTCCTGATCAATTGAGTGTTAACTGTATGCTTTGAGAAATAAAGAAATATATGAACATCTCAAAAATTATCCATCCTGAGCTTTGGGGACAGTGCAGCTATAATGTTAAAATGAGGACAACTGTGATGGCTTCATGGAAAAGCCAGAGAGTCCCCAGCCCTTGTATGCACGCTCACACCCAAGTCCCTTGTAGGCATGTGATGATGATACAGTATCAGTATCAGTATCACACAGTATCAGTATGCTTCATTCCTCATTTCTATTTTGCTTTCTGGTGAGTCACTGGCTCGGGAAGGCATGAAGATGACAGGAGTACAAGGAAGGAAATATGGGCAAGGCACCAGAACCGAAAGAGGAAGTCACAGTACTGCAGCTCTGATAGCTGCCAGCATAATAACAATGCTGATACATC
Source organism: Tiliqua scincoides (assembly GCF_035046505.1). Lineage (NCBI taxonomy): Eukaryota > Metazoa > Chordata > Lepidosauria > Squamata > Scincidae > Tiliqua > Tiliqua scincoides. Next base: position 78,057,428 of record NC_089826.1, read on the forward strand.
CTTAGCAATTGTATACACAATACCAGTGTTCCCATATATTTAGCCCCATAAGCTTCCCAACAGTCTATATTCTTTATCTCCATATTTCATTTGAGCTGCTAAGGTGGGATGGCTTTGCCAAGGCCATCTGCTGAATTCGAGGCAGACATCCCAATCCTAAACTGCCCCAGCACCACGCGGAACAGCAGGAGTCTCCTTCAGGAAAGGGAACAAATGTTCCCTTACCCTGTGTTGAGCCCCGTGGGTTGCAATGGGTCTTCTCTGCGTCTGCTGCATAGCAGGCACAGAACCATGGAGGCCCAAGTCAGGCTTCCGGGCACAGAAGGGGGCATAGGATTTGGCAGCAGAGTCTGCCACCATCCCTACCTGCCTCACAGGCCAAATTTACCCCTTGGTCCGCCCTCCCTCCACCCAGTTCCACCTTCCCCTCAGCCCTCCCCACCCCAAAAACTCACTCTGCCGACCATAAGGTAAACTTACTGTCAGGTGCTCCAGTGACATATCCTGGTGCAGAGGCCCAGTTACAACTGGTGCTGGCCTCTCCACCTGCACTGAGTGTCACGCACCAGCAGGAAAGTGCCTTATGGCACTTTTACGACACTTGGCGCCAGCAGTTAGGCAGTTGGAAGAGTTAGGACAGACAAAAGAAAATATTTCTGTACTCAGCGTGTGGTTGATCTGTGGAACTCCTTGCCACAGGATGTGGTGATGGCGTCTGGCTTAGATGCCTTTAAAAGGGGATTGGACAAGTTTCTGGAGGAAAAATCCATTACGGGGTACAAGCCATGATGTGTATGCGCAACCTCCTGATTTTAGAAATGGGTTATGTCAGAATGCCAGATGCAAGGGAGGGCACCAGGATGAGGTCTCTTGTTATCTGGTGTGCTCCCTGGGGCATTTGGTGGGTCGCTGTGAGATACAGGAAGCTGGACTAGATGGGCCTATGGCCTGATCCAGTGGGGCTGTTCTTATGTTCAGTGCAGGTGTACTGCCAGCGCTGCACCCGATCTTGTACTTTTAAGGGCAGTTTTCCATAATTTGAGAAGACAGTGACTGTAAGCTGGCCTCATTCAGTGTCAAATTATCTGGTAAACACCAGCTCTCAGTAGTTCTTGCATCCAGGCTTTATCTTTCAGCCTAATTACGTAGGAGATGAATCTTTTGATTTGGCTCTCTACGTGTGATTTTTTTAAGAAGCCGTTTCTGCTTAACGTTGCATATACGCAACAGGGATGTGTACATTTGGGGGCTGGGCAGAAATGGGTTAAAATAATAGCCATGGGAGGCTTAATCTAAGTCTGGATACAAGTTTGGAGGTGCAGCTTTCCATACTTGCTGTTTATATTGAGAGGGAAGTTGCCACTGGTGCCAACTGGAACAAACAACATTCGCAGGGGAACCAAATTTGGATTGGTACTACAGAAGAAAACTGGTTGATTCTTCTTTCTTCCCTACGTCACTGTCCTGATTGAGATAGGGATGCTCACAGCTAATTTTGCAACTCCAAATAATATAATTTACATCATCATTTGCTCCTTCATTAATAAAAATGTCACCGTCTTTTGTTTTGCGTTTGGTCTCCCCCACTCCCCTCGCTACCCAGTGGCTGGATTTTTCACCAGATGTGTCTCCCTTCACCATAAATGGTTGTGCTGGATTGCCATTATTCTCTGCTGTGCCTGTTTTGAGTGCTTTAACTGCTGCAATCCCGGAGATGAGTTCTATTGAAATTAGGTACCATTTGGTGGCATCACCTTTAGATGCCATCTTTAGACTTTAAACACTTTTTGAGTTGCTTAAGGTTTCTAGGCTTGTGAGTTTCATAGATTTCAACCATGGGCAGTGCAGAACAGGTCAGAGTTTAATGGTTCCTGTTTGAGAAATGTGGATGAACTTTTAGCATCCTAGAAGGCTAGATAAGAGGAAACCTAGTGCATATCTTTTAAAACCAGGAAGGAATGGGAACTTACAGATCTGCTAAGCTGACCCATTTTATTTGAGAAAATATTATATTCTCTGTTAAAACAGTTTTCGTTGTAAACCCCTACAGCAGACATTTTCAACCATTTTCATCTCATGGCACATTGACAAGGTATTAAATTTGTAAAGGCACACCATCAGTTTTTTGACAATTGACAAGGCACACCATGCTGTTAGTGGGGGGCTCACATCCCCTAAGGACCCTACTAATAAATGATCCTCCCTCAAACTCCCATGGCACACCTGCAAAACATTTGCAGCACACCAGTGTGCCACGGCACAGTGGTTGAAAATGGCTGCCCTGCAGGAAAATGAGATTGTTACTAGCAGGTTAAAACAAGGAGGGTCAGTCCAGCTTTGTGGGGAAAAAGTAAATTTATGATAAAAAATGATGGTTGCTTAAAAATAAAGAGGAATCCAAGCTTTTTTCTTGTGGGTATGTGAACAACTTAAATCATTTTGTAATTAAATACTTCATCTGACTTCCATAAGACACTTTCTGTGACTCTTTTTTGAAGGACAGTCTTAAGTGATATAGTTTCTTGATGGTGACTGAAGTGTTTGGACCTCACTAGGCTTGGTTGAAGAGCTCTGGTATTGATACAGGCTGAATTGTATTGATAACCAGATCATTCCTCCCTGTGGGCAGCTAGTCAATTATGAGGGGAAAGGGGGTGATCCACATCCCCTTCCTCTTGTGTTGACTCTGAATCTCTAGGCCTGGGCCACAGCTGCAAGATCTAACTCAGGGTGATTATATTACGTACTACAGGTACAATCCTACCTTGTGCTGGAACAGGCAAGTCAAGAGGCTTGTGCTGTATCCAGCACAGGATAGGGGCCCAAGGCAGCTCAACCAGAGGCAAGGGGAAACTTTTCCTCTGGGTAAGACGCCTTTGCCCCAATGAGTCTCCTTGGACTTGCGCCTCCTCCTGAGGTGGCAAAGGTGGCGCAAGTCTGAGGAGAGTGGAGCAGCTTCACACCGCTCCAAACTCCCCAGGAATGAGGGTTGGGATCCAGCATAAGGGCTGGATCCCATTCCCACCACCTGCCCAGCCGGGCCAACACAAGGTTCGCTGAGGAAGCTGGTGTGGAGGCTTGTGTCAGCCTCTGCAGGCCGCCGCACCTCTGAGCGCTGGCCCAGCTTCCTCCCGAGGAGTCACAAACATGTCTTACAGCACATTTGCGACCCTCCTGGGCCGACGTGTGCAGGCCCATGGGCAACTCAGGATTGTGCCCTTAGTGGGGAACTCTGTCCCATGTTCCCGAGGTTCTTCTCGGGTGGATCATTAACAATCAAATCAAAATGTATAATCTATAGCCTATCCCCTAAGCACTCACAATCTTAAAAAAATAATAATAAAAAGTTGCATAAAATACACCAGTAATAGTCACAGGAAAAGATGCCATATTGGGGTAAAGAGGAACAGTTTCTCTTCCTCTTGCTAAATATAAAAGAATACTTTAAAAGTCTTTAACGAGGTGTCTTTGCCTGGGTAGCAGGGGTTTATAGACCTAGAGTAGGCCTCTAGCTGCAGGCTCCACTTTTATCCCCAGTAGCTTTTGCTCATAGGTCTCAGTGTGGCTAAGATCTCATGTTCTTCTTTCAGGCAGAAGGATTTATGTTAGAGGAGTCTGAGCTATTGAAAATAAAGGAGAATTACAGGCCATGGGGGTGCAGGTTTTTGCAGTACGCTACAGTAAGCTAAGCGCTCGAGATTGCTTCCAAAATGAAAAAAGAACATTTCTTCTTGTTCTTTGGTTACCTGCCTGTGGACATCTTCAGGTGTAACCATATGGCAGCAATATGGCTGTGCCCAGAAAGATAATTCCTTACAGACTGTGGAACTTTGAGGCTGGTTCTTTCCGCTCCTTCTGACTACAGCAGTTCCAAGGTGTCACTTACTTGCTGAAGGGCTCTGTGCTCCCAAATGCACACTTCTCAGGCTTAGAGTTTTGGTTCCTGGTTGGGTGCATCTCTTTTGTCCACCATACTTTCTGCTCACTCTACTTGTGAACAAATATGCTGATCCTGTCCCTATTGGGCCTAGCCAAAGGTTTTGTCCTGATTCTGTGGGTTAGTTTTGCACATACTTTCCATTTTGTGGGTTGCTTTTGCACAGACTCGAGGAGAAATTTCAGAATGTGCCCTGCTTTTCTAAAAATGTAGTTAATATGCTAATAGTAAGAAAGCTGGCAGTGCATTTGCAGCTGTCAGGGTCTCAGCGCATTTAAACATCCCTTTTGTGCAAACCAGTTAATCCATTTATTTACTAATCAGCAAATTATCTTGTTTTGTCTGAAAACTTTGAGGCTTGAACCGCTGATAAGATCATTTCCTTTCAGGTGGTGTTTGGCATCAGGTATAAATTGAGTAGAGTGACCTTCTGATTCTGAGTCAAATTGACTGCATTTTTATACTTTCAATTACGTATATGGTCCACTAGAATGCACTGGCTCCAGCACAACACTATCTTATCATTTTGGTTTTGTTAACACAGTTAAGAGTCTGATAGCACATTCTCCTTTTCATTCTCTGTGTTCAAAATCAAAGCTTTAGTGTCAAAGAGAAGGGGGAGGAACTGGCAGTTTACGCAAATAAAATCTAATCATAAACGGCTCATAAGCAGCATGAATGATTTTTGGTCAAAAGATGTGAAATGTGTTGGTACAGGTTCCTAGCAGGGTAGTGTACTTGTAAGACAAAGAGGTCAATTAGTAGCTCTGCTGTTTATTAGAAACTTAATTGTCAGGCTGTAGCAGTGACTTCTGAACTGCTATAGCTCATTTCCCCTGGGGGCTGGGGGTTAAGAATAGGCCCTCAGTTTGGCTGTACTTGTCGTAAGAGGTGACTAAACAGCCACCGGGTAGATGGGACTCGTCAGCCTGGGAAGGCAGCTCATCTGAGAGAAGGAAAACTCTGATCCCAAACCTCCACTGCCTTGTGGCTACATCCAGTTATGGAAAAGGCTTCAGGAGTCAACCTCGAGGCAAAATCAGGAGCCGGAGTCCCTGAGGCAGTTCATGGCTGAACACAGTCACGTTCTGGCAACTCCTGCGACGCCGCTGGAACCAACCGTATTGGCCTCTGCCTTTCCATTGGACCATTTCAGCGACGTGGAGAGGGGGGATTTGCTGCATGGGTAACAGCCTATTCTCCATACCTACTTTACCCAGGCTTCGCGCACTGGAGAGGACACTCTGTTCCAGAACCACCATTCAGAGCGTGACACCATAGTCTTCTGAGACTGAAGGATGCCAGCAAGAATAGCTCATTAGAAGCAATGCAAAGAAGTGCAAGGTGTGGGTTTGATTTGGGGGTGGTGGTGGCAAAGAACTGTTAAGTCTCTTCTACCAATGTCTAATGCCAGAACTTTACCATAGCCTAACTTCGAACATGAAATGAAGCATCTCCTCAAGGGGAAGAGTATCTTGCCTGAGTATTTCCTGTTTCTTTGAATTTGGGCTGACATCTGTTTGTTACCAGAGGACAGTGATTTTCAACTGGTATGCTGCAGTGCATTGGTGAGCCCCATAAGGTCTGCAGGTAAGCCATGGGAATTTGGAGCACTGTGGTTGAAAATCACTGAAAAGCTCTTCTGGGTTCCGCTGCTCTGTTTCTAGGCCACCTCTCTGTAGTAAAGAATTGTTGGCTCTGCTGTCGGAGGAAGAGGATCAGACAATTTACAGGCAGTTGCCCTAGAAACTGTTGTGGAACCCAGACAAGTCTCCCAGAAGCCAGAAGTGACATCACAAGAAGTGAAGCTCATGGAGGTCAGTGCGCCGTGAACTTGCTACCATAGGTGTTCATTAATGTGCTTAGGATTCAGTTCTTCCCACTTCACACATGGGTACATACGTATGTCTGCTTAAAAGTATTCTGCCTTTCTGATTTCCATTCCTTCTAGGTGGCATATAATAAAAAAAACCAAGCTGAAATGTTTCTTGAATTTAGAGTGGCATTTTGCACACAGCTGTGACCTATGCGGACACAAGCACCATCTGTAGCTTATGCTCTTGCAATTTATTCCCATGTCCATAAACACCTTGTCAGACTTCTCTAATATTCTGTGATTACTGCACTTTGGAGGAAGAGAATTGGGTGGGGTTCTCCCTCTCCATCCTGTTTGTTACTTAAACACTCTTTTACCTAGTTCTGCTATGATTAAACACCTACATAGAGCTAAATTTCAAATTATTGGAAACCATTTTGACAGTATAAAAAAAAACCCCTTCTATTATTCACAGTTCTCATTTGGGTTGGATTCACAGGGGGAGGTGAAACATAACTGTTGTTGAATGTTGTTTTTTGGAAATAATTTGGGGTTTGCTTCAGTAAGGGTCAAATTACCGTATTTTTCGCTCCATAAGACGCACCTGACCATAAGAGGCACCTAGTTTTTCGAGGAGGAAAACTTACTTTTAAAGTAAGCCTGCCCTCCCCCTGTGGTGCCTGCGCAAATGAGGACCTTGCCCCCGGTGCGGACCTTGCCCCCTTTGTTCTCCACCTGCCCTCCCCTGTGGCGCCTGCGCAAATGAGGACCTTGCCCCCGGTGCGGAACTTGCCCCCTTTGTTCTCCGCCTGCCCTCCCCCTGTGGCGCCTGTGCAAATGAGGACCTTGCCCCCAGTATTCGCTCCATAAGACGCGCACACTTTTCCCCCCACTTTTTTGGGGGGAAAAAGTGCGTCTTATGGAGCGAAAAATACAGTATATGTCACATGACATGTATAGGCTTGCGCCGCTTAACAACCTTCCACTTCATGGCAGACCACATATATGATGGTGGTCAAAGCACAACAAAGAGGCTCTTAATGAGGCAATCAGTCTCCATTGCCTGCAGCAGAGTGTCTGTTTACACAACACAGAGGCTCTAAATGCAAAGAAGAGGCGATTATTCTCCAGTAGCCTGTGCAGCCAGAGAGTGTCTGTTTACACAACAAAGGCACTAGATTGGCTGAAGGTTCACTTTATGACCTAATCGCACAACGACAGGGTTTGGAGAACGTATCTCCGTTAATAATTGGAACTGACTTGCCTGATTTATATAACCTAAGTAGCAGTCATGGATCAGGCATGATTTATGGTTGGGGTTGCAGAAGGGGGCTTTGACACTTTGTTCCCTCCACAGTCCTGATCCAGATTTACACCCCACCCATCCCCTGTAGCTGTATTTGCCTTGGGAAAGAAGCTTCCATTGGTGCCAGTGGAAAAAGCAAAGAAGGCAGCATTAAAAGTCATTAAAACAGAAAAAAGTGGTGGGCCGTTAATTCGTTCTTCCTCAGCTTAAGCACAAATATGCAGTACCCTCAAACAAATGTGTCCCCCTTTAAGTTGCCCTTTTCCCAAAACATGCTGTAGCAGAGTTTTAATTCTCCACAAGAACCAGCACCAGTTTAGGGATTTTTTTCCAGATAATTATTAGTCATAACTGTCAGTTTCACTTCATTAATAAAAGGCTGCTCCTCGGTTTTCCTTACCAGAAAGCGCAAGAGGTGAGTCGACTGTGCTACTTGTGCCATGAGTCAAAGTGAGAAAAGCCTGGACTTCTTATTGTTGGCTGTTTCAGTCATTAGGTGTTGTGCACCAAACATCTTTTTAGAGCAGGAGTGCATCAGCAGTTTTACTCTTATGGAGAACTAGCTGGGCACGCTAGCCATCCAGACAAAAATGGATAGGATCATTTCAGCGTGGTGCTGAATGCGTTCTTGTTGCTCAGCGACCTCTTGCTCAGCACCTGTCTGGAGCAATTCAAGTGCCTGCAGGATGAGGCTGTCCCATGTAATTGCTAGAATGTCCCCTGTGGAAGCTGAGCCTCCTAAGCAGCAAGGCTGGAATAGTGAAATTTACAGCTTTTGGCTGTGGCAAAGCTCAGCTCTCTCCCAGCGCTGTCAACACCCTGCTCACATGAGAAGCACAAAGCAGGGACTGAACTGCTTTAATGAATGCTAGAATGTTTCATTAAGGTTGATCTGTTTACAATGTTGCAATCATGCTCTTTGGTTATGCAGAATGACCTTCTCTCAAGGCTTCTGTCTTGTTTGCTTGCACAAGCAGCTTGCTTAAATGGCATCTAATGTTTCCTAACTACTGGCTACCAGTCTTAGTGATGCCTGGAGGCTTGAATAGGTGGGGTGAAGAGGGGGAAAATGGAATGACTTCTGCTGTATGAATAAGGCAGAGAGTGAATTTTGGAGCTTGGGCAATTGCTCTCAGTATGTGCTGTTGCTTTTGGGAAATATCTCTTTTAAAAACTTGCATTTCTAGCTGCCCGAAGTCTCTTCCTCCCATAAACGACTCCACCCTTTCTACCTTGTTGCTTGACTGTTAATGTTGGCCCTCCAGAAGGTCCAGGGATGGTCCTGAGGGTCCAGACCCTTCTGCAGGGCTCTCTGCACTTCCAAACTGCTGAAAATAGTGAAAAACGGTCTCTTCTGGTTTTTGTCATGAATCCCGAAGTGGACCTTTTTTTTTTCTTTTCTATTTACATCAATTTGGAGATACATGGAGCCCTGCCGAGGAATCCACAGACTCCCCTAGAGCCTCTGAAGGCTTGCACTACAACAGGTGGAAAAAACTCATTTTGTCCCTGTTAGTGACGTGATCATGGCGATCGTGTCACTGCCTTTGGCATCGCCCTGCCCATTAAGGGAGCAGAGACAGAGCTTTTCTAGCTGGGGCATCGCGACACCCCAGTTTAGGAACGTCTGGTTTAGGTTGTAAACTTCCTGAGGCAGGAATGTGTCTACTTTTGACTTTAGAAACTCCTATGTTTCTTGCCCTTGTGAGTGCCTGTCTTTCCCTCCTGTTCAACTGATATACCAGGGGTGGCCGAACTTGCTTAATTTAAGAGCCACATATGATAAACATCAGTTGTTTGAGCGCTGCAATATTTAAGAAGCATTTAAATTCTTGGAATATATTTACTCACCGTGAACATTAAATTTGCTTTTTAATTCAGTGTACGGTACTCTCAGTTTATATCCAGTAAATAATTATAAAGCTTGAATTTTTTTAATTAACCTTTTATGTTATTTGTGATGCAAAAAGGAGCTCAGCCAATGTATTTCCGCGAGCCGCATGTTATATGTTAAAGAGCGTGTGGCTCGTGAGCTGTGGTTTGGCCACTTCTGTAAGTAAACGTATTTCAAAAGAACCAGAAGTGTTTCTAGTACTTCCTTCTCACAAGGGAACTGATCTGATAAAACAGTGATTACCAGCCTTTTTTCACTTGCATATCCCTGGCCAGCCTATTTCCATAAATTGTACCTCTTATATTAGCAAAATGCTTGTAATTAATATAGTTGCTGTTATTTCAAATTTATATATTGCAGCTGTAAATAAATGGCCCAATAGTGGGATTAAAAAGAAATGGAATAAATTTTATAAAACACAGAACAAATGTTCAAAGTGATCCCTGAGCTTGTTTTGAGGCACATAGTTTTTGAAATCAGGCTCAACTGATGTAAGATACAGTCTTAAATCTAGAACTGCATCCAGCTTACTTCGGTATTTACTTTTTAGGAAGGCACGAGAAGAGAAAGCCCTCTCCACCAGCTCTATATCCTTGTTTGTATAGCTGGTATGAATTGTTTGTAAATGCTGCAAGAGTAAAGAAGGTTTCATGCTACCCCATACAGTACACACTGGGGACAGTCCTCATCTCCTATATGTGAAAACCCATATTTCATGTATTCATCACAGTGATTTCTCTTCTACCTGTTTGAAGAACTGAAGATTGTACCTATTCACTGTTTTGCACCAATCACTGATAAATTCTTAGTGATTGATCACTTTCTACATTATGTTTCAGATTTTTTACTGTGCAAGTTTTCAACTACTGAACCATATCTGATCATACACTAATTGATGACCAAAAACTACCAACTAGCAGTTGGTAGGGCTTTCACAGCCAGCTGACTGCTTTCTTTCATACTTTGCAAGCCCCGCAAGATATTCTAATACAGACTTGTATTTTTCTGCCATTATTCAGTTATTTTTTGAGTATCCCTAAAGGTCATGGCAAGTACCCCTGGGGGTCCATGTACCCCCAGGTTAGGAACCACTGTGATAAAAAGACTGCTGCTCAGAGACCGGGGGGGGGGGAAGGTAAAATCATGTTATCCTTCCTTCTCTATACTTTCTCAGTCCCATTCTTGCTGTGTTAACTAATAAATATGTTTCCTGTACAAAGAAGCATTTAGGAGCAAGCCCATGGTTGAACTTTGCAAAGGTTATCTCCCCACGTCATTTTGCTGCCGAATGCTTTCCCTCTTCCATGTCATTTGTGAACAGACATGTGTTGGCTGGGTAGCATGCCTCCGTCTGTGGTGACTTTGATTTATTTGCTCTGTAAATTGGGACTGGAGCAATAATGGGAAGTGACATTAATTGTTTTAACAGAGTCCTCTTTGTCACATCTTTTTGCTTTTCTCCGAGGAGTGTTTGATTGTTTGAAACTTATACAAAAAACTAATTGAAATTGCTATGATGAGAAGGGCCAGTCCACTCCACACTCCGATTTTGAATGTCGGTGTGCGTTCGTCTTGGTTTTAAAGCGCAAACACTAAGCAAATGCTAAGGCTTCTGTTACAGTCCATATTATCAAAGGAGCCTGGCTGGCTTGTGAAGAGTAATGCTTTATAGCTCTGTGGGAGGTTTGGCAAGCAGCGGGGTGAAGTCAGGACACCACTGAAGTGCTCCACTGTGATCGTATATACCAGAGAGATTCTGCTTCCTGAGCTGTCGTCAGCAAGCAATCGAGAACGCTCCTAGAGCCCTTTTATTTGTGGTTCTTGAACAGGGCTTTGGAACAGTGTATGGTCACAATTCCACACTGAGTTACATGCTTTAAATCCATTGTAAACCATTGACTCAGTGCCTTTTAATAGCATGTTTAGTGCATCATTAGAAGGACGTGCTGAACCCTCTTGAGAAATTTTTATAGAAATTTTTATTAAACACTTCCAGCTTCTTTTGAAATTTCTTGGATGCTTCACCTGAAAAGGAGCACCCAGGGCCAGCCGTAGGAGCTTCAAGGCCCAAATGGAAACTTTTTTTTTTTTTTTTTGCAGAGCCCCAGATTTACAGCCAAGGTCTGTCAGATCTTAGAGATGCAAGTCAAATGTATTATAGACTCTATATCTCTATGGTAGAGTGGAAAGCAATCAAAATATGCAGTTAAAAAATGCATGATGAACCAAATGGATCTAAGCACATTTTAATATTAAGTAGCATACATGTAAGCCTACAAGTAAACCAACAAAAGATATAGATTACCTTTGAAAAAGAAATAAATTTCATGCCGTTCTATAGTTAACCTATTATGTAATTCAAATACAGTGTTAAAAATTTTGAAATATCAACAGTATAAAAACCACTACTGATTTTTTTAAGAATTCAGAAGAAAATTAAAATACACGTGGTGACTATCTACAGATTCGGCAACCCGCAGATTGCTCCACTGAAGACCTCCTAGACACGACCGGAACCTCATTCAGGTGGCTTCTGGGTGGTTTTCTGAACCTCAGAGAGGCCATGTGGCACTGTGCACAGGCTCTCCAAGGCTCAAAATGCCGTCTGGAACCTTTATACCAGCAACTTCCATTTTTTGCAGAAAAAGGCTTCGGGCAGCATTCTGAGCCTCAGAGAGGCCACACAAGGCTCAGAACAGCTCAGAGGTTCGCTTTGATGCTCAAAATGGTCTGGACACAACCGGAGCAAGGCTCCGGGCATGTTAGGAGCTCCAGTGGGCCTGCCGTTTTCGGTACCTGCGGGGAATCCAGGAATGAGACTCTTGTGGATAATGGGGTCCCACCTGTAGTTTCTGTTCCATGTAAAACCTGCAATGTGGTGTTAGGTGCCTGTTGCAGTGTGGTGTTGTGTGTACAGGTGCAACCTCATTATCCACAGGGGATCTGTTCCAGGACCCCCACCCCCACCCCGTGGATACACAAATCTGCACGACTTGCTGTTTGCTCATCAAAGTAACTTTCTGACTTCCAGAAGGCCTGAAAAAGTCACTTCCTATTTTCCAACAATTTAGCATATCACGAAAGACCGTGATTGTGTTAAAGGATTAAAATCTATGTTCATTATTGGATTGTTGCTGGCCATGAAAACCTACAGACATTCACCTCCTGTTTGATGAGCAAACTAGAAATGGCTTTCCCCGGTGTCAGTGGCATCTTTGGTAAATGCCGGATCTGTGGATCTATTGTATTTGACAAGACAAGAATAGATTCCCCTAAACTAGCCCTGGGTGCACCCAAATTCACGTCCAATTCAAAGTCTGGTGAAATCTAGCAGCGTGAGAACCCTTGCCCCTCTCAGAATTTTCACTAGTCTTAGCTAGTGGTAGAATTCTACTGGTAGAATCTCCAAATTTCAACCTTGGCCAGATTCTACTGGTAGAATCTCCAAATTTGCTTTCAGTTTGACTTCTAAGCCATTGTGTGACTTAAAAGGAATTGTGTGTCACTTACCCAATGTGCATGACACACTGCAAGAGGTACTATATGGGTAAAAACTGTTCAGCAGAGAAACTAACTGGAGTGGATGCACAAGAAGACAGTTAAAGAGAGACTTTAGTGCAACTGATATAAACCCCGTTTTACATATCCAGCAAAATGTGTAGAATCAGTGTGCAAATTAGGAGGATTCAATGTAGAATGCCTGTAGATCCAGTAATGTACAGTCTTGGTGAACGGTTCTCCTAAAGAACCTTTTTGTTGTTTATCAAACTCTCTTATTTATACATAATTTTTCTGTGTGAGATAATGAGCAAAGGAAGGTAAGGGAATGTGTATGTATTTAAAGGGCATGACACTTGCATGACTCTTTATTTTAAAAAAAAATCTACCTAATAAACCCAGCAATATAATTTCAAGGAGTAAAGTTTGTACATTTTCACTCTGCCACACACTGGATGTGCTTGCCATTTGACATGCATGGGAAATGAATGCACATTTAATTGTTGAACATACTTGCCCACATTCACATCTGTTGTGCATTCCATTTTTCATCTTCAATATTTTGATGTCCTTGTTTCTGACCAGATCTAGCTGTTTTTCTTCTTTCCTTGGTTGAACTAGGGAAAATGGGTGGGGATTATTGAGTCATCTTTATAAGTGTTACTTTATGCTTTTTATTGGCAATCAATGCAAATCTTAATGACAGTATTTCTATCCTGCTTTTAAATCTGGATTTCTGTCACTTGTACATTGCAATCAACACTCACCTGTGAGCTTTGCTTCTCTGCCCAACCATGTGTTGAGTCTACGTACTTGACCAAAAAGTTAGATCATTTCGTATTTCAATACAAAGTGAAGAGTTTATAGTCCATAAACACATTGTGATAATATGCATGTTTAACCCCCCCCCCCCAAAAAAAAAACCCTGTTATTTTGCTAAAGGTAACAGAAATTAATTTAGTTAAGATCAGCTGTAAGTGATCTCTGTTAAGAAAAGCTTTGTATGTTGAGGTTTGCTTGGTGTTTCAGATATGAACCCTTGCCCATTCCTGGGTGGTATTCAGCTACTTAAGTGTGACATCTACAGAGAATATCTAGACTGCTTCTTTTTTTCTGAGAATTTCATTTGGCTGCCAGCAAAGTCTTTACATGGGCTCCACAGGGAGTTTTCCAAAGCTTTAAGTCATTAATAATTACTGCGACAAATCTCCAAAATATAATAAGTGCTTTATTTTTCTGCCTCCCAATTATATGTATGATGATTGGAACATATTGCATTGAGGAACGCAAGGATATTAAATGTATTTGATTTGGCATAAACAAGTCCCTGGTACTGAAATAAGATATCTAGTACAAATTAATGTTGCAACCACATCTGATTAGGAATTAATCTACTTCTTACAATTGCACACCAAATTAGATGAACTTGTTTTGTAGTTTATTGAACACTCAAACTACATGACTGAAAAGGACAATTGCAAAGGCAACCTCCATAATATATTTATTTAGAAAAAGAACCACAGAGTCTGTCTTAATACCAGCAGCATTGATTACTCTTCTTCAGAATGCATAGAAATAAGTTATCTATAGGTTACCAAATGTTTGCACGAGGGAAGCACCTGGAGGAAAATATTGTGACTTCCTTTTATTCCCTTGTGCATCTGAATGGGAAAAGTCACTTAATTTCTGTCCAATTCAGTCTCCTGATTAGTTTTCTTATTTTCTGAGTCTTGTCATTTTGTTAGGTCAATTAACTGGTATTCAGTGGTAGAGGAGGAATTGGGGGAGAGAGAGAGCGAGAGATGGACAGTTTGAGTAGCAGTGGTTTCTAATGAAGTGTATAGGACAATCTGTGCATGATAATCGATCAAGAGTTTATTAGTGCGCAGTTAAAAATAGGTTGGAGGTGGGAAACCTAGAGAGCTGGTATAGTGGCTGGTGGCTAAGAGTCTGAACTGTGAATCATGGCTTCCCTGGCTTGAATCATGTCTTTGTCATAAACTAAGCTACTCCCTCTCAGACTCTGCTCTCCAGCCACAGTATGGGAAGAATATTACTTGCGTATCTTACAGGGTTCCATCAGAGTAATATATATGAAGCTCTAGAAAAAAATTTATATTCATCAATTATAATAATTAAATACATTATTAATTAATAATAATCAGGATCCGTGCTCCCAAGGCTGCTAGAGACCTAGATATAGTATGTGAGTGTAGACATTTGCTAAACTTTCCCTAGAAATGGAGTTCAAGGACTGTTCCTCCAGATCTTTATAGTCATTCCAGAATACCCAGAAGACTGAACTGGAGAGCAAGATATGTAGTTAGGGACTGCAGGCCAGAGAGAAACTGGGTTCACACAAGATCTACAACATTCCAGTTAACTAGAGAAAATTGGAAAATGTGACATTTTAATTTGGGGTATAAAGACTACCCTTTATCACATGTTAGCATTCCAGCTATTTTCTAGCACAAGAACTACTGATTAAGGGTGCTTACAATTTTTTTTTTAATGTTTCAAAAACTTTTTTGCAACCCATCAAAAATCAGCTTGTAACCCACTGGTGGGTCCTGATCCAAAGTTTGGGGAACACTGCTCTGCTCTATACAAATGTCAGTTACTTTTTATGCTGTAAAAATAATAAATTTTGAAACCATTTTGCAATTTCAGATTTCATGCCACCCAGCCCCACACACATGTAATTCAGTTTTAACCCTGAAATTCACTCTGAAATTAATTCAGCCTGCTTATGTTTTGTATGCATATCTCATACTAACCCTTCCCAATTCATGTTTCTCTCTTGTGTTCTGCTCCAATAGAAGATAGATGAAGAGAATGAGGCAAACTTGCTAGCAGTTCTGACAGAGACATTGGACAGTATCCCTGTGGATGAAGATGGATTGCCTTCATTTGATGCACTGACAGATGGAGATGTGACCAATGAAAATGATGCTAGCCCTTCACCAATGCCCAATGGCACCCCTCCACCTCAGGAGGCAGAAGAGCCATCTCTGGTAAGAAACTACCTTCCTACCATTTAACTTAAAATAGTGGTGCATGAATGTGATGTTGTTTTACCAGGATTTAGCCTTTTTTCCATTAGATTAAAAAACACAAAGAAAATTGAATAATTCTTAGAAGTTTCCAGGGGAAAGTCTGGGAACCCTGGAAGTGATACAAACTGTATTGATTGGATGTTCTTGTCCCCGTAATTAACAGTCTGTCTTAACATTCTATTCTGATAAGAAGAAATGATGTAGTGAATTGGGGATGTTGGTACATTTGTGTAGTTTTTATTAGTGTGTGATGAGATGCTTAATATTTATCAGAAAAATTAGTAATAGTACATATGACTTCAGAATTGGCCTGTGATTATATAGGTCAGGCAAGAGAGGAGGGAGAGGTAGAATTGGATATAGGAGTAGTATTTTGATGGGAAGCTCTCTGGCCATGGAACACATAACTTCTATGTTCTATGTTGCAAACAGAACATAAAACTAAAAAGTATGGGTAACCCATAAATGTTTTTTTAATACAAAAGACCCCCAAGTATCTCTCTTTAATGTTTCATCTTCTCAATGCTGGAAGACATCGTTAGGATTGATACAGGTATTCAGGAGAGTGGTAGAAATGTTTTGAATTAACATTCAGAAGTTTCCAAGGCATTTGTCCTCAAAAAAGTGAATGTGTATTCAAGTGATTTCCCCCCCACACTTAAAATGTATATCTATCCTTTGCTTGGTCAGTGAAAGTAGTTTGAACACATCTGTTCTGCCCTGAAAACACATGCTTCCAAAGGCAGAGAATATATACTCAGGTGGCTCACTGTGTTATTTATACATATTTTTACTCCTAAACCATCTACCGAGTAAGAACAGAAGGTGTTCAGTTCCCCCTGCCTGAAACTCCACCACCAGTCATTGTAGACAGTACTAAGCTAGATGGATGTGTGAGCTGGGGCTGTTGTATGAGAACCATTGTATGTCCACGTCAACCTATATCACTGGTTGGAGATCAGAAAGCTCATGAACATCACTCTCTATGGAAATTGCAGCTTCTCTAGGCCAGTTCTTATGTTTCATTTGAAATCTCTGGAATTTATTTCCATCTAGCGTCTGATATTTTTAGGATAGGGATGCCTCTTCAAGCAGAGGCTCGACGAGCACCTGTTAGAGATGCTGTAAGAGGATTTCCTGCCTAAGGCAGGGGGTTGGACTAGATGACCTGTTGGGTCCCTTCCAACTCTGTGATTCTATGATGTAAGGCATAACCCCTCAAACCTCTTACTTCATTGTAGTCCCTCCTCAGGGAATATTCTGGGTTAAATGCTCTGAAGATGGAAGTCTGCAGAAACTAACCTGTTGCAAAACTCAGCGGTGACTAAGATTGTCTTAAAAAAAACAAAAAAACCCCTAACGTGACAAAAACCGATTCCACTGCCAGAGGACTGTTTTTATCTTTCAGTCATAATGGAACTGAGAAGTTCAGTATCTTTACAGCTGCCACTATCAAGATAACGTGCAACTTGCATTTCTCAAATGATTTTATCAACCACCAGGAAGATTTGTATTGCTTTGCTCTGCCCGGCAGAAAAAGCAAGCCAATGGGGCAGACCTTGTTTGCTTTGAAATGTAGTATTTGTCCTTCAGCAGCGTGTGCATATGTATAAGCTTCATGTATCCCTCTGCTGGACTCCATTGTAAGCAAATGTTGTCTGTGCCATGTGCACTTTCTCTAACAAAAGTAAGAAATTTCAGACCTGTTTTTTTTTTTTAAAAAAACAAAACATTCAACTCTCCATTTTCATTTGGCCCTTTTAGGTCATAGAAACACAGACAATTCTCCAGAACAGTGGTCTCCAAATTCGGGACTGCTGTGTGCTGAAAAATCCTCCTGGGTGTGCCCATAGTTTACTGTTCCTCAGGGGAGCCTGCTATCTTCATCTCCAATCTCCCCCCAAAATTGCACAGGCCAGCTGCATCTGCTTGGAAATCCAGGTGCAGAACCAGCTGGGATGACAGAATGCAGAAGCTGCTATGTTTGGGGGAGACTGGAGATGAAGATAGCAGGCTCCCCCTGCAGAATGGTAAGCTCTGTTCACATGGGAAAGGGGTTTTCACGGGTGCCAAATCTGCCCTGTGAGTAATTGGTTTCATATCATATTTGATATGAATTGTTAAAATTGTGGGATAGGCAGATACAGATTCAGTCTTCAAGCCAACCAGGAAGGTCCAACAGTTTTTGCGATCCCTGAATGACCAAGACACCCCTGGGATACACCAGCCATCTATAGAATTCCATGCGAATGAGGTAAGGTATATATCAGTACCACCAAAAGGTCCATTAAGACCAGACTCAAGGAATATCAGAGAATATTGTTGGTTTGGGCAGTCTGACAAGTCAGCTGTTGCTAAGCATGTCCTCAGTACTGGACATCAGATTAACTTTTCCCAAATATAGGTATTGGTTAGAGAACATCATTTCCAAACACAAATCTACAGAGAGGCCATAGAGGTTCAAAAGCATCATAGGAAATATTAATATGAATAGGAAAGATGAGACCCTGAGCCTCAGCCATGCTTGGATGCCTGTACTTAGGGACACCAGAATTTTGAAATTCAACAGAGAGCAGGGAGAAATAGCAGATGCCTTTAAGAAGAAAGTTACTGATCAACAAGTGGATGGAACAGGTGGCTGATTTGTGATTAGGGGCAGGATGACAGCAATCAGAGAGCTGATTAGCGGGGAAAACTTTTGACCATAAATACTTTTCTTCTGTCTCTGCACTCGGATGGGAGTGGGCTTTTGCAGAAGCTAGATGGCAACTGAATTGTCCAGGTCTAGGGTCCATTTGACTGGAATATTTGTTTTAGTCTTCCTGCGCAAACCGCAAGTGGAGTGCGATTGCTCCACTTTCACTGCTGCTGACCTGGGGAGCCCTGTAGAGACTCGCGCAGGGTTCCCCACACCCCCAGGACGCTGCTGCAGGGACTGGTGAGTGCACCCCGGTCCCTGCAGCCCCGTCAGAAGTGAAAGTGGAGCGATCGTGCTCCGCTTCCAATTTAGCGGAGGCGGGTTGTGATCACCCCACTTTCACTTTGGAAGTCTCGGGGAACCCTGCGGACAGCTGCACAGGGCTCCCTGCAGCCCCGGGAGGCTGTGGTAAGTGCAGCCAAGCCCCTGCAGCCCCGAGTGGCGCGATCCTGTGGATCGCGCTGCTGCCTCCTCCCTGCCTCCTGGCTGCCCCCGCCCCTTAAGGGCAAAGAGGCGAGGCCCCTCAGGCTGAAAACCTCTGGTGTAATGCTTTATTGGTATTTTTGATGACAATGATTTGCATTAGCAAATTTGAAATGAGCGTGTCCTGTTGGAGCAAGTGTGCCTGCAGAGGTTACAAAAAGGGATCAGAATTGTGTCCTCTCACCCTCTGAGTGTGCCTGTCCACATCCACAGAATCTGCCAGGTGTCCAAGTATTTAGCACGATGTTTACAGGGCCTACATGTGTAAAACCTATTATGCAGCCATTATTCATTTTCTAAATTCTGTGTGAATTAAGGACTGTATGGCTTATCTCTATGCATACTGAACTCAATCCACCTGATCCCTATGCAAGTCTTATATCCACCTGTAGATGTCCAGCAAGCCTGGAGGCAGGACAGGGAAACTTGGCAGACATGGTCCCACTTTCTTCTCATGCATAGTCTATGCATATAGATTAGTGATTCCCAAACTGGGCACCATGGAACCTCAGGGCACCATGGTGCACTCACAGGGGCACTGCGGGATGTCCCTGGTCACCCCTCCTACTGGATCCCTCGGATGCAGCCGTCTTGGATCTCATGAAATTTGGGTGCCACCATCTTGGATCTTGCAAAATCTTGCAGTAATGTTGCACCACCATCTTGGGTCTCACAACATTTTATGAGATCCAAGATGGCAGCACATGGCTGAACCAGGAAGAAGGGGCTGAGGGGGCTCTGTGACTGAACCAAGTCTATGAATAAAAACAACAGATGAAATCTAAGGCGTAGACATGCATAACTGTTCTTTTTCTTTTCCTTTTCCCCCTAACCTCTTCCCTTTCTGTCCTCCCTGACCTCCCCCAACCATTTCCCCTGATATTCCTGCAGCTTAAGAAGCTCCTGTTGGCTCCAGCTAACATCCAGCTAAATTACAATGAATGCAGTGGCCTCAGCACACACAACCATGCGAACGCCAATCACAGAATCAGAACAAGCCCTGTGGTGGTGAAGGTACAGATCTAATCTATGCAATATAGAGAGAGAGAATTTTTAAAAACAGGTTTTCATATAATTCTAAAAGAGGCTTTCAGTTGCAGTGTGTGACCAATTCAGGTGCTTACTGGACCAGTACATGGATTTTACAGGGAGGAAAAATAGTATGCACCCCTCTCTTCTACCACCCCAGGCAAGACATGTGCAATTTAAGCCATTGCTGCCCAACGTTGCATATACGCAACAGGGACCAAAAGTGTACACCTGTGGGCTGGGCAAAAATGGGTTAAATACCATATTTAGATTCTGTGTGCTCAGTGGCCTAATCAGCAAGCTGCTTCCTCTCTTTTTGTAAAAGGGGAAGGCTCTCAAGCATTGGGCCACATTCAAGCTTAGCATGGACTGCCCCGCTTGCATTATATGCACACATAAGAGAGCTCATCTTCCACTACATGAATTGGAGCACAGCCTAGAATGTATCTGCACCTGTGTGCATTGAATTCACCTGCTTGCTATCTATCAGGTGGGGGCCGGGTGGTGCTAGTATATAATGGGAACATCTGAAACATAAAGAAATGCTGCTTTTGCTCCTTTTATGTTCTGAATAATTCATTGTTTGCCTAGGTTTTGGGTTTTTTTTTAATTCTTGGCAGAATTAACTGGCATTTTTACAGACTATTACTCTGTTCCTATGTGCAGCATAGTAGACGGTGCCATTAAAATATTACCAATGGGCTGATGTGCAACTCCAGGCCACCACTTCTCTAACGGCCTAACTAGAAAAATATGATATCGAACCTCTGCAGAAAGGTCTAAGTTAGCCATTAATTGGCTCGGATGCTAGCAGTGGTGTAATTCAGTTAGCAGGCTGTATTAAACAATGTTTGTCTTGCCATTGACTGTAACCGAAAATAGAGCATTTAGGGGTACTTAAGAGAGTTGTGAACGCTGGGCTTGAACAATCAGCATCAAATTAAAGTTTAAACCGGCTTATTTTTTTTTTTAAAATTTTTTCCCGTTCATAGTAAAGGCGCTGTTGGGTCTTGTTAGTTATACGTTACTGAATAGGAACATCAGAATGCAAGAGAAATAAAATAAAAAGCCGCATAAATGTCATTTAGAAATTTTAAATGTAATTTCCTTTCCTTGTTCTGCAAACAATTATTCACAGCTCATAGATCTAGTACACTTAGACCAAACACTTCACTGAAAATCTAATCTCTTTAGAAAACCTATATCAATTCCGATAAGGTTCACTTCACTAATTCCAGCTTTCTTTTCTGTCTCTCTCCCCCCCCCCCGTCCCTTTTATTGTGACTTGTTTCTGAAGACTGAGAACGCATGGAGCAATAAAGCAAAGAGCATTTGTCAACCACAAAAGCCACAAAGACGTCCTTGCTCGGAGCTTCTCAAGTATCTGACTACAAACGATGACCCATCTCAGACCAAACACACAGAGAACAGGAACAGCAACAGAGACAAATGCACCTCTAAAAAGAAGGCACTGTTGCAGTCGCAAATGCATCATTTGCAAGGTAGGTTTGTGCCTAAAGGATGGGATTTTGGCCACCACTACTGCCATGTTTGCAAGTCATCAGTTCTCTTTAAAGGTGGTGGGGAGAAGAGAGGGACAGGTAACCCATAAAGCAGAGCAAAGTCTCCTAGCTGCTCAGACCAGTGAGCAAGTCTGATCCAGAAGCTTTTAGAAAGGGCAGGGAGTGCTGCCTGAGCCTTGAATATGATGAAGCTGCCTTGAGTAAGGCTATTGGTTCATTGAGTCCAGGATTGTCCATTCTGATTGCTGGCAGTTCTCCCTGATCCCAAAGGAAGGTCTTTCCAAGACTTGTTAACTTGTTGGGCAGGAGGTCTGGTCTAGAGGGTAGAGCCTCCGTCTGCCTGAAGATAACATCCACAAGGTCGCCAGTTCGAGGCCACCGGCACCGTGCGACCTTGAAGCAGCTGATAAGCTGAAGCCGAGCTATTTCCATCTGCTCTGAGCGTGGGAGGATGGAGGCCAGAATGTGAAGCCAGATCGGAATGAAACACCTGAATGTAGTGATTCTTGAAAGAAAGAACCTTCTTTCAATTGTAAAAATCCCTATTTAATAAGAGATTTAAATAAGCCTGCCTATGTAAACCTCCTTGAATAAAGTCTTGAATAAAGACCAAGAAAGGCGGTATATAAATACCTGTTGTTGTTGTTGTTGTTGTTGTTGTTGTTGTTGTTGTTAACTAAGATTCTTTTTGGCTGAAGACTCTTGGGATTGAGCATAGGACAGGGGTTCTCAAACATCTTACCTCGGCGACCCACTGTGTTGTCTGTGGTGAATCCAGGGCTTGCCAAGGCCAGGAAGCTGCAGAATAAAATGCTGCACAGTCTGGAAGTAGCTTCTGCGTCACTGGCTATGTTACACCCATAGTTTTCTAATTGTGTTTCAAGACCCAACAGCATGACACATAGTCTGGGAAACACAGCTTGATGCAGATGTGGGAAGCATGTGAGCACATCCCGGAAACGACATTTTATTCTGCGCCATTTATTCTGCGCCATTTTATTCTGCGGCCTCCTGGCAACCAAAAATTGGGTCACAACCCAGTTTTGAGAAACACTAGCTAGGATCGTCCACATGGAAAGTATGCTCTGTGTGGCTAAGCTATGGTCTGTCCAGTTGGGAAGCTTCCTTGGCTAATGTGGCTGATCTCCTGCAGAAAAGATTCCTTTTTGCTGTGCTTCTGTTTTAATGTCTGAAAAAGGAAGTTTGCTGGGACAGAGTTGTGCAGGCCACTTACAAATCCAAAGTCGGATGCTTTTGTTGCAGCTTTATACAGACATTATGGCAAAGGCATGCTAAGAGGAGAATACACAGCCATTGTCTTCAGCCTTTGTAAAGTACTGCAAAAGGAAAAAAAGGAACCTGGCCTTATAGGATCTTTTCCCTTTTCTGGATAGTCTTGAACAAGCTGTCAAGAGGGTGATCTGGCCGCCACCACTCACTCTGTTTGGCACAGTTCTGTCTCAGCAAATTTCCTTTTCAGACATGACAGCAGAGGCACAGCAAAAGGGATCTTCCACAGTTAGCAAGCAGTACCTTGCCACAACAGCTAAATCTGTTCTTAGCCAATGCATCTTATGGAAGAAAAACAGGAAACACTGGAAGAACTTGCTGTGAAGTCTATCAAGCCTCCATTAAATGTTGGTCAGAGGTTTATACAGTCCCTTTTTTATTGTTCATGGTAATTAACATGCATTTAGCACATCAGCAATGTGCTATGAATCGTTCCTGGGCAAAGGTCTTAAGACCTCCTAGTAACAACCTTTTTGCACATGATGATTTTTAGGTGTGTTAAGAGTATTGCTGAAAGTGCATCGTGCAAATGTGGCAAACATAGATCAGACTTGGAAGAAACTTGAGTCCTGTTGTCAGTGCCTGCCATCCGCAATTACAACATCCCTGATCAATGTCTCTCCCGCCTCTGCTTATAGACCTCTAAGAAATTGAAAATCTACTGCCTTCTGAGGCAGACTGTCAGAGGCGCCTCTAAGATTTTCTCCGCCTGGTGTGAGAGCTCATTGTGTCACCCCCATGATGGACCTCCTCCCGTATCAGACCATACAGAATAAATGACAATATCATAAGCGCAGTGTGAATTCAGTGGCATAACTATGGTTGGTGCAACTCCCATTACCTTTATTTTAATATATAACAGTACAGGTCACCCAACAAATCAGTAACCAACAAAAAACCAACAGCCAACTTGATGATGCACAAACACAACTGAATAAGAGTTATAATATTAGCTCTGTTACATGGAATTGAGAGCTGAGTCATACAAACACCTTATTGGTTCCTTGCTGTGTCATAGCAACAGCTCATTGGCTCTTGGAACAATCAGTCTCATGAGTCAGTTTTGTTAAAGAAATTCACTTTTTGTTACATAAGCCAGTTGCCTTTTCTGATTAATTGGCCATCATGCTTGATAGAATTCAGATACTTCAACATGGTTGGTTAATTATATTCTGCATGAAATTCCCTTTCCAGTTATGTATAACATGATGTTATTATTCATAAATACAAATTTTCCAAAAGGTTTCCAAAATTTTGACTATTAGTGGCATCACCCCCTCCCCCTAGGGTGTCACCCAGTGCAGTTTGCACACACACCCCACACACCCTAGTGATGCCACTGTAGAACTGCTCTGAAGTTCTTCCTAACTTCCTGTATTTGCAAACTGTGCAGGAATCTGCCAGGTGTACACTTCTGGTATAGCTCACTTTGCCACCATGTAGTATATGAAATGATCCATCTCATCAATTCAGACAGATAACAGTAAAGATAAAATATGAGTAGGGGGTAGCAACCATGGAGGGCTAACTGGGTCCTGACAGCACAAAACTAGTGGTGTGCTACTAGGAAATAATTACTAATCTGGACAGGGTGGCCAAGACAGTTGAGTCTCTCGTCTCTCTACCAGCGTAGAAGGCAGCCACTTGCCCCATATGCCATTAGACAATAAAAACAGCTTTCTTGTAGCTTCTGAATAGGCAGTAAATTGTTAACCTGCACATGCCTGATCTTGCCTGATCTCGGAAGCTAAGCAGGGTCAGGCCTGGTTAGTACTTGGATGGGAGACTGCCTGGGAATACCGGGTGCTGTAGGCTTATACCATAGTCTTTCCAGACTGAAGGTTGCCAACCATTTGTCAGCCTTATTACATTTTTTGTTTTTGTTTTTTACAAAAATCCACCATTTTATAGTTTTATTTTCTAAACAGTGCGAGGAACAATCCTGAGCTTCTTGTGCATGTAAGGGAAAAAAAATTGCTATGGCCAGCTGGGCATCTATAACGACGTTTAGTATCCTTCAGTATATTAAGAGGCACTCAGTACTATTATTGACTCCTGAAGAAAACAAAGAGCTCCTTCTTGCCCAATTGTATTGTCCCCTTTCTCCCCCTTCTTCCTGCTCTCCCTTTATAGAAGCTTACAGGCCCAACAAGAGCTTATTTTAAGGATACTTTAAAAACTCATCTACTGAGAGTGCCTCCAAAGGGAAAACACTTGGTTTCAGTTACATTAGCAAACATCTGGATCCTTGGTGCAAATGATCAAAGAGAAATTGGGCTCTTGTTGCTGTTGCTTTTATGAACAGGTGTAGAAACAAATGTAGGTTTCATTCATCTCTTCCCCATACCCACCTCTGTGGTTTGGTTTCTTGCTCCCCCAGATTGTGGTGCCAAGGCAGCAAGGTTTGGAACAGAGCTAGCTTACCTACTTGCAGTGCTTCAATATAAAAATGAGAAAAGGTTCCTGGAAAACACATCTGAAAGTCTGCCTTCATATGGTGCACAGTTAACTTATGGAATTTACTGTCAACAAAATGTAGAAATGGTAGAGCTGGTTACTCACTTTTAAAGTGGATTTTTTAAAAAAGGATTAGGCAAATTCCAAGAGAGGAGGGTTATCAGTGGCTATGAGCCATGATAGTTAAATGTTCATCTGAATGCGAGCTAAATTATAGTTAAATGACTCAACATGTTCAGAGATGGTGTACCTCCAAATATCAAATGCTGGGGATGATTACTGCCTGTTGCCTTCATCCTGCCTTCTCAATAGGACCTTTCCAGCCAGTGTTAGAAACAAGATGCTCAGCTAGGTGGACCTTTCATCTCAGGGCGGTTCTCATGGTGTTGAAAATGCCTTGTGTGGATGCAGGGTTATAGGTAGACTTCCTTGAGAGATGGGCCACTTCATTTTCAGATGGGGCTTAAAATAATAATAATAATAAGGCAAATCCCTAGTAATTGAAAGAGGATTTTTTCAGAATGACTTGTGCAGAGTAAAGATCTTGCAAAATCCACCCTGAGCCAAACAAAAGTTTGAGTTTGCTGAGATAATATGTATATAAAACCAGAAATATGCCTATTCTTGGGGGAATAAAGGAGGAAGTCCTCATTCTTTTTACTGTATGTTGCCATATCACAAATGAAAAGGCCTGTTTTTGAAAACCATCTTTCTTAAGTGAGCCAATTTGGATCCAGGCTAAGACCCTGCATGGAAAACATGCTCAGATTTCTGTTGCCATTATGGACCTTGCCACCTACGTAATGACCACTTGTAATTGTGTATGGGCCAACCTAATAAGAATATTAATAATAATCACCAATACATATTAATTAAAGTTTTGATTAATTAATAAATATTGATTATATAATAACCAATAATAATAACCACTCCTTCCTTAGAGGCTTTCTGGAGGGATCAAAAGACATTTCTTTTCAGATCAGAATTATGAGTTCATGGTTTTTAATATTGGATCAATATTAATATTAATTTATTGATAAATAGTGGTATATCTTGCTACTTCACTCAGAGTTGATTTAGGAATAATATGGGAAAAACAAGTAACACTCTTGCTCATTGATCCCCAATCCTAACTAAATCAATAGTTCTGATTTTATATATTTATTGAAGACTGATAGAACATAGTCTGTAAATGTCAGTGCTTATTTTTCAAGCATATTTTATATACTGGAGAAGAAACCTAAATCAATAAGGTGGCTAAAGAATTGCATTAAGGAGGTGCCATGTTGCTCTTAATGGAGGATGGAATAAGATTGGCTTCTGGCTGTAATTGTGTACACACTTACCTGAGAGAAAGTCCCATTGAATAAAATGGGATTTCCTTCTGAGTAAGCATTTTTATAGGATTGTAATGCAGTGTGCACCTCTCTTCCACCACTAAATATACAGATAGGAAAATGCAAGTGGAAAACCAAGTGCTGATTCACACAAGCAGGACTTCTTGGTCATCTCAGAGACTGCAGAGTGTGTGTTCTTATTGTATAAAATGCAATTGTCTCGCACAAGAAATAGTTCACGCACTCCATTGCAAGCGAGTGAGAAGATACCAAATTAAGAACATGCATGTGTGAATTAGGCTGAAGAACAAATAAAATGGCTTGATGGTTTTGTGACTTGGTTCTGAACATACAAGATAAGACATTGCCTGAATGAGATTAGCTTTACACTCCTCTTAACTTGTTCAGAATCTAGTAACAGCACACAAAACCTTCAATGTCAGCCAAGAATACAAAAGTGCAGGACTCAGAGAAGAGGAAATTCCCATCCCTTTTTGTAAAACTACAAGAGATCTCCTTTACCTTGACTTGATATGTTCATGATGTCTGCTCAGGCATCGTGAGCATTGGTTTTTAGCCACTCTGAATCCGAGAATGCGACATGTTCCTCAGAAGCTTATTTAGGGGTTCATCAATGAAAATATCATTAATGGCAGCCATGTATCACATTACTCCTCTTCCCTTCACAGTCTGGAACTACAGAGGAGTTTGGGGTTCACTTTCAAATACTAGGAGAGAGGCCCAATAGACGTGGCACATGTGCCGCATGAATTGAGTGGGTTCCCTGAAGCACATGCACAAGTCCATTGCCAGGCTCAGGGGTTTTAGGGCAGGTGAGCAAGAACTCCTCAGCTAACTCTTGTACAAATAATTCCTTGAAGGCAGAACATTTAAAAACCACCCTGGTAGAAGGGGGTGAGAATTCCTTTCATCCTCTTTTGCCTTGCAGAGTTAAGTATGTGTGATGCCTCGATATCAGATGTTACATGCAGAACACATTGCCTGCAAACAACATAGTCTAAACTAAGCAGCTAGGGTAGAATCAAACAGCCATGCAATTGCATTCTACATACCTGAGGCATTCTTAAATA
The DNA here is from genome assembly GCF_035046505.1 of Tiliqua scincoides. Taxonomy (NCBI): domain Eukaryota; kingdom Metazoa; phylum Chordata; class Lepidosauria; order Squamata; family Scincidae; genus Tiliqua; species Tiliqua scincoides. The sequence goes on from NC_089826.1 coordinate 78,084,843, forward strand.
AAGGGCTGATCCAAGACCTCCTGATGCCTCAGGCAGAATGCCAAAGGCTGCCTTTCCTTATTCAATGACATACCAGCCTCTGCTTCTCCCACTCTCCAGTGCTTAGTCTCCACATCACATTTCCTCCTCTTTTCTGTCCCCCTCTTCCTGTTATGATTCAGGGAGTGGGAGAAGAAAGAGGACCAGTGGAGACAACTTGGCGGCAGAGATGGGCACCCCCCACAAGTCTGCTGTCTGAGGCATCTGCTTTAGTTGATCTCATGGATGGGCTGACCCTGCTTCAGTAAACATTCCCCTCTCACTCACCTGCCTCCCTACCATGTAGCAAAACTACTTTTGAAACTGATAAGAACTTCAAGAACAGTTTGTTATGACTTGTGGGTAACCTGCTGTTCAAAGAAAAAGAAGTCAAAGATTTCACTGTGCGTGCCCAAACTATGAAGAAGCACCTTGGATCTCAGCCAAACCTTTTGATTTCAGTAGGATTTATTCTGAGAGCGCGATACCATAGTCTTTCGAGACTGAAGGTTGCCAACTATTCTGAGAATTGAGATAGGGCCACCCTGTATTCTGAGGCTCACGGCTTTAGGGGCCAAAGCCTTACAACTAAAGGACAGAGCCTGGTAGTGTCAAGGCAGGGACTACTGGAGAACAAAAGTTCTCGAATCAAGCAACAAATAGCCTACCGCCTCGATTCTAACCCTGGAGACCTTGAAAAGAAAACTGAAACCCTGAGATCTGGCAGCCCTATTCACTGCTGGATCCTGGATCCCTGCTTCCCCTGACAACTAAAAAATGCTCAGTAGTTTGAAAACAACAGCAAAAGACTTGGTACTGCAATTGATTTTAGCAAATAAAGGACTGCAGAAGGTTTGTACTTTTAGAGCTCAAAATGCTGTTGTACATTCATGTCAGGGTTTTAGCATGGAGGAGTTAAACCCCAATTTAAGCCATCTGCGACTCTCTCCCCCTATTTGCAGAATAATTTGCAAGCACTTGGATCATATTTGGTTGGGTCTTGGCCTCACAGAAGCAACCCATTTTCCCAGTGCTGTATATAAAACTGTATATTGTACAAGTAAAATCAGCTGAATATTCATAGAGTTCTGTTGCTTTGTAGTTATACTGCTGCTGTCATATCGAAGTGAAACGTGAACTGTAGTCTAAATTAAATGTGAGAGAAGTACATTTTCACAGTTAGTTCTATGTGGTTTGTTTTTTAAAATAGGTTTCTAAGTTCAAAGTCTGTATTGCAGAGGTTGGCATCAATCAGCAAAGGAGCCCTCTTAAGGGCTCTATAGGAGCTTTCATTTTTTAATCTGTAGTATATGTATAGGTGCTGGAACTAGACATAAAGCAAAATGCACAACTAAAAACAGTAGCCTTGCATTCCCTCTTCCTCCTGATTTGTCACCTCCTGCTTGTACTTTATGGTACTCTAATAGGCAGGACATGAAGTGACATCATCATTCTAGAAGTACCTCTGCCCCCTCAAGCAGCGGCCCATGGAGTGGGGAAAGCAGTGTTGATATCAAATTTTCCGAACATTCATGGTGCAAACAGGAAAAAGAGAAGGGGGCACATGGTTTCCATTTTCAGAACCAGCCATGCATCTCTCATCATGTCTGATTGCTAGCCTAGTTTGAATGGTAGTGATACATACAGACCTAAATTTGCACATGTATTTTGAGTTCTTTGCTATATTTCATACTTGGTTTTCTCTTTTCTTCCCCTCCTTTCTCCAGCCAAACCAATGAGTTTATCACTTCCTTTGACGCCCGAGTCACCAAAGTAAGTATCAAGAACTGTAAATATTTACAACAGGGAGGGGTTTTTGAATACATTTTGGCTACAGCAACTCCATTTCAGCTTGTTTTTATAAATGTGCCCTGTCTTCCAGTGATCCCAAGGGTTCCCCATTTGAGAACAAGACTATTGAACAAACTTTAAGTGTGGAACTCTCTGGAACTGCAGGTGAGAAGTGCAATGATAGATAGATATTATATGTGTTTTGTGGGAGTTTTTTATTGCTAGCCTGACATTATGAAGTGCCTAGTGATATGTTGCGATGGTCTCTTAAGATATTAATTTTAATGTAGTTTAACTATGATTTTTCCCCCCATCCAGTTCCCTAAGATAAGATTTGCTTCAAAATTATGATTCCACTGTTACATAGCATATCATAATTTCTGGGTAAAAAGGAATGCAGTAATTTATCTGGAATGAATTCCCAACCTTCCCCCCAAGGATTTGTGTGTAGCTGAATATCAATTTTCATTGAGTTTCTCATACCCCCCCCCCTTTTCTCCTGCATGGGGTCTTTAGGGCTGGTTCCCACATGCATGTTCATTACTAGACAATGACTGTAGTAGCAAGTATAGACTTGCATGTGTAAATGGTCATTGCAGGCATGGCAAAGAGATCTTTGCTTACTGCCTCAAGCACAGTGTTTTCTACTGGAGCCAGTTCACGTATTTAACCGCAAGTAATTAAAAGCAGAGTGTTCAAGGTTTTTACGTCCATCTGTGAACAGGCTCATAGACTGTGCAATAGAAGACTTACGACGTCTCATCGATGCTTCAGAATTTGGTTAATTCCTGTTTTAAATCAGAGGAGGAAAATCTTGTCAAACAACCTTTGCTGGCAAACAGCGCAGGGACCATCTAGCTGAGTATTGCGTCTGCAAGCAGTGACCTTCTCTGGATGGAGCTTCCAAAAGTGCAGAGCAGTAATAGAGTAATCAATTCTCCTGTTCTCTTCTAACTTCAGAGAATATAAGCTTTTGGAATATCTTGAGAATTAGAATGTGGACCTTGGCTAAAAGCCTTCACTATTGCCACCTTCCATGAACCTGTCCTCTCATCGGTGAAGTCTGCTGTATAACTTGAAAAAATTATGTACAAATAATGGAATCCAGTTTTATGAAGCTCCTCTGCTTTACCACTTTATTATACCCCGTGTTGTTTTTCTGTACCTTTTTGATCTTTTCAAGCATCAAGTGCATCCAGGCCTTTTCTGTATTCCTCTATGGCTTGATGGTAGTTATATGCTCCCCCCTTCCCCACCAAAAAATCTTAGGTTGCTAGCAGCCCTCTTTCCGCCCACATTTACTCAGGAATAAATTGCATTGATTGCAAGAGAACTTGCTTCTATTCTGCATCACTGTCCACACACTTGAAGATGATGCAGAATAGAGTTAGCCCAATGAGCACAGTTGGACTTACTTCTGGATAAATGTGTATAGGATTGCACTATGTGTGGCCCTTTATAGAGTAAAGAAGGTGGATCCTTGCACTGAGGGGCTTGCAATCTAGTTATTGTCACAAGGGAAACCACAGAGGGGGAAGCAGGGGAAATAGAACTGTGACTTTCATTTAGACTTAGTAGCTTTCTTACAGTGGGGTAGGATTGAAACCTAAATGCTTGTTTCCTCGGAGCTGCCTGTCATTGCTTCCCGGATTGTAAGACTGCAAAGACTCCCAGGATTGTGGCATTGACTCATTATAGTTTACTATTCTGTAGTTCAGAATATGTGAGGATACTGAAGATGTGGTTAGGCAAATTTTATTGTAATTCCAAAGTCATGACAACATCAAAATACGAACCTTCAGAAAATTGCATTTTCTCTGTTGTGGACATAGGTAAGCAGATAAAGCTACGTTTGATTGCTTTGGTACCAATGTAAAACATGCCAATATTTCTAATCTCATAAAGGATCTGTATTAATTTTATAAAAATGCAATTTTAGCTATAATCAGCTGTGGACAAGTCTGTTCCAAAATCTAAACCAATTACCTCTTATACTGCAATATGTAATATTACCTGCCCCCCTCCCTACATATTTGAATCTACAAATGCCCTTTAAGTATCCTGCTGGGCCACAACTCTAAAAAAACTAGAATCACAACTCTAGAAAAATCAGTTTAAAATAATGGTTTGTTAAGCCTAGAAAGATAAGATCCTTTATTCACTCACTACTAAACCATCAGATGGTTTAGATCTACACTGCTTCATCAAAGAAAAGGATGATGCTATTTGGTACTGAGACCATTGGTCCATCTAGGTCAGTATTGTCTGCTCTGACTGGCAGATGGGTTACAGACAGGGCCTTTTCCCAGCCATATCTAGAGATCTCAGGGATTGATCCTGGGGCCTTCTAGATCACATGCTGCAGCTCTATCCTTCAATGATGAATTTTAGTTCAGAAAGGGCATTTTTGATCTGTCGATCTCAGGCAGTTGCCTACTTTCATTTCACTCCTACAGAAGCTTGCTTGTCAGTTCAGTGTTGAAACCTAAGCACTTCCCATTACTGTTCTGGAAACCTGAAAATGCCCTCCTTGTGCTTCTGCAGATGCTATGCCATTTTTTTTTTTTTTTTTTTTTGTAATATATAAAAACTAGGAGGAACTGTGTCAAATTGTGATTCAAAACCATGGTGCTGAGTGTGCTGGAGATTTAGCAGAAAACAGCAGTGGTACACTGAGACTTAAGCACATACAAAAAGGTTAGCATAAAACAAGCAGCTTGGTGGTGCTTATCTTTAGTCTCCTCATTATGAGATTGATCCTCATGTGCAACATCAAATGGGGGTTAAATGTGAATGAGCCATCTGATATCAAAAACCAAAGACAGAGGCTTTTCAACTGAGTTCACACATTCAGTAACAAGTTATCAAGTGATGACTATGTATGTATGAACCAGCCCTATGGTTAATGGCCAACAGCCTAATCCTAATTAAATCCCCACCTAGCCAATGCAACCACACCACCAGAGTGATGCAACCGGGGGGGGGGGGGCCTGGAGGTCTGAAGGTAAGGGAAAATTTGTTCCCTTGCCTGGGGTTAAGCCCTTACTGCCCTGCTGGGTAACATGCACCTGCGCCAGTGATTTAGCTGGTGCAAGTTTGAGCAGAGCTTGAGTATAGATTAAGATAGGGAAGGGGGAAGGATATTGGTGGTGCCGCTTCTGCCAATATCACCTCCTTCCTGGCCTCTGTCTATCTCGCTACATGCCCCATTCTGCCCTAACCCCACCTACTGATTTCTCCCCCTGCACTGACTTACTGTTGCTAAGGCTCTTTCTCCAGCCACTTGCTGCTTGTGGTAGTGGCCCGGCCCCGGTGAACGGCATACTGTGTTTTCCAACAGCCATAAAGTTTCTTGCACATTCAGAACCTTAGTTCTGGCAACACAAGGCCCCATTAGGATTGGGCTGTAAGTTAACTGAGGAAGCCATTAAAGGTGCATGAAGCAGAAAGATTGAAGGTCCCACCGTGAGCAAAACATGTCTTCTTAGAGCTATTCCCTGGCATATCCGAAGAACAATTTTACCTGAAGGCTGACACACATGTTAATGGACCAGCAAAGAGTGATCCTATGCAGCCTATATATCAGAAACACTTAACTGGGTAATTTTACCAGTTGCCCAGGTACTATGTAGTCAAGGCTTCTAAGCCTAACACTATTTTCTGGGGCTTCCTTGCTTCAGTGACATGTACTCTGTCCCTCATTTCCTGTGCCCAACTGAAGGCCCAATTCTAAGCCAGGGCGCAGTGCCAGTGGCCAGTGTGCTACCCTGGCAATCACTATCATGCAAGTGCCGTAAGGCGTGTTGCCTCCAGCAGTAAGACCACAGCACCTTCAATCAGGAAGTATTCCCACCTGCTGATGGTGAAGCTTTTCAAGGTGGAGGAAGGCAGAACTAGGCAGGGGGAGGGTGGACTGAAGGGAGGATCGGGCCCAGTTGGGGATGGGGTGGGGATGGTGGCAGAGTCTGCTCCCCAATCCTATGCCCCCTCCTGAGTCTGGAAGGCCAACACGGGCCTCCTTGGTTCTGTGCTCGCTAAATAGTGGGCATAGCTCCAAGGATACCCATTGCCAACCATGGAGCTTGACACAGGGTAAGGAACAACCAGCACCATAGGATACAGTGATGGCCATTTTGGTACCGCTGTACCACTGGGCACTGGCAGGGCATAGAATTGAGCTATCCATGTTCCTGTCCTCTGTGTGTGTGTGTGTGTGTGTGTGTGTGTGTGTGTGTATGCCAGTTCTGAAATTCAGTTTATACACAGTCGGTAACATTAAGCTTTTCCTGCATTGTACATGCTGGCAAAAAGACCTCCCTGCCCATGAAAAACCAGCCTCCTGGGGAGAAGGATTGATGAAACTTTTGTTCCTGGAAGATTAGTTTTCAGTGTGCAGGTACTTACCCTCCAGAACCATGGGGAGTATGCATTTTAAAGCAGAGGTCTAGAAAAACCCTTACCATTTGATTCTCATGATGGTACTCCATGGTCCTTAGAGTGTTTAGAGTTTAAGAAAAATAAATATTTGGCAGGTCCCAATTTAGGGTGTTTTTAGAAAAAGGTTTTTGATTAATAACAAGGTTCAGAGATGGGACCCATGCCACTTGAAGCTACAACTAGATCTCAGCATTGCATCTTCTGCTTGGATAGCACCCCTTGTGCTGCCCTGACTCTATTTATAATGGTTTAAATAGCAGTTGCCTTGATCTCACTGCTGAACTGAAAAGGCCATTAGTGAGCCTGTTCGCACTATCGAAGCACAAACTATTATAATATAAATAGCAACTTCCTTGATCTCTCTCTTCCTCCCCACTGCCCTCCCCTTCCTGACACAAATAGTGCTGGTGACATTACTGCATGTTCAACAGATAAATAAAAAATATTTCCTTTTCTAGTTGTTAATGATTACACTGTGTAACACCACAATGGTTTGTGTTGAATTTTTAATATTTCTTATACAACTCAGAGGCACTGATTCCAACAGTAATCTTAGATTACAATCCTATGCATGCTTACCTGGGAGCAAGCCACATTTGCTATAATGGAACTTACTTCTGAGTAGGAATGCATAGGATTGGGCTATTTTTGTATCAACAAAACTTTATTAAATTTTGTGTTTGTATCCATCTATCCTAACATACATCATATTCTACAACCACGTAGTGTAAACTGTAGCTAAACTATTGATGCTATGCCAAAAATAGTGGCATTTTTTAATTCGCACCAAAATTAATAAACATTAAAATATTCAGATGAACATGAAATTGCTCAAATGTTGTTACAGTGTTATCTCTTGTATATTCTGTTGCTAAAGCTGTAACTCAACAATTGACACATACAAAACTTTTTTTTAAATGGTGCTTTGTTAAAGGGATTTCAAGAATTATATTATAACAAGGGTTTAGAATTTGGAATTCACTAATATTTTATCAGCGAAGTGAACTCTTTTTGGGAAATTCAGTCAGTAGGTGAATTTAGATGTTTTCTTTTTTTATGCAATTCATCTATCATTTGCCTCTTGGTTGGTTGCTTCTAAATATCTGACAGTGTTTGTGTTGCACTGCACTGTATTTTAATATAGCACATAATCTCATAGGTTTTAAAAAAAACAAAAACGGAAATTTGAACAGGCACTGCTGAGATAGCCAAGACTGTGGGGGCATGTCTAAATAGCACCGAGACAAGCTGGCCAACCTTGCTGTGTAATTGGGACTCAACTGTAATAATTCCTTCTTGGCAGTGGTGTAGCTAGAGGGGGTGCAAAGCACTAAGTTTTGCAAGGAGCTTCACTACAGCATGCAAGTGTCCCCCCTTCAGAGCCATTCCAGGCGGGGGGGGGGGAGCAAAACTGTCAAATGCCAGAAAAGACCCAGAGAAGAGGCAAATGCCTCCATTTTGCCCCCCCCCCCGCCTGGAATGGCTCCAAAGGGGAGGAAGATGTGCTGCTTGCACACTCCAGTGAGGCTCCCTGAAAAACTTACTGCTTTACACCCCCCTCTAGCTTTGCTACTGCTTCTTGGTATGAGGTGGAAGGAGGGATGCTTATTTTATTTATAAAATAACTTCTAAGCCACCTTTCTCCCCAGCCAGAGGGACTTGAACTGGCTTTAAAAAAAGAACCTACGTATATAATTAAATCACAGTCCTAAAACAAAATACTAGGATAGCTCAATATAAACCAAATGAATGAAATAGGAGTGCTTTACACTCTTTCGAAAAGCAAGTAGCGTGTGCAGATATCCTCTGGCAGGGAGTTCCATATGATGGGCACCATTGTGGATAAACCATTCCAACATGTAACTACCAGCCATGCTTCCATAAATGATAGCCCACATAGGCTTTGACAGATTATTTTGGAAAATGGGCACCTTTGAATGGGGAGGATGGGTCATTCACATACCCTGGCTCTTAACCATAATAACCAGCACCTTGAGTTGTGTTGAGACACTAATCAGCAGCCAGTGTAGATGATACTGCAGGGGTGTGATGTGGTCATGACCCCTAGTGCTTATTGGTACTAACTGAAGTTGATTGAGCAGTCTTCATGAACCACCCTGTGTAGAGTTCATTACAGAGAGATCTAATCTGAAATTACCCATATATGGATAACCATAGTCCAGTCCAGTCGATCCAGGAATGGGTGCAGCATACTAGCTGAAGCTGAACGAAGGCACCCTGGCCAAGGCAACTACCTTTCCAGAAGCACTTGCAAGCTGCACACCTGCTCTTTCAAGGGTTGTGCAGTTTCATCTAGGACATGCCCATACTCCAGTACTGGGTTACTAGTTCTCCTAACCAGCAGTATTTCAGTCTTGTCCAGATTTCATTTCAGTGTGTGCCCAGCCCCTTAGTGACTTCACTACTTTCTCTCTTACACAACTGCACATGCACACGCACAGTTATGGGAAACATATGAGTACAATTTTGCAAAAGAAAAAGATACTGGGAGTTCCAATCATGGATCATCCAAAGTGTGGGTATTCCTTGAAATACTGTATGAATCAAGCTTTCATTAGACCTGTTAGTTGTGATGAGGAGCAAGTCCAAATTGCATAGTTAAATATTTCTGTTCCATTGGGTCCTTAATTGAATCTTTTTTTCCCCCTCTATCTGGATTCTGAACATTTGGTTGGTTCTTAATTGTTTGCTGCTCTGTTCTTCTTGGTTTTATTGCTTTTTGGATTGATGTTGTTTTATAGTTTTCACTGATTTTTGCTGTTGCTATAAAATGCCTTGGGCTTTCCCCTGAGAAAGTTAGGGTGTAATGTACATATATGGATATAATTAATAAATACAGGGTCTAACCCATAAGAACAGCCCCACTGGATCAGGCCATAGGCCCATCTAGTCCAGCTTCCTGTATCTCACAGCGACCCACCAAATGCCCCAGGGAGCACACCAGATAACCTCATCCTGGTGCCCTCCCTTGCATCTGGCATTCTGACATAGCCCATTTCTAAAATCAGGAAGTTGCGCATACACATCATGGCTTGTATCCTGTAATGGATTTTTCCTCCAAAAACTTGTCCAATCCCCTTTTAAATGCGTCCAGGCCAGACGCCATCACCACATCCTGTGGCAAAGAGTTCCACAGACCAACCACACGCTGAGTAAAGAAACAAACCCAGAAACAAACCGTGTGAAAATAAAGAAGGCTGCTGTCTTGAAACTACTGATTTAACTTATGCTGAACAAAAGAAGGAAAAGCTTTACAAGACTCTTAAAAAAGTGATCTAGAAAGAAGTATTTATTTATTTACAAGTAATATTTTGTTTGTTTAATTATATATTTGAGGAAAAAACCAATCTATTTTTTGTAATGAGGCAGCCCTAATTAATAGCCTCAAGGCGTAACAGGCTTAGTTATGTGACCCAGCTTTCACCTGCCCCCATTACCTGTCATGGGCAGACTTGGGGGGAAAACCATACCAGGAAAAAGATGCTCAAACATTTCTCTCCCAACATATAAACAAGCTTGCAAACTGCAGGTGCTCAGCTCTTTGCAGGGTTGATAGCAGCCATCTGATTTTTTGAATAGTCAAGGGCTTCAGGCAACTGTTTATCTCATCTTTCCATCATCTTGTTTTCATTGGAGGCTCTCTGGGACCCATTGGAAATTGGATCATGACCCACCAAGTGGGTCCTGACCCATACTTTGAGAAATGCTGGCTTAAACCATAGTAATGCCTAATCATCACCCCAAGTTTGGACACAATGTTGAAATTGAATGGCATGGTAAAAGCATTAACCAATTTCTGACTCATCGTTGATCGCTGCAAGAATAGAGTTCAGGGCTTTGCAGAAAATGCAGGCATTCAGTAAATAGCTACCCTGACACTCTCAGTCCAGCTGCTGAAGCTTCACCTAGTATAGGATCTATGGATGTAAAAGGAGGAACTGGAAAAAGCACATTCCTCCTTTAATTTAGAGTCAGTTTTGGTTGCATAGCACCATACACTACTGAGTTATCAAAATTATGATCAGGTGGTAGCCCCAAGGAGCTTACAGTCTTAACAGTGGTGGGGATGGGATGACAAAGGGAGGAGGGGGACGGAAAAGCAATAGTAATAAGCAAAGAGAGAAATAAGAGAGGCAAGAGCAACTGGCAATTAGTGCAAGCAAATGAGGGCTTGCAGACGGTTAGGCTAGAGGTTAAGCAGAAAACTCCACGGAGAAAATGGACTTTCAGGAGGGGTAACACTTGAATTGAGCATCTGATTTTGTGTTCATTTTGAAATGATCATTTCAGTGATGGCCATTTGTTGGGTGTATGTTGCTAGTGGCTCTATCAATGTTTCCAAATGGAGAGAGGTTGCAGAGGGCACTTTTTGATGTACAGCTCTGTTTAACTGGGAAAGTTGAGGAAATAACACCATTTATCATGGGAAGCAAGAGGTGACTAATAATTACTAACCCATGCCAAAAACAGGGCCCTTTTAATGGTTGTCCTGTCAGATTGCATTCCATCCAAGGCTTTTAAAGTTCATCATGAAAGCATAGCCATGGGAATGTCATTTATGCCTGATGGATTCTATGACATATTGTGACATACTCAGATCTGAAAATCAGATCTGAATAAACAACAAATGCATAGTTGATTTGGGTGCAAAAGCAAGCAGAAAGTGGGACTATTTGCATTCAAGAATCTTTGCTTTGCTGCAATCCAAGGCAGGATACTTTAGCAAGGGAAGGGTAGTGGTTGATGTTCTAAGTGGTTGATGATATTATCCTTGTGGCATAGATGCTGTTGTAGCAAAGCTCCTCTTGCAACAGTGGAAGCTGCGGACCATGTGGGAGAAATCCAGAACAAGGCTCTCTTCCAATGTCGCCCTTCCTAAAACCGAGCTTTCTAATCTCAGCTGTGCAGGGCAGGAATGTGCTGCACTGCAGTTAACATCAGCACAGACCCAAAGCTTCGAACCATTTGACCTGAAGAGGGAATATTTAACTGCATTCTATCACAGGGGGTAGGCAAACCCTGGCCTGGGGGCCATTTGCAGCTCTCAGGGACCCCCAATCTATCCCACAGGGAGCCCCCAGTCTCCAATGAGCCTCTGGGCCTTCAGGGACTGCTGCAGCCTGTGCTGGCCTGTGACTGCTTATGTTCCCATGTGTTTCTGGCTTGGTCTGTATGTTTTCACTGTGCAAGAGGTATGTGGCAAACAGTTCAGAGTTCTCATGTGGTTCTACATGCCTATATTATAGTTCTCATGTGTATTATCAATAAGCTCAGTAAAATTCGCAACTGTTACCCTGCACATGCCCGATCTTGGCTGATCTCAGAAGCTAGGCAGGGTCAGGCCTGGTTAGTACTTGGATGGGAGACCGCCTGGGAATACCGGGTGCTGTAGGCTTATACCATAGTCTTTCGAGACTGAAGGTTGCCAACCAACCAGTAAAATTCATTCATTCATGTAAGTTCTGTCTCTAATGTATTTTTATGTAAATTTATTCAAATTTGAAATGTAAATTCTTTTTTCCCAGTCCCCAACACAGTATCAGAGAGATGATGTGGCCCTCCTGCCAAAATGTTTCTCCATCCCTATTTAACAGCATGCAACTCATGTGTTGCTGCAACAATTTGAAAGATTCACCTGCCACCTAGAAAAAGAGAGTTAAACTTGAGGATTTTCCACACTGATGTACATCTGCTCTCTCTCTTTGTCTTGTGCTCCCTGCTGTCACTTTTCACACCCTCACTGCTGCTTTAAGAGAGTAGCAGGTAGTGCTCTTCAGCAGAGATTATTGTTCACACAAAAATGTGCATATCAGCACTGGCTTTGCCCCATGGTAAAGTGTAATCAGGTAGAAGAGGCTTCATTGCATTTATGTATAAAAATGTTTTATCCTGCCTTCCTTAGAGAAAAGAGAGCCGTGTGAACTCGTGAATGCACAGCATTAGAGTACAGTGAATGCCCAAAATCCGGTGAATGGTGATCTGAATACAGAACCTCCTTATCTGCAGGTTTCAGTTGCACCTGGAGGTCTTCTGAGGGTCTCCTGCAGATCTCTGTATCCTCAGGCTTGGCATCTTTGGGGGTTCGGGAACGGATACGGAGGGCCAACCTGACAACTCCAGATGAGTTTTTGTACAACCGAAATAGAAAGATTTCCCCACTTCCTGGGCACACTTAGGCAAATGTCATCGGACACACCGTTTGTCTGGGATGGCCAACGTTCACATGCAAATGTTGACAGTTGCCAAATTTCAGACAGACATTGTGAAAAGCATGTATTTGCACACAGAGGTGCATGTCAGTGGCGTTTCTAGAAAGGCCCACATACCACTGCAAATCGCAATTTGTTCACCCCATTTCCTGACATTTGTTCTGTCTGCCCACAAACCCGTCTTCTGATAAAGCGATATGAGCAAGGACGGGTGGCAGAAAATTTGACCGGAGGGAATGCAATCTAGTAAATTATTAGATATTTCCAGAGGTCTATATTTATCCTCTGCTGTACTGACAACAAGATTAAACTGACTGCTCAACAGACATGTAGTCCTTTTATTATATGATGGCTATTTAATTTTATTATCCGTTCCCAGCTTCTGCCGTTTTGTGTCGTACAGAAGCCCTGCTGATTCTTTTACTGAATCAGGCCATTATCTTGTGTTCAGTGCCTTAAGTGGCTTTAAATAATGTTTCCCTTGATAATCCCATTTTCAAACTCATAAGATGTAAAAGAATCTTTTTTTTTAATAATGCTGGTATTCGCAGCATGCCTCCAGGAAGGTTCAGTAGACATGCTACTCTTGTGTCCACCGATACATATCCACAAATGAGAAGCATTATTAGCTGTTTGTATGTTAACATGAAGCACTATCAGTCATGTCAAATTTTGACAGAGAAATCACCATTGGTATAAACCTGGATCATACAAGAGATGCTTGATAGTGTATAATACATATTTCTGATTTATTCTGATCGTTCTAGGCAAGCGAATGAATGTAATGTTGTGGGTAGAGTTGGCCTTTTTGCCCTACCTAAAGAGATTGCATTCTTCCCCCCCCCATAAGAACATAAGAACAGCCCCACTGGATCAGGCCATAGGCCCATCTAGTCCACCTTCCTGTAACTCACAGCGGCCCACCAAAATGCCCCAGGGAGCACACCAGATAACAAGAGACCTCATCCTGGTGCCCTCCCCTACATCTGGCATTCTGACTTAACCCATTTCTAAAATCAGGAGGTTGCGCATACACATCATGGCTTGTACCTCGTAATGGATTTTTCCTCCAGAAACTTGTCCAATCCCCTTTTAAAGGCATCCAGGCCAGATGCTGACACCACATCCTGTGGCAAGGAGTTCCACAGACCAACCACACGTTAAGTAAAGAAATATTTTCTCTTGTCTGTTCTAACTCTCCCAACACTCAATTTTAGTGGATGTCCCCTGGTTCTGGTGTTATGTGAGAGTGTAAAGAGCATCTCCCTATCCACTTTATCC